>NC_139035.1:50840996-51440996 GCF_964662115.1 Mustela nivalis | reverse complement strand
TTATATTTCAACATCCTCACAGCAGAGAAAAAAATTATTTTTAAGTAGCCCATTGTATCAGTTTTCATTATTCTTCACCATACTTTTCCCTCAGAGCATATCTGACAGCTTCCTAAGATGTGTGTTCCTTGACTCATTGTGAAAACTTATCAAGCACATATTTGTCTGCCCCATGAACTGTAAAAAATCATTTCTGACTTTTTTAACCCAGGTTTGAGATATGGATCAAGCAGGGACAAGATATAGGCAAGCCCATAAATATAACAGTGCAAAGTGAGTGGAGCAGAATGAAACCAACCAAATGATCAAATCAAAGTCAGCTCTCATTGTGTTCTCTAACAGATGTACTCACATTAAAGTGGGAGAAAATATGAATGTCAAAATACTAACAAGGCCAGTGTAAGGCTGATGTTATTGAAGTGAGCTAATTACCTCCCAGAACGTGTTAACAATGCCCTGGATGTAGAAAAAATAATGTAATTTTGTAATTTTCCTAATAAACCCACACCTTCCCCACTCTGTAGAAGGAAATGAGGCATTAGAAAGGCTGGCATCTAGCCCTCGCATTATGTGAGTCTCTAAATGAGGAGGCAAGCAGAAAGGTATAGAAATGACTGCAAAATAATTCTAAGTGTTAGCCTGTTTCTTAAAATGAAGAATAAGTATGTAAACCAACATAGCAAAGCTTTGATGGGTTGACCAAGACTTTTGCCAAAATGTGAACCCAGTCTATGCCTGTTCCATTCTAGCCAGTATATAAACAGAGATTCCCGCTTTACCTGTAGGACAGCTTCCGGACTCTGCCGATCCCAATCAGTATGACTGACGAGGTAACCCTGGTGCATATCTGTCTCCAGCCTCATCACCGGCCACCCTGAAACTGCTTTAGACTTTACCTAACCTTTGAGTTATTCTCAAAGATGCCAGCAGATAGATACAGGGGCATCTCAGTGCCTTTGGCAAATGACTCTAGTTGTATCACGAATATGTATGCCCCTCTTATGCTCAGCTCACGCAGTGCCTTCTTGATAAAACTTTCCCGACCATGCAGATAACATTTACTTTTTCCTCATGCGAACCTTTAGTTCTCCTTGTAGACGTTATCACATTAAATATATGACATTTTAGATTTGATTTGCTACTGTGTCTGCTTCTTTCATCAGGCTAAGCACTTAGGGCAGAGTATGTTTCAGAAGATTTTCTTATTCCCAATCCTCATGGCAGACTTGACACAAAAAGGTTTATGAAGAGGATGGAACATGTATTGTCGTAAGTAGTGTTATCTCTCCTTTCATAAAATATTATCATGGCTACTCTTCAATGTAGTAAAAGAAGACGAGGTGACTATGCAAATAAGACTTGCTTGCAAAACAAAAATAGTCTGTTGGAATTAAATGAAAATTTAGAGTGCTTGATACCTACACAAAGAACTTTTATTAAAAAATATAAGTGATTTTCATATATACTTTGACTTCAAGGAGTTTAAAATCTAGATAGCTATGAGATTCTCTATAAACCAAAACAGAATAATCTATCATGCCTGAGCTCTTTGAAAGTTAATGAGAATGAGAATGTTATCAATTTAGAGGCTTCAGATTAGAATTATAGTCCTGAGGGACATTCAAGATGAAATTTAAGAACTAAACTGATTTGGTTCTGTACAATACATTTCATGACTGCTGAGATATACTGGGAATGGAACTTGGATTATCTCCTATAAGATTTCAAATGCAGAAGTAGTATTTTGTATATTATGAAATAATGTCAAGCTAGTAAAATTTGAGGACTAGAGTAATCAGATGATCAGGAATGCACATTTTAAGAAAAATTAAAACAGGCTGCTACATAGAGGACTGTAATAATGTGAACAAAATGCTGGGAGACAAGGTAAAAACAAATACATAGTGACAACAGTACTGAACTGTGACTTGAAACAAAGTAGTGACCATGCATTGGAAAATGAGAAAGATAGGAGAGCTAACATGGATTGATGTAGATTTCTATGATTTTCAACCAACTCATTCATGGAGAGCAAAGGAGGAATTAAAGATGAATCTGAATATTTGAACCTAGATGACTACAAGGATTGTAGGTAAATACAGACTAAGGAATTAGTGAGAAAGATATTTTCAAAAGAAAATGATTGGGTACGTAGGCAGCTCAGGTGGTTAAGTGTCTGCTTCTGCTCAGGTTGTGATCCCAGGGTCCTGGAATCAAGTCCCTCCTCTGCTTCCTGATAAGCAGGAAGCCTGCATCTGCCTCTCCTCTGCCCTTCCCCCTATTCGTGCTCTCTTGCACCTGCTCTCTCTCTAATAAATAAATTAGATCTTTAAAAAAAAAAAATGTGAACATAGTAAGTAGCCAAATAATTATTGTAGCATAATATCCACTATAGTAAAATTCAATAGTAGTAGTTTCTCTTTACAGTATGCAATCTTAAATTCTGGGAAAAAAAGTTGTTATCATTTGAGGCTCAAAGATCTATGTAAAACAAGGACGCCTGGGTGGCTTAGTCAGTTAAGCGTCTGCCTTTGGCTCAGATCATGATCTTAGGGACCTGGGATCCAGTCCAGCTTCAGGCTTCTGACTCAGCAGGGATCCTGCTTCTTGCGCTGCCTGCTGCTCTTTCTGCTAGTTTGCACTCTCTCTCTCTGACAAATAAGTGGATGAAATCTTAAAAAAAAAAAAAAAAAAGATTAAAAAAAAAATCTGTGGAATATAGTCATACAGCCATTACATGACAGTTAAAATTCAAATTCATCAAACTATAAACTTTCGGGGCGCCTGGGTGGCTCAGTGGGCTAAGCCGCTGCCTTCAGCTCAGGTCATGATCTCAGGGTCCTGGGATCGAGCCCCTCATCCGGCTCCCTGCTCGGTGGGGAGCCTGCTTCCTCCTCTCTCTCTGCTTGCCTCTCTGCCTACTTGTGATCTCTGTCAAATAAATAAATAAAATCTTGATCCCTTTTACGAAGATGGTGCCGAAAGCTAAGAAGGAAGCCCCTGCCCCTCCCAAAGCCGAAGCCAAAGCAAAGGCTTTGAAAGCCAAGAAAGCGGTGCTGAAAGGCGTCCACAGTCACAAAAAAAAAAGAAGATCCGCACATCACCTACGTTCCGACGACCCAAGACTCTGCGTCTCCGAAGGCAACCCAAATACCCTCGAAAGAGCGCCCCCAGGAGAAACAAGCTTGACCACTATGCCATCAAGTTCCCCCTGACTACTGAGTCAGCCATGAAGAAAATAGAAGACAACAACACACTTGTGTTCATTGTGGTTGTCAAGGCCAACAAGCACCAGATCAAACAGGCTGTGAAGAAGCTCTATGACATTGATGTAGCCAAGGTCAACACCTTAATCAGGCCTGATGGAGAGAAGAAGGCATACATTCGGCTGGCCCCTGACTATGATGCTTTGGATGTTGCCAACAAAATTGGGATCATCTAAACTGAGTCCAGCTGGCTAAATCTAAATACAGTTTTTTCATGATTAAAAAATAAATAAATAAATAAATAAATGAAATCTTAAAAAAAAAAGGAAAAGAAAATAAACAGGTCCATTATTACAACATTTTCAGTCAGAGGAACAATTGAAACAGATAGAAAGGACCATGTTTTTCTCTCTTCCCTTTTACAGACTTAAGTAGAGGTAAGATTTGTACTTAATGGGTAGTGTAGAGCCACTTTTGCAAAAAATAAAAGCATTAAAACTAAAAAAATGTAGTCATCCCACTCACTACTTTATTTTGTCTGTAGAGCATCTATTAGACTTTCTGCACTAAATTGATAGAGTTATTATTCTGTAACTGTGAAGTGATTACTTTTGTTAAATTTTATTCCTAACTTGATATTGTTTGATGTTAGTCAAGTAAGTAATAAGTAAGATTAGAAAATGGTCTGCATTTATTTCTTGTTGATTTGCTCTTTAAAAATGAAAATTGATGATGAAATACTGGATATGTTAGAGAAAAAAAAATTTTGTTCTGGAAAAAAATATCATTGTGTCTACGTGAATGACTTTGTAAGAGTAATTATTTTTTTCATGAGAAAATTATTTTTCTCAATGTTTAATAACCTAAACAATGATTCTTTCAATCAAGATGTTGCTTCTAAAATCTAAGCTGTTATATCACCTATGTGTTTAGCTGACTTGTTAAAAAAACTTAAAGTGTTGAAGAAATTTAACGGAATGACAGTAATGATTTAATTTCCAAATATCATAATTTCTAATTGTTTTATTCCTAATGTTATTCATATTAAACCAAAAAATATACATGTCATTGATTTATACAATACAAAGTTAGTATAAATGTTTTAAAATACATATTTGTGGGGGGGCGCCTGGGTGGCTCAGTGGATTAAGCCTCTGCCTTCAGCTCAGGTCATGATCTCAGGATCTTGGGATTGACCCCAGGGTCTGGTGCTCTGTTCAGCGGGGAGCCTGCTTTCCTTCCTCTCTGCCTGCTCTCTGCCTACTTGTGGTCTCTGTCTGTCAAATAAATAAAAAAATCTTTAAAAATATATACATATTTGGTAGTTTAGATCACTTGAATAGTTTTGCACTATTAAGTTGTAGATACAAAAATGATATTTATTATATCAAACATGTATTTTGGCCTTTTAGCCCGTTATTATGTGCCATTATGTGCAATGAGACTGCTTTGGCACTATTTCTTATGAGAAATTTTTCATCTTCACTTGTGTGAAGAAACTGCAGAATTCACCTGCTGAATTCTGCAGTTTCTATAAACACCTCTCCCCACTCCTTTATTTAGCCAATCACATTAAGCACATATTTACTGAGTCCTTATTCTAAGCCAAACATTATTCTAGAGGGGAGCAGTACAGCAGTGAATAAAACCGTAAAAATCCCTGCGTTTATCATGCTTGATATCACTGGTCACCCAGTGCTTCTTTTAGCTACACTGGAAGCCCTAGAATTATGCCCGTGTTAATTTGCAACCTCAGGAGCTTCATGGGTGAGATGTGAAAATGGCGGCTGCACACAGATGGCAGAGAGAGACTGAAGAAGGAGACAAACCACTTCAGACTGGTAGATGTCTGGCTTGAGAAGTAAAGGAATTCATTTGCTGAAGCTTGCCTTGGGTGGGCACAAAACAAGTAGATCTCTACACCCACCCACTAGCATCTTTAAGTTGATATAGAAACCTTAACTGGGTTCAGTCTCCTACACAGGAGGCCTTAACTGAATGTAGTCATGAGTCCTGTCCAGATAGCCTCGGCACCCCGTTTCTGCCTCAAGGCTATATCCTTGGGGCAGCTCCTGAGGGTGGAGAAGTCAAGCAGAACCTATGTTCCAAGGGTGGGGGAGCAGGTGCAGAGCTGCCTGGGTTTAGTCCACACACCTCCTCTTCTTAATGACCTCCTCCGTACCCTGGCATTCAGTCAGAGAAACAGGGAATTCTCTGGAACCCACTCTCTGGCATTTGGTATTAAGTTAACCTGACTTCTCATCTGAGGCTAAATCTGTACGAGGCCCACACTAGCTGAGCTTTTTGCCTTACGCCCGAGAGCCAGTCCCTAACAGATGGCCAGTTTCTCCTAACCAGCTCACACTAGCAGCTTCTGCATCTGAATCCTGCTTGGGACAAAATACCTAGAAGCTAAGCTGCTCAAATGCTAACATTGTTCTTTTCCTTCATCTTTTTAGGAATAGGAATCCTTTCTGTAATCACACTGTGGGGCATAGGGTTAAACCATTTGCAGTTAAACACTACCAACATCTATCTGTTTACTTGCCTTGATAGAGCTGCAGATTTCTCCTGCTACTGTATTATCTTTAGTAATCCCCTATAAGAATGCCTATTACTTCATGATGTAACTACTTTGTATTTTTGCCAACACCAGTGAATGCCCACTAGCCTTCACGTCTTACCACCCCTGGCCATGCTCCAACTTAACAGCTGATACTAGGTCAGAATCCTACCTCTCATTCAGCTCTTACAGAATGAACTAAGTCATCCATATTTGTGTCAAAACCTGTGACAGCTTAGCATTAATAATGGAAGATACTGACCAAAACATTGAGTTAAGCAAGGGAAAATCTGAAATAACAAACAATTTTGTTGGTTGAAATTTAAGCCCAACTTTCTAATTTGTTGAAAGGGTTCCAAAGCAATGAGTTTAGAAATTAGAACTAAAATTTGCCATCAGTTGAATAGAAGTAGAATAGAGGGTATGTAATTATATAAATCAAGATTTGTAAGGGATTTCAAAATTTAAGGCATTTTTCTCTAATTAGATAGGAGAGGCTATTACAGGGTCAGTCAGGCAAGTAAACCAGCCAGAAAGGTCAAGCTGTAACATCTCTGATGTAGAGTCATATATAAAATATATAAATATATAAAGGAAGCCCAACTGGATTTGAAGTACAGATGTTTATAATTTTTTTTTTTTGTAATTTGACAGAGATCACAAGTAGGCAGAGAGGCAGGCAGAGAGAGAGAGGGGAGGAAGTAGGTTCCCCGCTGAGCAGAGACCCCGATGTGGGACTCAATCCCAGGACTCTGGGATCACGACCTGAGCCGAAGGCAGAGGCTTTAAGCCACTGAGCCACCCAGGTGCCCCTGAAGTACAGATGTTTTTAAAAACATTATGTATGGCAGTCAAATTATGGAGGCAACCCAAGTGTCTATTGACTGATGAATGATAAAGAAGATGCAGTATATATACGCATATATATATATATATATATATATATATATATATACAGCATCTATATAGATAGTTACATATAGTTGTATATAGTTACATAGTTATCTATATATACACACATAAAATATATAAAGATACATATATATACATACACAGACACACACATATGTGATGAAATATTATTTAGCCGTAAAAAAGGATGAAACCATGCCATTCACAACAACGTGGATAGAGCTAGACAGTATAATACTAAGTGGCATAAACCACCCAGGGAAAGACAAATACCATTATGATTTCACTCTTACGTGGAATTTAAGAAATAAAATAAACAAACAAACAAAAAAAGGAAATAAACAAAAAAGAAATAAACGGACAAAAGAAAACAAGAAAAGAGATAAACCAGAAAAATGCTCTTAATTATAGAGAAGCTAATGGTTCGGAGAGAGGAGGTGGGTGGGTGAGATAGGGGGCTTGGGAGCGCCCTTGTCGTGATGGCACTGAGTAAGGTATGAAACCATTGGATCACTATGTTGTACACCTGACACTAATACAGCACTGCATGTTAGCTACACTGGAATTAAAATTAAAAAAAAAATAATTTCTACCTTTAGACATAAATTGTGGAAACCTCTTTAAAGAAGGAGAGATGAAGATCTTCTTTTCTTTTTCCTTTCCTCCCCTCCTCTGCCTTATTTCTTCCTTCTTGTTCTTCCAGCCTCCTCCCCATCCTTTCTTTTTCCTTTTTTTTTTTTTAAAGATTATTTATCTGTTTATTTATTTGACAGACAGAGATCACAAGTAGGCAGAGAGGCAGGCCAAGAGGGCAGGGGTGAGGCAGGCTCCCTGCTGAGCAGAGAGCCCAATGTGGGGCTTGATCCCAAGGACCCTGAGCCTAAGGCAGAGGCTTAACCCACTGAGCCACCCAGGCGCCCTATCTCCCCATCCTTTCTTTTGGACTTCAGGGACATTTGAGAGAGTTCATCACACCCTTCAATGTGTGGCACGTCATCATTAATGGTTTTACAATGTCTTTGTTTCATTTAAATTATTTACTATTATTATTATTACAATTATCCTTACTCTTCATTGATAATCCCTATGAGTCTCTGTCATAGTTAAACACACACACACACACACATCTTAGTAAGCTAAGGAATGTTTTTGTAATCATACGAAAACCTGTGTATTTATGTTAAAGTGACATTGTGTTGTAAGGCTAACATTCTTTGTTGACATTTAATTTTTTTTTTTTTTTTTTTTTTTTTAATGTGAGGGTGATCTGGCCACATCCTCTTTCAGCTCACTGATTGCCAGGGATAATTTGGCTGATCTGGCTGCCCCAGAGGGCATCCCTTTCCTCTTCACCCCTCCATGTGTGCCTATCAAAGCTGCATGCTTAGTAGAACACTATGATCTTCCCAGAGGAGGGCTGTTCTTCAGTCAGGAGTGCTATGTGGAAGCTAGGGTCCCCTGCTAGAAGCTCTGCACAAGCTCTCAAGGTTCATTTGCTGGAGAACATAGGGTAGTCAAACTGCCAAGACTCCGGACATATCTAAATGAGGTGCTTTATGAGGCAATATACCTTTCTTAAAAGTATCAGTTGTATATGAGTATATACTCAGTATATGAGTATATATTTGACTGTCTTGGAATGTTCCATAATATTGCACTGCAGGCTTCCTCCACATTTTGCCGCATGTTTCCCACAGATAGACAACCTAGTTGCCTTCATAGATCAGTGCTAAAAATCACGTTGCTGCAAAGATCATTTCTGTACATGTTTCTCGTGAAACATTACAAGAATTTCTGGGGCATATTCAAGATTTGGATTGCAGGTCACAAGGTATACTCATATTTAATTTAATTAAGTACTCCTACATTTATCTTCAGAATGGTTTTACCAATTATACTACATCCCAAGTATAAACTGCCTATTTATATACTTTGTCCATTTTTTTCTTCTATTAGATTTTGTGTCTTTCATTTCATTGCTATAAGGAAACATTTTTCCTATGAATTATTTAACCTTTATTACGTTAAAGTATTTCAAGTGTGTTCCCATAGCGTATTACCTACAAACTTAGTTATATATGTGTTAACTAAAAGTATTAATTTTAATACAATCAAATGAAAGGTATTTTCTCCCCAATTTTTTGTTCTTTTGGGTTCTGGTTTCAGCAAACTTTTCATGAATAAATTTTCATTTCTATGTTTTTTACTTAGCACATGTCTGGGTTCACTTTATATTTATTGTAAGTCCACTATTATTTATTTTTATCCATTCAATGCCCTGTTTATGAACGATATCCACTAACCTATTCATCTTTCCCCTACTAACATTTGGTCTGATCTATAAAATATCAAAATAGGTCTGTTTCTGAACACTGTATTTTACTCCGTTTTTCTGAGGATAGAATAATAAAATGTTCGTTACTGTAGTTTAGTGCATTTCTTAAAATCTGTCCTAAAAAGCCCTTCTTCTAAAATAAAATGCACTTAGGTATTTGACCTTTATTCTTCCATAAAATCTTCTTCTTTGAAAAACTTGCTGAAATTTGCATCGACACTGCAGTGATTTTATAGATCATTTGAGTAAAATGACAATTTTACATGGACAAATTTTGTGCCTGCATTTATTCTACTTTAGATTTGTATTCTTTTGCATTTAGGGTAGGTTATTTCCAGACACATAGTTTTTGTTGCTTTAAGTTTTAATTCCTATTATATTTTTTAATTGGTAAATGCCAGTATAGAAAGACATCATTAATTGAGGAAGTTGGTAGTATACTTCATGACCTTCCTGAACTTTGGTATTAGTCCTAATATTGCCTAAGAGTTTTCTGTGCTAGTTTTCTAACAGCAGTAGTGCAACAGTCCCAAATTTTTGCACTAAATTGGCCCTCTGCACTATTGAATCTAATTTGTAATGAAGGCCTGAAAAAGAATTGATAGCTTATATGAACAACAGAAACTCAACAAATGCTAGCTTCCACCTGTGACTTTCAATTCTTTTACAAATGTCCTCTGTTGTATGTATTTAATGTGTGCCTAATTCCCTGTGCTTCATGATGGGGTTCTTAGATTGTGGCAAATGTGAAATTAAACATAGTGAAAGGAAGTTTCACTATGTTAATTCTGGCTTTCCCTCCCACACAGTGTCCTCCTACTCATCATTTAGCCGCTACTCTATCTAGTATTTATCCAATGGACAACTCTTCGTGTTAGTCAATAATTAATTGACCTGTTAGCTCTGATAAAATGATCGTCTATAATTAATCATGATTTACAAGGTACTTAAAAAATGTTGACAAACACAAACATCTTTGAATGCATACTGTGGTCATGCATTTTGTTCAGTATATTAAATGCACTGTTTCAATTTACCTTATAAAAAACTTAAACAGTGTTGCAGACTCCTGCTTAAAAATCAAATAGTTAAACCACTTTTTTAGCTCTTTATAGACCTTAAGTAGCAACCTTCTATTTCCTTAGCATGAGGGAATTTTTATCCATCACCAAATTAAATTTATTTATTCTCTCTTACTAGCTTGCTTTACTCTACTGGAGATATTTTTCTTAGAAAGCTTTATTTTAGTATCAATGGTCAGTACTTGCTTTGTATCATAATAAATGCATCAGTATTCTCAAATCATGCAGCTTTTGAAATGCACTAGGTTGCTGAGCTATGCATAAGGTATGTCAAATGATTGAACTAATTAAGATTAAGAAGGAAAAAATCTAAACATTGAATAGTTTTTAGAACAAAATATAATCATTATATTAAATTTCAAGATATGAGTTTACTTATTTAATTTTATCAGCACTAATAAACCTAGATGAAACGTGAGAAAGAATGAATCAGTTCATTAAGTTAGAAAGAGAAAGTCCACAAATACTCTTCAGGAAATTTATGTTTGCTTGGTATTCCTAAGCCTTCCAATGCAAAAGGGCCCAAGGCCGCAGCTATAGGAAAAAAGTAAAAATAAAAAAGGAAGAAAAAAATCAGGAATACCAGCTAGAGTTAATATGGCTTTTATTTTTAGAGCATTTCACATATATTAAATAGCAGATAAAGAATAAAAAAGTATCACACAGTACTCATTATAACATAATTACATGAAAATAATATCAGGTTTAATTTCCTCATTATCTATGTTCTAATATGCTATTAATTCAGTACAGTAACACATACTTATTTGTGTATTTTCTGGATTATATTAACATTTTCAGACTCAAGTAAAACAAAACAAACAAAAAAAAAAAACAAAAAATGACACCGAACCACTATTAGTTCATCCAAGCCCAGGTTTTAAGTTATGGGTTACTAACCAACTGATGAGGATGATGTGAAACTTGCTAGCAAATCTAAGCTGATACCAGCCAGCAGACCAACTTGCCAGAGTTAAACTCTATGCTTTTACCAGTGGTTTTTTTTCCAAGCTCACAGGTTTTACAAAAGTATAATTTCCTGAAAGCTTATTCTTTTTTATTTTCTCCTTTTAGCTTTGCTTTTTAGGCATTATCTGGTCAATTAGCCTGTCACTTTTTTTTCATATTGACTTGGTAGTTAGTACTATTGATAAACTGTGTCTATTTTAAGTAGCTCATTAGCAGCATAATTATGATATTTAAGTTCCTAGATCACAATGCATTATGTCTATACAACCAGTTTCTCCATTTAAAGTATTTTGTTAATCCATAATTTCTGGAAAACACAATTCTTTTTATTCTTGTTACAGAGTTTATAACTCACAGATTTTAAAAAAATACAAATGTCCACAAATTATTTACCATCTTCATTCTTAACAGATGGGCACTAATTCTCTACAGTATGACAGGATTTACAGACGTGCTTCTAACAATCAGAATAAAGTGGAAGTGATGGCGTGTACCTTTGGATACCAAATTATAAATACGCTACGGCTTCCACATTGATTGTTCTCTTTCTCTCTTTTGGACAAAGCTCACTTTGGAGAAAACCAAGACCCAGGAACAACTGAGAAGGTCTTCAGTCCAACAACCCTCAAGAATGGAGGCCTGACAATAATCTATTTGTAAATTAACTTAGAAATAGATCCTCACTGGGTGGCTCAGTGGGTTAAAGCCTCTTTCTTCGGCTCAGGTCATGATCTCGGGGTCCTGGGATCTAGGCCTGTATCGGGCTCTCTGCTCAGCAGGGAGCCTGCTTCCCCATCTCTCTCTGCCTGCCTCTCTGCCTACGTGTGCTCTCTCTCTCTCTGTGTCAAATAAATAAATAAAATCTTAAAAAAAAAAAAGAAAGAAAGAAATAGATCCTCAGTGAGAGTCAAATCTTGAAATGACAACGTAAGGGGAATGAACAGAACTACCCTTATAAGTCACTCCTAGATACTGGCTCCTTTGAAACTGAACTAATCAATGTCCATTGTTAAATTGCTGAGTTTGAATATTATTTGCACATGACAGTAGATAATGTATACAACGACATTGGTGTCAATGGACACTTAAGACTATTATGACCATGGATACTCTCACTAGTTCTTCCTATTTTGGTCCTATTTCCCATTTTTGCTAGAATCACCATGAAAGAAAATCTAAAACATATTATATATCATTATGTATTTTATCTAGTGTGTGATATTACACAATCGTTATATATTGTATACTTTAGTACATATGATATATTTTATACACTATAAATTATATATTGATTTTCCATATATTTGTATTATGGGTAGTTGTGCCTTTTGAGGGACTCAAGATATTATATTATTTTTTTATTTTTTTTTTAGTAAGATTATTTATTTATTTATTTATTTGGAAGACAGATTACACGTAGGCAGAGAGGCAGGCAGGGGGTGGGGAACAGGCTCCCCACTGAGCGAGAGCCCGATGCAGGGCTCGATTCCAGAACCCTGGGATCATGACCTGAGCTAAAGGCAGAGGCCCAACCCACTGAGCCACCCAGGTGCCCCAACATATTATATTATTATTTTGATGCTCAAATTATTAAAACGTGGTCCGAAGAAAGCTGTTACTTTGGTCTTTTAGCATTAATCCATATATTGATAGTTACATTCTTCTGACTTATCACTAAAACTTTCCAGCAACAGAATGTTTCAAACACTCCCTGTCTTTTTCTTTTCTTTTCTTTTTCTTCTTCTTCTTCTTTTTTTTTTTTTTTTCCTTTGGAGGGGGCACGTATGTGAAAGGATGCATATGCTTCAAAGTTATATTGCTAGTTTCCTCTCAGGTCATACTCCAGACCCCTGCCTCTCCAGGCTACAAAATGTGGTCTCTATTGGAGAATTTTCCTGGTTCCCCTATCTTAAAAGGACCCTCCACTAGCAATTTCTGTCTTTTTCTTATGGTGCTTACCCACGTGTAAGATTAATTATATAAATTACTTATACCTTTTTGTATCTTGAATTTGAGAATACATCTTTTTTACAATTTTGTTCTTTGGAAAAACACATCACCATTTTATTTCCAATAAGCAAATAAACTTCAGCTATGAGAAGTTTCTTACTATGTCTCTGAAGTTGTCTCACAACAAAGTGGATGATTATTCCATACCTGAGACTGGTTTCAATTTTAACTTGTATGATTTAAAATTAAGAAAATTTCCTAAATCATTTTCAAATTTCTTGGCTTAAGCTGAAAATAACAATAGCTTAGATTTATCGAAGGCAAAAAATGTGGGCTGAACAGTGCTGTGTGCCTTTTATGTCCTTTCATTTAATCTTCAAAATTACCCTATGAGGGTGGCGCCTGGGTGGCTCAGATGGTTGAACGTCTCCCTTTGGGTCATGTCATGATCTCCAGGTCCTGGGATTGAGTCCCAGGTCAGGCTCCAGTCTGGCTCAGTGAGCAGCCTGCTTCTCCCTCTCCCTCTGCCTCTTCCCCTGCTTGTGTGCTCTCTCTGTCTCCCTCTCTCAAATGAATAAATAAGATCTGTAAAAAAGAAAAAAAAAATTACCCTATGAGGTTGAGACAGGTCTTATCCTGATTTTAAAATGAAGGAAGTAATTCAAAGGGAGAAGGAGCAAGTTGACCAACGTCACAGAGTCAGGGCACAGTCAGAATTTGAAGTTAAAAAGATTGAATTTTTAAATTTATGACTTTGACTACTATAATAATAAACTACCACCAGATTTTTATGAATGTTACCTAAATCTGTGACACACTTTGACAGACACATTTTTTTTTTCTTAGTAGGACTATAATTTTTCTTTTTATTTTTTTTATTAGTTTCAGAGATAGAATTTAGTGATTCTTCAACTGCATATAACACCCAAAGCTCATTAAATCATGTGCCCTCCTTAATGCCCATCACCCAGTTGCCCCATCCCCCACCCCCACCCCACCCCCTCGCCTCCCCTCCAGGAACACTGTTAGTTTCCTAAAGTTCAGCATCTCTTCTGGTTTGCCTCCCTCTCAATTTGCTTCTTATTTTATTTTTCTTTCCTTTCCCCTGTATACACCTGTTTTGTTTCTTAAATCCCACATATGAATGAAATTATATGATATTTGGGCAGACATATTTTAAAATTATTATTTCTGTAGAAATATAATTCATCTAAAATAAAGCATTTACAGAAATTTCAAGTAAAGAGAAAGTTTTTACAACTCAATTATGCAGAAATAAAAATCTTCCAACTTGGACTATATTTAGAAATACCTAAATGCTTATGAGGGAAAAATTAATATTTGTCTTAGTAGTGGGATAATGCTAGGGAAATAGGTCCCAGTTGACTGACTGTATTAACATGAGAAAATGGGGGATTTTTACTTTTATTTTTATCCATACTTTCTTAAAATTAAACACTTATTTGCCTTGTTTACTTTTCACATTTGGTATAAAGTAACAGTTGCAGAATATAGAGTATATGTGTGTAAATATTTGTGATGTGTCTCACTCAAATAGTAGGTATCAATATTACAGCCTAGAAAATATATATTACTTTAATGGAAAGATCACACGTGATTTGCATATAGGTTTTTAAAAAAGAAAAATCTTAATTCAAATTTTGGAATTGTCTCTTGGCTGATACTTTTTTTTTTTAAGATTTTTTTTTCTTTTTTTCTTTTTTTTATTTGACAGAGAGAAATCACAAGTAGATGGAGAGGCAGGCAGAGAGAGAGAGAGGGAAGCAGGCTCCCTGCTGAGCAGAGAGCCCGATGCGGGACTCGATCTCAGGACCCCGAGATCATGACCTGAGCCGAAGGCAGTGGCTTAACCCACTGAGCCACCCAGGCGCCCTCTTGGCTGATACTTGATTAGCCAACATGAAAAATGAAATGTAACTTGAAAGCACAAGATGTTTTGTTTGTCCTCATACAATATTACTCTTAAGTTTTAAACAGTTTATAAATTATATTGTTCTTTTCATATTATTAATTTTAAAATACATTAGATGGTCAGTTCTGCAAAGTTGGATTACAAGTATTAGAGGTAGATTTTTTTCTTTTTAATTAACTTCTTTGTTTATCTTATCTTTCTGTCTTTTTACTCTTTTTCCTGAACTAAAAAGAAAAAGAAAAAAAGGCTTCATCGGGAGCTTGGTAGGAAGAATACAGAACTTAATACATTCCAGTTTTATCTTTGAAATGCAAAACATAAAGATAAAAATGAATAATTCAGTGAATTATCCAAGTGCCTTGAAGATATCTAGTTATTTACATTTACTTGGCCTTACTTTAGTCATCCCTTAGCAACTCTCAGAAAAGGGGCATGGAAGGGAAAGAAACATTTCTTCTCTCTCTTCCCTCCCTCCATTCATTCCTCTCTGGTCCTTACTCTCCTGTTCTCCTTTCTTTACTTTGATGCAGATAATCCTTTCCACAAATATAAGGAGTTAATAATGTGTTTTTTATTATTTTAATCAGAGGAGACTTGCTTACAGAGAGAAATAAAGGAACCACTGGACAAAGTCCCACTGTATTTGCATATTTTAAAGGTTTATTATATATTGTTTTAAATATTATGTTAGATTTTCAAAACCTACAGTTCTTCTGCACCCAAGCGCAAATTAGAAATTCCAAAGACAAAGCATCTGGGGTATTATCTTCTAAACTGTTTATTATTCATGATCATCTTATTATGTGTTAATAAATTGAAACAAATTTGGCATCCATCCAACATGCATGTTAGAAATGACTAATCAGGACTTTTTTTAGTTTGAATTTATAGCAACCATATTTAAAGAAAAAGAACTCATCATCTAGCCACAGAAACAGCAAAAGGAAAGGCTTAAAAATATTTCCTTGTAAACCTGCTGCACCCACTTCTTCCACGAGTCTCAGCTTACCTGTGCTGTGATGACTTACCCTTAGATTCTACGTGGATGAGATGTTCTGATTAGCTATCCATGGTTTGACAAAGCTCCATCATCTTGGTGGATATGACTGTGCTCTCTTTTCATGCCCATCCACCTTCACACTGAGAACTACTTGTAAGATACCCATTTTACCTTTATTTTATATATTATATATGATTCCTACTATAAGTGCTTGGAAGTTTCTCTTATTAGCATATGCAAAAACTTACTGAAGTGCAGAATGTGTATCAGCCAACTTTTTTTTATATATATATATATAAATGTGGGTTATTTTATGTATTGTATCCATATCCATGACAACGTAGTCATTAAAAATAGATACTGTAACCAATATAATTATCTCTGGAATCTGGCCTCCTTCTGTCCATTTCTATTGTAAGCTGGTAGTTCAAATTTGTTTCTTGTTGTCTGAATTATCATCACAATGATTGAAACTCAGCTCAAGCAATGACAAGATTTCACTGTACTTTGGAAGGAGATAAAACTGTTTGGCCTAAATAGGTGCTTGGTATTTGTCCACATTTCAAATAACTAGCCCCTCTACATTTTTGGGGCCAAGCAAAATTGCCCACTAACCTCTGGTTATGCTTAAAATTGTTTCTATCACCATGTCTTTGCTTCTGCTTTTCTCCAAGGCATTTCATTAATGGCATATTTCTTTCTCGCCGTAACTCCACCTTTTCAAATCCTGTATATTCTAAAAAAGAAATGACACACCCCCTCTATGACTTCTCCCTAACTACCTAGAATTACTCTCTTCTTTTGTGTTCTGATAGCACTGAATTTATAACTGCCTAAAGGCCCTCATCACTTCTTACTATCTTTGAGTTATTTGTGTTGTTTTACTTCCCCCAATGGACACATATTTGAGAACCAGAATAATTTACTTATGATTGAATAACCCATAGAGCATAGTGCAATGTCTTATACAGAGTAAGAGCTTTTTAATTTTTTTGAAGCGAAAGATGACATTAATGAATTATGCTTAATATATGCAGCCTAAACTAAGAGAATTTGAGACCCAAGCTATTTTGGAAACCTATGAAAATAGTTACAAAAGCAGAATGAGACTATTTCTCTACCCCATCTCTTATCTGCTGTAAAAATATCTGATCCATAAATTCCTTATCTCCAGAATTTTGAAGTAATTTTGAGCTTTACAAAACAGGAAAAAAAAATAATGGAATAGTTTAATAAGTATATGTAAGTACTGGGAGAAAATGCTTTTTTTTTTTTTAATTTTTAAATTTCTATTTGCCACTCTCATCCCTCCCCCCCAAATCAAAAGAACAGAAAATTAATAGAATATGTATAGTTTGGGTGCTTTCTTGCATGGGTTTACTTACTCATTCTCTCATTCCTAAAATAAAGTTTTACTGAACAAAAATTATGCACCAGGCAATATGAAATAATTTTGTCTCTCTAAAGATAATTAAACATAGAGAAGACATTCTAAATCTTTTTTTTTTTTTTTAGTATTATTTATTTATTTGACAGACAGAAATCACAAGTAAGCAGAGAGGCAGGCAGAGAGAGAGGAGGAAGCAGGCTCCCTGTCAAGCAGAGAGCCCTACACGGGACTCAATTCCATGACCCTGAGATCATGACCTGAGCCGAAAGCAGAGGCTTAACCCCTGAGTCACCCAGGCACCCCAAAATCCTAAATCTTAACCAACCCGTTAGGGGGATTAAGTGATTAAATTTAATGCTGTTTTGGCAATTAGGTTTTTTTTTCTAAATTTCGACATTTTTCAGGTTTTATTTTTATTGATTTTTTAAAAATAAATGATGTTGCTTTTATATTAGTTTCAGGTGTACAGCATAAGTTTTCAATACTAATGTATATTCAGAAATGACCACTGCAATTAGTCTAGTTAGTATTTATCAAAATACATAGTTAAAAACTTTTATAAAACTTTTTAAGATTTATTCTCTTATCAACTTCCACATATGGAATACAGTATTAACTGCAAATCTCCATGCTGTACATCACATCCCTATGAATTATATACTTCATAGCTAGAAGTTTGTACTTTTCAACTTCCATCACCCATTTTTTTTTCCACTCCATACTCTGCTACATCTGGCAACTACCCATCTGTTCTCTGTATCCATTAGCTCGTTTTTGTTTGTTCTATTTTGTTTTGCCTTTTGTTTTTAGATAATACAGATAAGTGAGAACATATGGTATTTGCCTTTCCTTATCTGACTTATTTCACATAGCATAATGCCTTCAAGGTTCATCCATGTTGGTGCAAATAACTGAATTTTGTTTTCTTTTTATGGCTGAATAATATTCCAGTGTGTGTGTGTGTCTGTGTGTATGTGTGTCTCTGTGTGTGTGAGATCTTTTTATTTATTTATTTATTTTTAAATCTATTCATCCATTGGTAGACATCTAAATTGCATCCGTATCTTGGCTATTGTAAATAATGTTGCAACGAACATGGGGTGTATGGAATTTATCAAGTTAGTGTCTTCATGTTCTTCAGATAAAAACCTAGAAGTGGGATTGCTATGTCATTTGGTAGTTCTATTTTTTCAAATCTTTTGAGGAACTTCTATATTGCTTTCCATAGTATATATACCAGTTTACATTCTCACCAACAGTGCATAAGAATTCCCTTTTCTCCAGATCCTCTACAGATTTGTTATTTCTAGTCTTTTTGATAAGAGTCATTCTAAGTGGGGTGAGGTAATATCTCATTATGGTTTTGACTTATCTGATGATTAGTGATATTGAGCATCTTTCATTTACCTTTTAGCCATCTGTATGTCTTTTTTGGGGAAAAAATGTTTAATCAGAACCTTTGCACATTTTTAATTGAATTGTTTGTTTTGTCATTGTTTGTAAGTTTTATGAGTTCTTTATATAATTTGGATATTAACTCCATGTCACATATAGGACTTGTGAATATTATTTCCTGTTCAGTAGGTTGTTTTTTCATTTTTCTGATGATTTCCTTTGCTGTGCAGAAGCTTTTTGATTTAATACAATTCTGCTTGTTTATTTTTTGGTTTTTGTTGCTTTTGCTTTTGCTGTCAATTAAAACAAACAAACAAACAAACAAACAAACAAAAACTTACCACCGGTGTTTTCTACAAGGATTTTTATGATTTTAAGTCTTAATATTGAAATCTTTAGTTTCTTTCAATTAAGTTCCTTTGGATAAATTTTGTTTTTCTTTGAAATTTATTGGAAATTGGTAGTAGGGATATGAACTAAAGTTCATCCTTATTAATTTCCCAAGTATACTTTTTAGGACAACACCAATCCCTTGCTTGGAGAACCATGTTATGTTCTCCTTTGATTATTTCACATTACCAAATTAAGTATTAATTAATAATTATTGATTAATAAAAATTATTTCGTGTCTCAGTTTTCAAAATAGAGAACCAATAGAACTAAAATTTTCACCATGTTTTAAGTTAAATCTGAAGGCATATTTTGATCTTAATTTTGGGGTTTGTAAATATCTAGTTTAAATTATAAGGACAAATATCAAATACAATAACACCTTCTGATCTTTTTTTTCTACTTTATGAATATGCATTAGAGCACAGGTTTTCTGATATTGTATCAACCATCTAATGTGTAACAAATCACTGCAAAACCTGTGTCCAAAAAAATCAATAATCATTGATATCCTTCACAACGTCTATGGATCAAGAATTCTAGAGCAAGTTGGCCATATAGTTTTGATTTAAGTGTTGCATACGTTTGTAGGCTTTAAGGGAATGGAAGAGGCATTTTTAAGATGTTTAACCTATATAGCTAGCAGTTTGATGCTTGCTATTGATGAGAGCTTGTTTTCCTCCACATGGGTCATTCCACAAGAGTTACTTGAGTTTTCTAATTGCATGTCATCTGCCTTCTTCCAGAATCAAATCAAAACCAAGAAAAAAGATTGAATACCTTTAAAAGCTTAACTTCAAGTTCATATACTCTCCCTTCTACCATAATCTGTGGTTCACTCAGGCCAGCCCTGATTCAATATGGAAGAAATCTACACAACAACAAGAATGTCAGGAGGCAAGAACCATTTAAGGCCATATTCAAGGCTGGTATCATAAATGTTAAGAAGTGTAATAACATTTCTAAACTTCAGTTTCTTTTTCTGTGACCTGAGTCATATGAATTAGATTAGAGATCAGTAAACTTTCTGTAAAAATATAACTAGTAAATATTTTAAGATTTGTGGGCCATGTCATACCTGTTGCAACTACTCAACTCTGTTGTAGCACAAAAGCAGATATAAATGATACACAAAAGAATGAATGTGCTGCATTTCAATAAAACTTTACTAACCAAATAAATTTGGATTCGGGTCACAAGACATAGCTCGCTAATCTTGCACTAAATGATTTAGAGATTCTAATTCTTTATTATTTATATAAAATAATCTCAATTCTACACAATCTTAAAAGTGATAACACACTGTCTAAATACATAAATCTTGAAAAAAATATTTGTGCTCTCCCCTTGTCATGGACTAAAGTCATATATTGAAGCCCTTACCCCGAATGTGACTGCTTTGGAGATAGGACCTTTAAGGGAATAATAAGGTTAAATAAAATTTGACCTAATCTGATAGAACTTGTGTCCTTATAATAAAGAAAGACACCAGAGATCTATATTATGGAAAGCTATGTTGCAGAAGTCAAGGGGAAAAGTTAGTTCAAGAACGAAAGTATTCAACATTTTAAAAAACAGCTTGAAGGACATATAACAACTGATGAATATTTATTTAATTTAGCAATTTTGAGTTGTGTGATGAAGCTGAACAGTAGATTGGACATAAGAAGGGCGAACATTATAGTGAACATTTTCTGTGTGCCAGGTCATCTCCTAAACGTTATTTAGATTAGTTCTCACTATAAGCATGTGAAATTGGTCTTATTTTTATCCCATTTTTTTAATGAGTATACTGAGGCCCAGTGAAGTAGAACAGTTTATCTAAGGTTACATAATTATTATGAGAAGAAATCAAAATCAGTTATCTCTTTCAGAGTCTAGAACCAAGCCTTATAGATAATATAGCCAATGCCTGTCTTTGTATAAAAATGTATTTTCATACAACTGTTCATGATAAAGATAATAGTTAAGTGGGCTTGGGTAAGTTATAACAATAACTATTTATAATAAAATTTTAAGAAAAGTTTCAGGAAAGTAATGAAAAATAAAAATTTATCAATGAAGTAATAACATTGACCCTGAACTATATTTGGTGATAAATTAGAGGGGATAACTTAAAAACTATGAAATAGTTCTTGAGAATCTTTTTGCTTGTGTAGTTACCTAAAACCAAACAAATGAAAACTAAGTGGACTCTTCTCAGGTGAACCCATAGGTCCTCATCCAGGGGAAAATGTGAATGAGCTTAACTTCTTGGTGAAACTGGGTTTGGGTGCTGCAAATAATCAGACATAGTTTTATTTCACTAAATTAAAGTGTTTTATAAAGAATGTTTTTTTTGTTTTGTTTTATTTGTTTTTTAACCACCAACCCCCCCAACACATACACACAAACCAAAAAGCTGTGTCTTAGTCTACTACTTAGACCTCTATGGCTGTAACAAAAAGTATAGACTGGGTGGTTTGAACAATTTATTTCTCACAGTTCTGGAGACTGAAAAGTCCAAGATTCGAGCACCTACAGATATGGTGTCTGGTGAGGAACTCCTTCCTGGTTCACAGACAGTAGTCTTGTCAACATGTGCCTACTTGGAGGAAAGAGTGAGAGAGCTCTTTTGGGTCTCTTGTTTTTTTTTTTTTTTTTTTTTTTTAAGATTTTATTTATTTATTTGACAGAGAGAGATCACAGTAGGAGAGAGGAAGGGAAGAGATCACAGAGAGAGGAAGGGAAGCAGGCACCCTGCTGAGCAGAGAGCCCAATGTGGGACTCGATCCCAGGACCCTGAGATCATGACCTGAGCTGAAGGCAGCGGCTTAACCCACTGAGCCACCCAGGCGCCCCTGGGTCTCTTGTTTTAAAGGTGTTAATTCCATTCATGGCAGAGCCTCCCTCATGACCTAATAACCTCACAAAGGCCCCATCTCCTAATGCTAACACTCTGGGATTTAGAATTCAACATATGAATTTTGGGAGGATGTAAACATTCAGTTGGTAACACCTTACAGAACAACTCTCTATATTTGTCTGTTATTGACCTCATTGAACATTAATAGATAAAGAAAACAAAAGGAAATGCAACATGCTAAATAAAATCTTTAAATTATATAAAATATACATTTCTAAATATAGATAGATTATATATATATTTAGGGTATCTATTCAAACTGCTTATTTCGAATGGGTTGTGGTTAGTATGAATTCTCACTATAGGAAGGCGTTTGCACCTCTGCAATGAATAAATTTACTAAACAGTACAGAGGAAGAAATAATATGCATTGTGTGTAGACAATAAGGCAATAAGACTTTCTTTGTAGAAAACTTTGAAATAAGAATTAAACTACCTACTATCAATACTTGTTTCATTATCTACATGCACTAGAAATTCTAAGTAATCCCAATGCCACAATATTGCCCTGTGAAGTTTTGTCTTTGATTTTGTTTGGTATAAAATCAAGATAACTCATGTAGTAATCATTCTTTTAATAATATGCTAAATATTCAACGGCTTAATTAGCTCACTTTTATTACTCCCTCTAATAATCTATGCATTCTACATAAAAGTTAATTCTGAGAACTCTCAGTTATATGTTTAAACTCCACTCAAGCAATTCAGACAAGTTTCAAAAGTTAAGTTTATAGTGGTTCAGAATTAATCAAACTGATTTCGGGTGCTGGTCTTGTCTACAACCACCGTATAATTGCATATTCTTACATTTAACAATAGATTTAAAATAAACCATGAGAGCACAGTGATTGTAAACAGGCAGAAACAAAATTAGTTACATCTGTTGTCACTCTATTTGCAAATTATTCCCTAAACTTGGCAGGAGCATTTCCTCTGGTGTATTTTCCATTTTTCAAAAAAAGGCATTAATGCAAAACACACGTCTGATAAAGAACTCTTATTCAAAATATACAAATAATTCTTAAGATTTAGCAATATGAAAATAAACAACTCAACTAAAAAAAAAAAGACCAAAAATATTAAGACCTCACCAAGAAAATATACAGATGGAAATAAACTCATGGAAAGATGTTCCACATCTTATGTCATCAGGGAATGCAAATTAAAACAATGAGATGCCCTTGAAAACCTGTTAAAATGTTCAAAATCCAGAACACCATTAACACCAAATGCTGGAAAGGAGGTACAGGAACAGGAACTCTTATTCATTGCTTATAGGAATGTAAACTAGAAAAGCCACTTTGAAAGATACTTTAGCAGTTTCTTACAAAACTAAGTACACTTTTACTCTATGACTCCAACAATCACTCTCCTTGGTTTTTACCCAATGGGACTGAAAACTTATCAACACAAAAACTTGCACATGGATGTCATAGGAACTGTATTCATCAATGTCCACGTAATTACCAAAACAACAAGATTTACATCAGAAGGTGAGTTGATATTGTACTTTTAGTACATTAGACAATGGCATATTATTCAGTGCTTAAAAAATGTAAGTAATGAAAAGATATGGAGGAAACCTAAATGCATATTACAAAGGGGAAAATATTTAAAAAGGCCACATACTGCATCATTCCAATATATGACATTTTGGAAAAGACAAACTATGGATATAGTAAAGGGATCAGTAGTTGCTGGGAATGTGTACATAGGCTGAGAACAGAGGATTTTAGGACAGTGAAAACACTCTGCATGATACTATGATTACGGACACGTGTGTTTTTGTGGGTCTCAGCCTACGTATAATGATGCTTTGCTGGAAAGCATGAAGCACCCTCCTAGACCTGTGCCACTTGCAGTGAACCCTCATAGATGTTTCCCCAGAGTCACTGTTGTGGATGGACTGGCACATGTGGCATATTTGGATTGCAAGATGTACTTCAGCAACAATAATCAGGAATTTTGAAAGAATAAGAATAATTACTCACAAGGACTAGAGAATACAAAGCAAGGTCAGAAAGGGAGAGAGGAGGAACCTGGGGTTCTGCCTTTATTGGGATCAAGGGTAGGGTGCCTAGGATTTAGTGGGTTCTCTATTGGTCGATTTAAAACAGAAGAGCAAGAAAAAATTAAACACAAGAGTATGGGAAAGGAAGAGCAGGGTCATTCAAGTGGTTAGTTCATTAGGTCATCCAGGGCTTTCTAAAAGAGAAAACTCATGGGGCATTTAGGTGGCTGTTGGTTAAGCATCCGAGTCATGACTTTGGCTCAGGTCATGATTGCTCAGGGTCATGATATTGAGCCCCACCTCAGGCTCTGGGTTTGACACGGAGCCTGCTTAAGATTCTGTCTCTCCTTTCCCACTGCCCTTCCCCTCTGCCCTACCCACTGCCCTAACTTGTGTGTGTGCTCACTTGCTCTCTCTCTCTCCCTCTCTCAGTAAATCTAAATAAACAAACAAACTAATAACTAAATAAATAAGAAAATACATGGGTGAATCAACCTGGCTTTAATTCAGTTGTGTGGCTAGCAATATATTTATCTGAGATACATGGGTTTTTGTTTTGGTTAGTTTCTGTTTTGTTTTGTTTGTTTGTTTGTTTTTATATTTGTTTTTGTCTTTTAATGAATGTCTTTGCAATCAAAAGCTTAATGTTAGGCACTTACATTTTAAGCAGAAAAGCTAGATGTCAATGTTCATAGCAGCAATGGCCATAGTCACCAAACTGTGGTAAGAACCAAGATGCCCTTCAACAGATGAATGGATAAAGAAGATATGGTCCATACATGCAATGGATTATTATGCCTCTATCAGAAAGCCTCATTTTTGCTGGATTATCTGCTAGTGGTTTCATGTTTATATATTTCCAACTTTTGTATCAACATGGATGGGACTAGAAGAGATTATGTTGAGTGAAGTAAGTCAAGAAGAGAGAGGCAATTATCATATGGCTGCACTTACTTGTGGAGCGTAAGGAATAACATGGAGGACATTGGGAGATGGAGAGGAGAAATGCGTTGGGGGAAATCAAAGGGGGAGACAAACCATGAGAGACTGTGGACTCTGAGAAACACACTGAGGGTTTTGGAGGGGACAGGGGTAGGTGGTTGGGTGAGCCTTGTGATGGGTATTATGGAGGGCAAGTATTGCATGGAGCACTAGGTGTGGCACATAAAAAGTGAATTTGGGGGCACTAAAAAATATTTAATTTAATTTCTAAAAAAAGGAAGACAAGCTAGTTGTCCAACACATATACTACAGGCATTGAATATCTGTCCTAACCCAGAGAATGCACAACACCAAGAGTAAACCCTAACAGAAAGTATGGACTTTGGGTGATGAGGATGTGTCAATATAGGCTTATCATTTCTAGGAAATGTATCACTCCAGTGTGGGATTGATTGTGAAGGAGGCTGTGGGTGTTGGAAGCAGGGCAAAGGGAATATGGGAATTCTCTGGACTTTCTGCTCAATTTTGTTGTGAAATTTAAACAGCTCTAAAAAAAAAATAAACTCTATGTAAATGGAGGAAATACTACATTCATACGATTAAAAATGTTACCCGATTGCTTTTGTCCTTTTTTATTGGCTTCTTTATAGATATGAATTCTAATAATGAATTCATTTTAACAAATTAAAAATAAATCACTCATTTTAATAAATGAATTTTTTGTAGTAATTATTATTTTTATTTCATGAAAAATACCTTCCAAAATAATCTTGCAGTATAGAGAACATATCAAAATATGATCTGTTACAGACTTAAATTTTATATCAGAAAATACAACCATTGTTACTTTACCTCAAGGTTTCCTTCTTAAAGTCATCCTTTCCCTCAAAAGCTAACTCATTGCTTTGAATTGAATGAAAATACAGGAAATTTATGTCCATTTAAGATTTTTTTTTTTTTTTTTTTTTTGCTGCTCTTACCTGTCCACCAGAAATATTTATGCTACTTTAAAGAAATTCTAGAGGTTATGTCTTAAATATTTTAAAGAAATTGTTTAGGAATAGCCATATGTGCATATTTATTCATAAAAACATTTTTTTTTCTCCCTTAGATTCTTACTGTGTTAGGCATACTTAAAGGTGCTGGTGCTCCCTAAAGCTGTTCTTTGGCTTCCTGTTAAGTTCAGGCTCTTCATCTCAGTGTCCCCAAATATTTTTTAAAGAATACACATAACTTTCTTGTTATGACTGAAAACAGAAATGTATGAAATACTTCAGCTCATTGCCTAAAGTGATAACATAGTAATGACGTTTATTTTTCAAGGATCTTTTTGATCCCAATTATTAGAGAAATCTGATTTTATGGTATTAAGGCAACTGTATTTTCTTCTAAATGCATACAAGGCTGAAATATACAGTCAGCCATCTGCAGAGAGAGGTACAGGCAATGAACCCAAAGATGCAAAGGCCATTTATTAATGAATCTGAAAAAGAGATAAGACAAAGAAGAAATTTAAATAGCTTTTACCTGATTTCATACTCTCTATATTTTATATATATACACTTTTTCAAGCCTCATTTCTGCTGGATTATTTGCTAGTGATTTCATGTTTATATATCTCCTGGTGAATGTCTATGAAAATAAAAATTTTCATTTATTCACAGAAAGAATTCAGAATCCCCATCAAGTGTATATTACAACATTCCCTACAGGGACTCATTAAGGATAAAAAATTCTTGGTCAAGGAGCATTCAATATTTCCTTTCTTAGATATGATTTATAGATACAATTTTAACTGTTATTTATTCTAGACATTACCCTTCTTTCTAATTTTCATTTTGATTGATAAATAAAATTTCTAAAACATTTTATTTGGTTCTAAGAATAATTGTGTTTAAATATCAGTGAAGAAATAGACATCCAAAAATACTGCATACATTTACAAATATATTTTTCTAAATATATCACTAGATCCCAGGAAGAAGATAGAAATACAGTTTATAATTGCTATTAAAATAAAATAAATATTATTTTTGTTTTTGTTATTGTCAAATTTGGCTAGTTTCTTCTCCCTAATGTATATAAGCTTTTCTTGCCACTGAGACTGTGAATTTATAAACTATTCTGTAGGAGATTTAATTATCATATTTACTAACCAGAGAAGAGTAGAATTCTTTCTTACTAGTGTTTTTTTTTTTTTTTTTGCAACTCAGAATTGAACACATTTGTTATGTGAGTACAGAATTTTCTATCTGATTAAAAATACCTGATTATCATTCATCCAAAATAAAAATATAATTTTCTTAGACTTTTGTGGTGTACACTTTAAAAAAAAAAAAGTGTATGCTTTTTTTTTTGTGGTGTACACTTGTTTAAAATTCATCATTATAAAATAGTTGAAATAGCAGGATTTTTGCAAGCAAAAATGAAAATGAAAATCTTAGAGGGGTTGTCTGGGTAGTTGAGTCAGTTAAGTGTCTACCTTAAGCTCAGATCATGATCCCAGAGTCCTGGGATCAAGCCCCATGTTGGGCTCTCTGCTCTGTGGGGAGCTTGTTTCTCCCTCTCCCTCTGTCTGCTGCTCTCCCTGTTTGTGCTCTCTCTCTCTCTGTCAAAGAAAGAAAGAAAGAAGAAAAAAAATCTTAGAAAAATAGTTTATTAAAGACAGAATTGGGATATTCTGGATATGTACATAGTAATTTAACTTTGAAACACTAGATTGATATATTTTGGAAATTAAAAGTTGCAATATTGCATACTAACACACATATCACTTAGAATTATTGCATAGATTCTGTTTATTTAGAGTTGTACTAGCTATTTATTCGCACTGGAACAGGTAAATCTACAATAATACACACACACACACACACACACACACACACACACACTGAATCATTACCACATAAACAGTTTGGCCACATCAAATATGCATGTGGCAGGGAAGGTGTCTATTGTCTAACTACTGACCTACATTCTATAAGCAAAACAATTTGTAGCAAATAAGCATTCTTTAAATGAATCATGCTACTCAGTGAACTCATTTGCTCTGGTACACTTTTAACATCTGGTGTGAATCTTATTTAGTGGTTATGATTATATCACTGTAATTAATTGAAAAGGCATGAGATTTTTGGAAATTTTTTCTTAGACACTTTTCAACTATTTTCACAAATCATAATAAATTTCACTAAATATCTCTCTAGCCTTCATTTCCTACAATATAAAAGCAAGGCATAAGAGCACACAGAATACACCATACCGAAACAGGAAAATTTATTCAAAATGGAATGAATTAGTCAAGTATCATGTATCTTCACTGAAATGGCAAACTTATTCCTGATACAGCTAAAACCCCAAAATTGAAACACTAATTCCTATTCAACACCGAACAGATCAATTAACAAAATTTCTGTTTTGCTACTCTGAGATTTAATAATCTGAGATTTTATAAAATTTAAAATAGGTTTTAAATATCTGTACATATGGTGATACATGTATATTATGGTGAAGACCATGCTGGGTAAAAAAATTCAACACTAATTAAAATAATCCTCTATAGAGAGTCAATTATCATATGGTTTCACTTATTTGTGGAGCATAACAAATAGCATGGAGGACAAGGGGAGATGGAGAGGAGAAGGGAGTTGAGAGAAATTGGAAGGGGAGGTGAACCATGAGAGACTATGGACTCTGAAAAACAATCTGAGGGTTTTGAAGGGGCGGGGGGTGGGAGGTTGGGGTACCAGGTGGTGGGTATTATGGAGGGCACAGATTGCATGGAGCACTGGGTGTGGTACAAAAACAATGAATACTGTTACACTGAAAAGAAATAAAAAATTTAAAAAAAAATCCTCTATAGGGGCACGTGGGTGGCTCAGTTGGTTAAGAATCAGACTCTTAATTTCAGCTCAGGTCATGATCTCAAGGCTGTGAGATTAAGCTGGGCATGGAGCTTGCCTAAGATTTTCTCTCTTCTTCTGCCCCCACCCAATAAAATAAATAAATAAGTAAATAAATAAACCCTCCATAGCTAAGGTTGCAATATTGCAATATTGTATATATATATATATATATATATATATATATATATATATAAAGAAATTGTAATCACATCTTCAACAATCAAAAATTTCTATCTATTCCATAGTTAATAGCTTTCTTCCCTTTAAACAGTAAATTTTAATTTGTTTTTTCATCTTGGTATTAGTCCTGGAATAATTCGTGCTTTGTTGTAATTATTCATCTGGCAATACTTGGAAACACATACCTATTCATTGCGTTCTTACAAAGCAGAAGGAAACATTTTCCAAAACACCAATTTTAATTTTTAATTCTTTTCCAAAGAGATTTGTAAAAAATGGTACACACATGGATTGATTTCTGTGAAACACAGTTAAGAAATACATACTGTTTTTAAATTATTTTTATTAATGTATAATGTATTATTTGTCCTAGGGGTACAGGTCAATGAGTCTCACACCACTCACCATAGCACATACCCTCCTCAACATCTGTAACTATGCCCCAACCCTCCCAGCAACCCTTAGTTTGTTTTATGATATTAAGTGTTTCTTATGGTTTGTCTCCCTCCCAATCCCATCTTGTTTGATTTTTTCCTTCCCTATCCCCTACAAATTCCTCATATCAGAGAGATCATATGATAATTGTCCTTCTCTAAAGGGTATTATGCTAAGTGAATTAAGACATAATTTTTTTCAGTATTTCCTATTTTGAGGATAAAACAAGATTTAAGTCCTTTAGGAATAATAGTTTCAACATTGAGCATTTAATAATAATAAATTACTTTAAAATCACCTTTCCCGGGACGCCTGGGTGGCTCAGTTGGTTGGACGACTGCCTTCGGCTCAGGTCATGATCCCGGAGTCCCGGGATAGAGTCCTGCATCGGGCTCCCAGCTGCATGGGGAGTCTGCTTCTCCTCTGACCTTCTCCTCGCTCATGCTCTCTCTCACTGTCTCTCTCTCAAATAAATAAATAAAATCTTTAAAAAAAAATCACCTTTCCCCCATATATCAATTAATATATATGAAATATTGATAGACTGAATTGAATTTCAGCTGACATTAAGTTTCTTTTTAAATAACCTCTCTGACAAAGGTCAAAGCAACTGCTTTCAAGACACTCATTAAAAGCAAGGGAAACAAAAACAAAAATGAATTTGGGGGACTTCTTCAAGATAAACTTTAAAGGAAACAGTCAACAAAACTAAGAAGCAACCTGTGGGATCAGAGAAGATACTTGCAAATGACATTACAGATAAGAGGATGGTATCCAAGATTTATAAAGAACTTCTCAAACTCAACACCCAAAAACCAAAAATTCCACTCAAGAAATGAGCAAAAGACATGAACAGACACTTCTCCAAAGAAGACATACAAATGACTATCAGACACATCACTAGCCATCAGGTAAATAAAATCAAAACCACAATAAGATAGCACCTTACACCAGTTAGAATGGTAAAAATTAACAAGACAGAAAGCAACACATGTTGGCAAGGATGTGGAGAAAGGGGGACCCTGCCGCAAAGGTAAAGATGTAGTGAAAAGAAGGTGTGCCTACACCTCAAGATTCATAACAGCAATGCCCCTAGCCAAACTGCGGAAGGAGCCAAGATGTCCTTCAACAGATGAATAGATAAAGAAGATGTGGTTCAGAAATACATGGAATATTACTCAGCCCTCAGAAAGGGTGAATACTTACCATTTGCTTCGACTTGGATGGAACTGGAGGGGATCATGCTAGGTGCAATAAATCAAGCAGAGAAAGACAGTTATAGGGTTACGCTCATATGTAGAATAAAAGGAATAGTGCAAAGCACCATGCAGGAAGGGAGAGAAAATGGAATGGGAAGAAATCAGAGAGGGAGACAAACCATGAGAGACTCTGCACTCTGGGAACCAAAGTGAGGGTTTCAGAAGGGAGAGGGGTGAAGGCATGTGATAACCAGGTGATGGTATTAGGGAGGGCAGGTGTTGTAATGAACACTAAGCAATTAATGAATCGTTGAACACTACATTAAAAACTAATGATGTACAGTATGTTGGCTAATTGAATGTAAAATAAAAATAAATAAATAAATTTAATTTTTATTGTTAAAAATTATTATTCATAGAAATAAATAGATAAGGGGCACCTGGGTGGCTCATTTGTTAAGCATCTACCTTTGGTTCGGGTCATGGTACCAGGGTCCTAGGTCAAGCCCCACACTGGCTTCCTGCTCAGCGGGAAAACTGCTTCTTCCATCATCCTCCCCCTGCTTGTGTTCCCTCTCTTGCTGTCTCTCTCACTGTCAAATAAATAAATAAAATCTTAAAAAAATACATAAATAGATAGATAGGTAGATAGATAAGAATATATTACTTTTGTTGCAGAAATGTCACTGGGTTATTTAGATTTTTTAAATTATATGCAAAGGTTATATAGTGATTAATTAATAAATTTACTTTCATGAGATATTTGCTGGAAAATAAGATTCATCTTCAATCTGTTGAAAGCAAAGATTTGAGAATCAACTGGCTTGCAAAAAAAAAAAAAATTTTGTTAGTGTGCCAACAGAATCATTCATGACCCAATTTCTGGGAAGTATACCAAAAATGATTTACCAAGTATTATCAACTGACTATTAATTACATCTGTTATTTTTTTACCTAGAGACATGTTGTTTAATCTTATGTACTCAGAAAGGGTTATGAAAATTGGAATACTTTTCATTCTAATTTACATTTGCCAATGCAATATTTGTTAATAATTTTTTGATCCCCTCACATAACCCAATTAAAAAGCCAGTCTTCACTGTTGAACTAATTAGGTAGGTCATAGTGGTTTTCTGTCAGAATAAAACCCTACCTCCACTGTATAGTTCAAATGTGTATGTTAATCCAAAGTTCAGGATTTATTATGAAAACCACTGTGAAAACTAATTGGCCTGCAGCAAGAGTATCACTGGATTATTTATTAACAAGACATAGAAAACATTAAGCATTTTATGAAATATTATTGAATATTTAGAATAAATTAAGACTTCCTGTAGAGTCTAATATGAATAGACCATGTGTGCTTAAAAAGAATGCTTTCCAGGGATACTGGGCTGGCAGTCAAATCCTGGTTTCTGCCTCAGAAACCAGGGCTTCAACTCTTGGTTTCTGTTCAGGTCAGGCTCTCACAGCAGACTGAGGACACAGCCCCACATCCGGCTCAGTGGGGAATCTGCTTCAGATTCTTTCTCCTGCCCCTTCTAACCTTCCGTGCTCACCTGTGCTCACTCTAATAAATAAAACCTTAAAAAAATAATAAAATAAGAAGGATGCTTTTCAGTGTGTGCAGTGAGGTGTTTGCTTTAGTCAGTCCAGGCTGTTAAAATGGAATACCATAGACTAGGTGGCTTGCACAGCAAACTTGTATTTGGGACAGGTGGTCTGGTGAGAGAACCTCCCTTCCTGGTTTGCAGATGATGTCTCTGTACCCTCATGTGGCAGATTTCAATTGCTTTTTGATGTGCCCATCATTTTACCTGGACATGATGTAAGGGGTAAAAGAAACTGCTGTGAACAAGTTTTAGTAATTTGATGGTGAGGCACAGGGGTAGGGGAAACTTTCTGCAGTTTCCTGAATGTCTTAGTTTTTAGGTGAACCTGCCTCTGGGCCGTGAATTTCCCATGTTTCTCAGTTTTCTCTTCTTTTCTTTTTTCTTTTCTTTTCCTTTCCTTTTCTCTCTCTCTCTTTTTTTTTTTTTCTTTTCTTTTCTGTTTTTCTCCTCTTAGATGGGCAGGAATTACATTTACCTCTTCATCCATGTGCAAGCCTAGAGCTTGCTGGAATTGGGTATTTCTCTTCTTCAGTCCAGGTAGGCTTTGGTAATCTCTTAGCAGGTTAGGCTCTGGTTAACTGGTGTCCCTTGAGGCCAGGCCTTGTCAAGGAAAACAGATTACTCTTGTGTGTTTCAAAATGATGCCTTTCTTTTCCTCCTGCTAGAAGACTGAAGAGATTTTATCTCCATACTTCTGAGGGAATCAAATCAACCTCCCGGAGATAAATCTCACAATACTGTGAAATCCTCCTATGACTGGGTCCTCCTGGAGTTGTTTTTTTTTTTTTTTTTTTTTTTTTTTTTTTTTTTAAGATTTTATTTATTTATCAGAGAGAGAGCGGGGGAGAGAGCGAGCACAGGCAGACAGAATGGCAGGCAGAGGCAGAGGGAGAAGCAGGCTCCCCGCCAAGCAAGGAGCCTGACGTGGGACTCAATCCCAGGACGCTGGGATCATGACCTGCGCTGAAGGCAGCTGCTTAACCAACTGAGCCACCCAGGCGCCCCCCTCCTGGAGTTTTTGACTCTTGGGATTATGTATAGTGAGTTTCTAGCAATTTCTTAATTACAGTTCAGGTTTTCCTACCCAACACTCATTCCCTCAATCCCCCTTTTTTTTTTCTCACTCTCTCTCTTTCTTTCTTTTTTTTAAAAGATATTTATTTATTTATTTGATAGAGAGAGACAGCGAGAGAGGAAACACAAGCAGGGGAAGTAGAAGAGGGAGAATCAGGCTTCCTGCTGAGCAGGGAGCCTGATGCAGGGCTGGATCCCAGGACCCTGAGCTCATGAACTAAGCCAAAGGCAGACGCTTAACGACTGAGCCATCCAGGCGCCCTATGAACCCCATATCTGCTAGTGAGTCTGCTCCCTTCAGCCACGACAGCCCATACTCTCCTGTTTCTCCATTATCCAGGTCAGTAGTTAGCCCTGTGTCCTCTCCCCCCTTTATGGATCCAAGAACAGTTGGTTATTTTTCAATCTGTTCTCTTTTTTTTTTTTTTTACTTGTTGTGAGAATGGAGCAGTAACTACTAAGCTCCTTATATTCAGAACTGGAAACCAGAACGCTTGGGTCTTATTTTCTATTATTATTGTATGTTGCTGGTATTTTACTTTTTACCCTTAAGAAATAAGTATATTTTTAATTATTTGTCTTTCTATTCACATAACTTTCCTTCAGCGAATTATGTTTGTCAGTGTATATATATATATATATATATATATATATATATATATATTTTTTTTTTTAATTTATAACCTCAAGGTATTTAGTTTTGATCTATAAATTTGTGCTTTCAGTGAAATAGCTCTTTTGATAGTAAGATTGGTCATGGCTTCTGTCTGTGAGTTTGGAGAGGAGGAGGGCATTGGCCTCAGAGTGGTAGGCTCCAGACACCTCAGAAGCAGCGTTCTGTCTCTTCCTTGCTCCTCTACCTCCTACGTAAGACCCTCCCCTTGGGTCTTGGGCTTATCGTCACATTTTTAAGGAGCAGCAGCATATGCAGAAGTAATTTCCAGGGTACAATTTACACTGAGAGGAAAGGGAGAAGTGAAAGTTCAAGAAGCAAAAGCTCTGGACACTGGACACATTTTTAAATCAACTGTTTACTCCGTTGAAACTTTTGCAATGTCTTGATATCCTGCAGACTCTGATTATCAGCTGGTGTTGATTTCTGCAGCAAAAGGTCAGGCCATCATTTTCCCAAAACAATGCGGGGAGTAAAAGCAAGAGCCAATTTTTAAAAGACTTACCTCAGCCTAACCTCTCCAGGCATTTTCCAGCTGCTCTCTGATCTCAGCCTGCAGTTACGCATCTCCCACCCTCTCTGGTCTCCTGCATTGTCTGAGCATACACTTTATTGTTTTCATTTATTTCCTGAATTCCTGTTCTCTTCTTGCTCTTATAATTTCATCAGTTTTGATTTTGCGTGAGAAAACCCACCTTCTATGCTAAAGATCCTCCTGAGAGTAACTAGTAGTCTCACTTCCCAGACTTTGATTAACATATTTATTTTTTTAAGGACAGCTGCTAAGGAAGAAATCCCAAGGTGTGGTGATTACCAAATGAATGGAATATAATCAGAGATGCCTGCATTGAAGGAGGCGGGGATAACCAAGTTTGGAAATGAACAAAGATCTTTGCAAGGCAGAGCACCAGTTTCAGGTGAACAAGACACTGGTAAACTAGAGAGATCCCGGTGAAGTTAACCCAAATGAATATCAAGTCCAAATAAATATCAACAAAGGTGCTAATAAATGTGCTTTATTGCATTAACATGTTGATTAAAATGCACAACTTTTACATACAACAAACTGAAATATGAGTTGAGATTCACAAATTACAAATTTGATAAACCTGTGCAGTTATCAATATTTATAAGAGAATTTTTACTCCCTTTGTCTGGAAAACTATTTTCAAAATACAGTTTATCTTTCACTGTGACCGATTGCAAATTCAATTTTTAAAATGTCGTTTCTATTTCCATCCCAAATTTTTTAGATGATTTTATTTATTTATTTGACAGACAGAGATTACAAATAGGCAGAGAGGCAGGTAGGAGGTTGGGGGAAGCAGTCTCCCTGCTGAGCAGAAAACCTGATGCAGAGCTGGATCCCAGGACCCTGGGACCATGACCTGAGCGGAAGGCAGAGGCTTAATCCACTGAGGCACCCAGGCACCCCTCCATCTTAATGTTTTATATGCAAGCCAATGCACATACTTTTTGAAGCAGGTATATTTTAAAGAAAAATACAATGTACACATGATGCATACAGTTCTTTTACTGAACAATGCATTCAAACAAGGTTAAATGTCTTGAACAGTCCTTGTGTTCAAATAGCAGAGCACAGAGGCAAAATTCTTTCAATCTGATGCAATGGCAAAACTTGGATTGCATGTCTACTGATCTACGTGGTAAATTGTTTTAGGAAGTGGAAAATATTTACATGGTTTTCCTAATGGAAATTCCAAAAATTAAATTTAAAGAATAATGCTAAATTGACTTAATAGTTAAAACTCTGAAATAATTGTAAAAATCGTTTTCCCAGCCATCTGTTTTCCTTCCAGTACCACAACTGGGCATCTTCTCCAGTCTGTACTTCATACTCCACATAGCACTTAGGTATGCACTGACTCTAAATTGTCACCTAATTAGAGAATTAGCCTGAGGTCGCTTAGTATGAATCAATTGCTTCTTCCTTTGAAGCTGCTACTGCCTGTGGAACTAAAAGAGTCAATCCAATGGTGTGTCCTATGTTTTTGGCAATTGTTTCCAGAGAAGACTACATTGTCTTTCCGTAAGTTATTACAGTGGCAGGTCTTTCAGCTTCAAAAGAAGCATTAGATTGAATTTACAGAAGAGATGGTTTGGATTATAGAAATTTACATGTGATTTAAGAAATCACATTCTCATTGAGAAAAAAATAATGAAATCTATCATACAGCAGTGGCCTCTGAATTACAGATAAAGATTTTTATAATATTTGTGTACCCAGGGACACTTTTATCTGAAGTGGCTTTAATATCTGTGGTTTAAATTTTGTATTATCATTCCTACAGTTATGTTAGTAATTTGGCTTTTCAAATGGAGATTTTTAAAAATTTGTGGGAACCTTTGAGTTTTCTTTCTTAAAACTGGTTGAAATTGAAAACTGCCAGTGTACTATACATGTACTATAAAAAACCCAAAAGAATATCCCAAATATTGACTTCTTCAGTCATAACACCTTCAGGTTCATTTATCTCGTAATATGCAGTACTAACCAATAGTAAAATCTCTCAATGGAAATTCACCTCCTCAAGCCATAGTGGTTGATTGATTTGTCTCTCAGTCCGTCTGAGTCAATTCACAACTTAACCTTTCCTTTCTGACTTTTTTCTATCTGGCCAAATGGGAAGAATATTCATAGTTTCCACATCACAAATCAAGAACTCAGTAAGAACATCAGGTGTCATCTTGAGTTGAACACTGCTTACTTCCACATAGTGGTGGAACTAAGTGAGAGTTCTTGAGGTCGGCACTTGAAGGGACTGACCTTGAAGTGGTGATGAACCGTGAGGGGCTTGTTGAGATTTAGGAACACTGGAAATCATTGACATAATTCTGTCAGTTTAGTGAACATTTTAAAATATCTCTGTCATTTTTCTGGAAATTCTGAAAGTTAGTCTGCTCTATGTAAAAATTGTTCAGCAATTCATGAATGACACAGAACTCTGGTTTTCTTAAACAAGAATTATAAACTTTGTCTTGCCTGCTTTTCTGTAGGCATTCTTACTAAGATCTGGCAAGTGTTTAAATAGAAGCTCTCATTGTGCTTTCAAAGACAAGTTAGTGTTAGAATATTAAAGCACTGACAAACTTGGAAATAATTTGCCCAGGGATTTAGCAAAGAATTTCTTCAGCAGTTTGGGCTCTTATAACAAAATATCAAAAACGTGCTGCCTTATGAACAAATTCCGGGTGCCAGTAGAGTTGGGTTCTGGTGAGAGCACTCTTCTGGCTTGCAGATAACCATCTTCTCACTGTATCACCACATGATGATGGACAGAGCAGAAGAAGCATGCCCCATCATGAATCTTATAAAGACAATAGTCCCCTTCATGAGTGCTCTATGTAATTCTAATCATCTCCCAAAGCCTGCATCCCCTAATGCCATCACATGGGAATGGTTGGAGTTTCAGCATGCAATTTTTTGGGGGGGGAAGGGGCACACAAACATTCATTCCCTAACAATTATATGTTAAAATAATTATCTTTTTAGAAAGATTGAGTGTAGGGGCACCTGGGTGGCTGAGTCAGTTAAGAATCTGCCTTAGGCTCAGGTCATGACTCCAGGGTACTGGGATTGGGCCCCACATCAGGCTCTCCACTCAGTGAGAAGCCTCTCCCTCTGCCTGCCCCTCCCCCTGCTTGTGTTCTTTCTCTCTGGCAAATAAATAAATAAAAAATCTTAAAAAAAAAAAAAGTGTGTGTTAAGTTTTTAAATATGCATTTATTAATATTATTCTGAATGCATACATGTGGTTTCTGGAACAAGACAGATTTCTATTTACTTATAACCAGTAATGGTTCTGGGTCTCCAAGCCCCAATTTGCCCTTCCAGAACAACATGATGAGAATAAGAGATTACCGATATGTACTAGAGTCTGTGCTATAGGCAAGAAACCTTGAAAATATGAAAGTAGGGGATTATATAAGAGTGAGTCAGCTATCCCTTCCTCTCTCCCTTAAACGTGGACAGAAATCTTTTGCTCCTAATGTCAACAATTCTATTGGGAATTCAAAAGGGAAGCCCTGGGACAACTGAGTGGCTCAATTAAACATCCAGTTCTTGATTTCAGCTCAGATCATGATCTCATGGTTCTGAGACTGAGCCTAGCAATGGGTTCTGTGCTCAGCATGGACTCTGTTTGAAATTCTTTCTCTCTGAACGCCCCCCTCCACTTGCATGCTCTTGCTCTCTCTCTCTCTCTCTCTCTCAAAATAAATACATAAATCATTAAAAGCAAATCAGGGAAGAATCCCGAATTCTTATCTTTTGAAATATGTATTTATATTTCTAGGGGAAAATCAAAGTGATATCCTTAAGCTTTAGAACCCCTGGGGTTATCTCCGTGGTCTTTGTCTTATCCCCCTTGAGATGTAAATGTATATATACATTTCTTAAGGAAAATCTCTAGAATTTTCTATATAGTAAGCCATAATTTAATTTTCAAGGCTTGTCTTTTAGTCCACATACAAAGTTTAAGTAAAATCTTTACAGAAAGCCTTAATGTTGAAAAACAAACAAACAAAAAATTCTTTCTCTACTATTTCTCCCATACTATGTCTTTAGTGAATATAAATAACACAATTGTATTGAAAAAATAGTGCATGCTTTGTCATTCTGTTTACAAAAGTGTTAAAAATTTGATATAATATAATGGAAAACCTTTCATAAAATGAAAGCATATCAAATAAATCATATCTTTATTTTTAAAAATTACTTTAAAACACATTCAAAAGAGGTACACATATAAAAGTAGTGTGATCATTTATTTGCTTTTGTTTTATTCATAGAATAGGAGACTCTTTTTCTAATAAAAAAACAATTGACAAGAGATGCGTGGGTGGCACAGTCAGTTGGGCACCCAACTCTTGATTTCTGCTCGAGTTGTGATCTCAGTGTTCTGAGATCACATTGACTTAGTGGGGACTCAGCTTGAGACTTCTCTCCTTCTGTCTTGGCCCCTCCCCCTACTGATGCTCTCTCTAGCTTTCTCTCTAAAAATAAATAAATAAATCTTTTTAAAAAATGGATAAAATTATTTTCATGGTATTTTAATATTTGATGGATAATCTTCACCAGACATTCAGTCTCATAATAGTCAAGTCTATCCAGGTTTGTTTTAATATAGTCATTAATGAATAAAATATCTTGTGGCTCAGAAAGAGAATTTACCTCAGGTACAATAGAGAAAACAATAAAGTATTCAGGTATATCACTCTTAAGAGAGTCTTAAGTACACAAAAGTCACTCTCTGTATGAAGACCCCTGCATTGCTACATGGTATCCAAATGAATACAATACTGACACTCTTCACCAAGGAAAGAAAATGTTTTTGAAAAATAAATTTTTAAAGGTTCAAATAATATCCTTTGAAAAACAAATTTAAAGAAATATAGTGAAGCAGAAATAAAAAGAACACTTGGTTTTTATAACATTAATACATCTTTTGGTGTTTGAATCTGATATTATCCTAATAATTCAAATACATTATTGTCCATAGGCATCTCATTAAATGCTGTTCTTGTATAACATCTAACTTTCAACCCACGGAGCCATCACAATGAGATAAAAGAAAAAATGAGTTGCATTTTTATTCTTTCAAGAAAAGTATTAGAATAAATTATATAAGGAAAGACAATTATTTTAAAGCCATTTCTTCTGAAAGTCTATTAAAGAATTTGTATGCAGTGTGCAAGGGGAAAAAGTGAATGTTACGCGATATTGCTTAAGACAAGTAACCAAACTTCAAATAGTATTATGTAATTGCATTTTTACTATAGATGGTATTGATTGATGGTCTTATTTTGCTAAAAAAAAAAAAAAAGAATTATACAAATGGAAACTGATACAGATAATGTAAGACACAGTGAATAATGCAAATAAAATGCACTAGAAATGGGGATACACATGGCTAAGTAGAAATAACTATCTTTCCTTTGACTACAACTTTATTTTGTTACTAATTCTAATTTTGTGCTGTGAGGAACCTAGTCCATACACTTAGTTCTTGCTGAATGTATGAATTCAGTATTCATGTATTCCTTGTCGGAGATGTACATTAGCATACTGAGAAGTCAGCTTCTCAATCTCTTGAATAGAATATTGCTGCAATGTTAGTAAGCTAACTCAATTGCTTTTTTATGTTTTTAATAGGTTAGCTTGAATAGCTTCATAATGTCAATAGTCATTTAGAAAATGATGTTATTTGGAGAGAATGGTGATCTCCCTTTCCCTGTTGGCATCTTCAGGCTAGACTTACACAGCCAAAGTGATGAGAAGCTATGAGGCAATTAAACAATAAATGTGAAGTCAGCCTCCTCACTTTTACTCAGAATTGGACTAACTCCACCAAACAGATTGGGCAAACACCCACCAAAGCCAAAACCAGAAGCAAGGATTCCAAAGAAAAGAGTGTGTTATAAAACTCTGTACATGTGCTCTAGGCCAGGGGCCAAAGGCAGAATTTTGCAAAGGTTTATGTGAAGGTATGGCCCTTTTTTATTCTTAAATATGTAAGTGATTGCCTGCGTCATCTCTCCTCATTTCATCTGTTCTTAGAAAAAATGGTATGTGCTTTTCTACTTTTCTCAAGTTGGTGATCCAAATCCAAGTTAAGTGAAATATAATAAATCAGAACTGTAAGGGTAGGTAAATACAATATCATCATTACAGTTCCTAAACTTTCCTAATGATCTATGCTTTCTCTAATCCTTGTGAGTAAAAATACCACTGTTTTGTGTTGTACAACCTCTGAGAAATCTCAGTTATAAAACTGAGATTTAAATCTGCCAGATTTAAACCTTTAAATTTAAATCTTTAAATCTGTCAGAGTTAACTGATACATTTCATACCATCACTCTTACATTTGTAGGAGAAAATTTCTGCTTTAATGGAAATCTATGCATGGCCTAGAGCACACTCTCCACGTTACTGGATTCTGACATGTTGGGAACTATTTTATAATTTTGTAAGTTTTTAGATAACCGATAGCAATGCAAAACAATTATTTTCTGTAGATATACAAGGGATTTCTGTCTTATGGAGAGACAACTGTAGGAAAAAAAAAAAAAAAAACTTCCTCTAAAAGAAAAATAAAATGTGTTCCTCTTTACATTTGTATGAGAGTCATGATTTTATTCTTTTAAAAAAAAATCATCTTTTGGTTCATATTGGCTCATGATGGCTGGATAGCTCTCATGCTGGATATTCTCTGAACACTGTTCCCATATTATGCCACTAAGTTCATGGTCTCCAACCCTTTTATGTAACACTAAACATTGTTGGTTTTATAAATCACCTGTTACAGCCAGGTTAGTAAGTTAGGCAAGAAAAAAAAAAGAAATGGAGGATACCCCTCAAACCTCAAGACAAAGGGAACACCATGAACAAATTCAAGGAGGTCAGAATGCACAAAGTAACAATAAGTTCACGGGATTAACTGGAATTCTAAGTAACTAGGAAAATGAGGAAAGCAAACTGTGAAAAAAAAAATTCCCAGAATATGTTTTGTGGGGAAAATGTCATCATGTTTTCTAGTCATACTCAATATTTTGTGTTAAAAATTGCCATTATACTTGTATTTGAATAGTTTAAATGGTAACTTTAATTTCTTTAATTATACTTTTATATGTAAAAATACTGAAATTAAATTAATTTCTCAAAGAGCTGGTATACTGTATGTGTCTTTGGCTTCTCGGATTTTTTTTTTTTATTAGCTGTAGCACTACAATGAAATGTATGTATATTGAATTAATATAAGTCATGACATAACATATGACAATATATGAATTAATATATGTCCATTATCCATGGTCAACGTTTTGTTAGGAGAATTATGTACAAATTGCTAATTATTTCAGTGTTCATTGAATAATGCACATTTTCTACACTTTTGTTATTAAATTTGTAGAGTACTATTTATTTTCTATGTTATTGTCCTTCAGTAGCATATATTTCTGAATTTTCCTAACCCTGTAATATCTGTAATATATAGTGACTCTTCCAGTGTGGCACAGAGATGTTTGTGAAATGTGGCTCTCAGAAATGCCAAGTGAAAATATGTGCTGACAAGAGCAGACTTTAGCATAGTATGGTTACTTCTCTCTCTTTTTCTCTTTTGCTTTCTCCTTCTCTTTCTCTTTCTCTTTCTTTCTTTTTCTCTCATTATTTAATATACTCTGCCCCAGGGATACTGCTCAGAGAAGGAACAGCCAAAATTGCATCGTCTTCTTTTGGCTCAAATGTCTTGGAAAAATTGAGAACCCCACAGAGCTCAAAGGAAGAGTACCCAGAGTGTTGTGCAATTTTCTCATTTTTAGTTTTCTCTGCCTTTGTTATGGACCTTTAAAGACTAAGGTTTGTTGTAGACTTTAAGTTTCAGGAAAAGGGTTTCAAAGAAAAGCAAACATTTGTGAAATGATAAATGTTATGTTTATATCTTGTTAGTGAGCTTCTTGAAAGTGCTTACAGCTTTGAGGTAGAGTAAAGAATATTGGGTAAATAATATTCCCTGCAGAGTGAAAGTTGTGCATGGAGAGAAATCATGCAGAGAAACTTAGAAAGCCTACATCACAAGAAATGCTTTTCAGCAAGGAAGTCTCCCTCTGAACTTACACATAGGTCAGAATGACATAAAATGCTTCTTTATTGATAATGACAGGAGTTTAAATAACTTTCAGATGATGTCTATACAAAAACTATAAATTGAATCATAATTCAAAGTTTCAATTTGATCCAGTAATCCTACTTCCAGAACAGAGAACACTCCTCATGTGATAAATCAAAATGGAATACAGAGTTGACACTGTTTTCTGGCAAAATATTGGATTTTGCTCAGAGTACTACTGTTTACAAATGGGAGGAAAAAAAAAAGTCAAACTGAATCTGACAAAACTATTTGTTCAACAAATATGTGTCTCATACCTACTGTGTGTAGGCATGATTATAAATGGTGAAAATACAATAATAACAAATATAATGTCTGTTTTTCTGAAGCTACATGCTACTGGAGAAGGCAGCTTACAAATATGTGAACAGATATATACCCAACACATTTCATAGAATGATAAGCATTTTGAAAAAAAAAAAAAAAAGAGGTACAGTAGTTATAAGGGAGGGTTATTTCATTGATGGGTGGGGGTTACTTTGGTTGGAATTCCCCAAAATTCTGAAAGGATGGGTAAAATATGACCAGACATTCAGATAATAAGGACTTAGGTTTTTAAAGATCTAAAGCATGAACATTCAGGGAAAAAAGATACACAAAGGTTTTGAGGCTGCAATGAGTTTATGTATTTTACAACTTAAAAAGGTCTGGGATAACCGGAACATCATGAATATTGCATTAAACACTGAGAAAGGGAAAAGTGGAAATGAGGGAAGAATTGGCTTTCTCAGGTAAACATCTAAATTGCCAGACATCCAAATAAAGTTAAGGAACTAGGTCAGAAATACAGAATTTGCTTTAAAAAAATCTCCTACCTCTTCCAAATATCAAACTCAATCAAAACTAGGAGTCTTCTTCCAATTTCTTGCTCACCTATATGTGATGGTTCATTTTACGTGTCAAAGCTGGGCTAAGGGATGACCAGAGAGCTTGTAAAATAATATATCTTTGAAGATGTTTCCAGAGAGGGTTAACATTTGAATCGATATCCTGAATAAAGAAGATCTTCCCTCACCAAAGTAAGAAGAGGATCAGCTCGTCTGTGAGAGTCTGAACAGACCAAAAAGACCAGAGGAAAGATGAATTTTCTCTCTTTCAACTTGGTCTATGCTATCCTTCTTCTCCTGCCCTCTGACATTGGAGTTCTTGGTTCTCAGGCTTTTGGAATCTAGGGCTTATACCAGCAGCTAATCTGGTTCTCAGTTCTTCAGTAAAAAAAAATAAATAAATAAACAATAATTATACACACACACACACACACACACACACACTCACGTATAATTCAGATTTTTAAGTTAGCAAAGACTTTAAAATGCCAGTAAAAGATTTAATTTTTCTTAACAGACACGTGTGTGTGTGTGTGTGCGTGTATACAGATGTGTATATACACACACACACAAAAAAAGAGGTACGGTAGTTATAAGGGAGGGTTATTTCATTGATGAGTGGGGGTTACTTTGGTTGGTATATACACATCTGTATACATATACATATGTATTTCCTATTGGCTCTCTTTCTCTGGGGAACCCTATTACAATATATGCAAATATTTGAAAATACTCATGCCTACTTCTAATTCCACAGCACTACATAGAGACAGGTAAAAATTAAGTGAAAATAAGGAAAATATAGCAAAGTCCTAATAGTGGATAAATGGATAAATCGTGGAAAAATGAGTAACACCACCTGCAGAGACAAAGTTCTGGCCCTCAGAAAGGAAATATTGAGAAATGGCCTAAGAAGGAGCAGATCAGAGCTCTGACTACTAGGGAAGTTACAGGCATAGTTTGGTGTGTTCACAATCACAACAGTGTTTAGAAGACACTACTTTTAAGGGAGGGAAGGACTCTTAGAAGAGAAAGAGCACTTAGAGACCTGATGATGATATAATAAACAAACTAGAAGGTAAAAAGCAAAGGTCTCATTACAAAATCAGATTTAGCAAACTTTTCTATCAAAAAAAGGTGCCGTGTATTTAAGAAACTGCATTTGCCTACCAACAGGAAAGTTTACCTAGAAAGTTGGCCTTGCTTTAGAAATACTTGTAATTGTTGATCCAGAAAAAATATCAGCACAAATTAAAATGAATGGGAAAAGGCAGGCATCATCCATAAAAAGAAATAGCAAGAATAAAACAGGAGAGAATCCATATTAATTAGCTAGTAAAAACACTTCCCAAAAACCCAACCACAAAAGGGAGAACACAATACTTCAAAACAAATTAATTATAATTAAATAAGCAATGAAAGATATAACAGGATGCCACAATTCAGAAATTCAAAAACTTGGAGTGGAAATATATAAAAACAAACAAACACGAGTTGTGACATAAGAGTTGACAGCACTTAGGAAAGAAATTCGATAAGAAAACAAAATCAGGGGCACCTGGGTGGATCAGTCCTTAAGCGTCTGCCTTTGGCTCAGGTCATGATCCCAGTGTCCTGGGATCCAGCCCAATGTCTGGCTCTCTGCTATGTGAGAAGCCTGCTTTTCTCTCTCCCACTCCGCCTGCTTGTGTTTCCTCTCTCACTGTGTCTCTCTCTGTCAAATAATTAAATAAATAAATATTTAAAAAAGAAAAAAGAAAAAAAGAAAAAAAAATCATCTCTAAGAAAAAATTAACATATAGCTAGAGAATCATCTTCACTGAAGTGTAGAGAAACACGTTAGGGTGATAGAAATGTCAGTTACTTTTGGTGGCCACAGGATCATATATAATTGCCAGAACTTTTCAAAGTGTGTAATTAGATTGAATTGATTTTATGACATGAAAATATATCTAGTAAAGATAAGTAAATACTTGTATTTTCAGGTGGGTTGTGGTAGATTGTTAATATTTCCACACCGCACAAAAATTCATAAGGAAAGTCAGATAAATTACAAAAATTATATGTTTCACTGTATACCAAATCTGTGGAGTAGAGTCCTTCACAGGTGGCCTGTTTCCCCCCTAGGAGGTATTTGATTCTGGCCATCAGCTGAGATTCCAGTTTGCCCACAGCAACAGGATCAACACTATGGGGAAGAGCCATGTTTCCCAAATGCACAGGACTGCTGCGTGGGATGGAAAACTGAAGGACCCTCAGAGGCAACTGTGACTTTTCTCATATCCTCGCTGATTTCTGGGGCAGACTGGTCCAGTAAATCAGCCTGAAATCTCTTTTAGTCTTATAGTGTTTGGGAGACAAATGTCCTCGAAGGTGGTGGCGGCCTCAGACACGTGACTAAAACAGCCCCTTAAAACATCTGCCAAAATTTTAAGCTGCAGGAAGAAAGGGTGAAAAAATAATTTAGAGATTGCTCAAGGGAAAACTTGCCCTTCACAGTCTTTCGGAGCTCTGGAGATAGAGATCCATCTTGTTCTCAGGTAAAAACCCAAGAGAGTCACATTCAACAAAAGGTAACAAATCAAATGTATAGTAAATCTTAGCCAAAATTGAAGCCCTGCCTTGCTTGGGCTCCATTACTGACAGACTGAGACAAACAGTCATTCCCCAGTGGGGAAAAGGTATCATCTGACGCTAAGATGCAAATGTCAAGCAAACATCAAAAAAAAAAAAAAAAAAAAAAAAGTTGGACATATAAAAAGGCAGGAAAATACGGCCAATATCAAGATAAAAAATAACTAATAGAAGCAGGTCCATAGATAATTCAGATTTTTAAGTTAGCAAAGACTTTAAAATGCCAGTAATTTTTCTTAACAGACAGAAAATTGGTAGCAAGTGATGGAACTAGAAAATGACCTGTCTCAGCGGTCTTTCAGTGTCCCTCCCGTGCCCCCTACTGGCGAAGCCAAACACTGTGCCAGCTTGCGAAAGAAATGGTTACAGAATCTCCTTCAGCCCCAGCAGAGCAGGGCACAACAGGGTAAATGGGGCCAGGAGGCAGTAAAGAGATAACTGGCAAGAAAAGGATAAGTGATGTCAAACATTACCTGCATTATTGACAATTCTTACTGTAAGAACAATGAATCTAGGTGCATAGGTTTAGGGTTATAGTTTATTTTATTTCTATTATTGTGACTAAATTTATAATTTTCTTAAAAAGGTACAAATATTTCTAATGGAGTATCTTGAAGCAATAGCAACTACAATTTACACTGGCTTAAGCAAAATGAGATAATAAATACATAAACAGACAGACAGACATATTTGTTAAGTCACATAACTAAATTTCAGGAAGAACAAGGGTAGAATTTGTCAAAGCTAGGATCAGCATAGAAATCTGTATCTCTCACATATTATTCTGTTTTATTTATATACTTTATTTTATTTTCTCTGATAGACTCTCTCGTGGTATTAGACCCGGATTCTGGTGGTAACAGACATGTTTACATCCTTAGATCTCCTTCTTTCAGAGATTTAATTAAAAATATTCTAAAGATTTTGATTTGACGTATGTCAGATTACTCAGTAGGATCTAAGGCTACGATCAAAGGAAGAAAACATTATGATTCACTCAGTTTGGGTACATGATTACCCCCAGACTCCTGGCCACCAGAGAGGATGGACATGACCCTTGAAGAATGATTACGAGCCAGTTAGCCGCGTACATTCTGTACCTGTTACAAACATCATAAAAAATAACTCCATCAAATTTTAATTGAAGCTAATATCACATTTACTACAGCAATAAAATTATAAAGTCTAAAAATAAACGGGAAGACATGTGCAGGATAGATATGAAGAAAATTTTAATCTTTACTAAAAAAATAGAGTAATAAAATGAGTATAAATATAAAATGAGTGTAGATTTCTCTTGTGTAGCAGACACATGTTTTGGAATGTTAAACACATACACACATATATACCCAAAACAAGGCACTGTATTGTAAAGCTTGACCAAATGATATTAAGATATTAAAGTTCATTCAAACCTGTGTGTTCTGTTTCTAAGGTAGAGAATACTACTTGAGAAGAAAAACTCCTGCGAGTCTTAAGTACTTCTAATGCGAAAACATTAATTACAAAATTATTTCTGAGGACCTGTGGAGAGAAAATTTAGAGGCCAGCGATGATGTGAAGTATCTGTGAAGTATGTGAAAATGCAGTTAAGGAAGTCAGTCTTTACTTCTAGGGAACTTGTCAGACCATACTATTATGTAACACAAATTTAAATATACTGCAAAGGCATAAAAGGGACAGAGACTGGGAATTGGTTATGAAAAGAAGTTAGAAAACAGACTTCAGGGTGCCTGCGTGGCCCAGTCAGGGAAGCATCTGTCCTTGGGTTGTGATCCCCGGGGTCTTGGGATTGAGCCACACATAGGGCTTCCTGCTCAGGGAGAGTCTGTTTCTCCTTCTCCCTCTGCCCGTCCCCCAGCTCCAGGGCAAGCCTTCTCTCCCCCCCCCCCCCCTCTCAAATAAATAAAATCTTAAAAAAAAAAAAAAATTAAAAGGCCCCATATAAATCTGAACTTATTAAGAGTGATTTCATCAGCATGCATGTTGGGGGAAAAAAAACTAACTTCGATGTTTTTATTTACATTGGATTTAGATTAAATGGGAACAAATAAGAAAGAGAGAGAATTGACCACACTAATTTCTAACCACAAGCTTGAATGAGTATGGATTTGGATCAATAATTCCTAATACCAGTGGGTAATAGCAACACTTAGGAAAAAAAAATATATCATCTGCTTGCTTCGGTAGCATATACATTAACACTAGAATGATACAGAGAAGGTTAGAAAGAATGCTTATATATATGTTCAAGGATCATGAAATTTCACATAAAATAAAATGAAATAGTAACATAAAATAAAATAAGATTTAAGGAAAAAATCATGAAAGATCTATTAGGAGGAAAGCAAAACAAAACAAAACTGATAACTCATACCTGCTGGGGTAGGAGGTTTGGAATTACTAGATGACAGAAGGCAAAATACGTAAGTTAGACTTTTTAAAGGGAAAAAAAAAACAATTTAAAGTGTGAGTAAAGAGGGGGGTGGGAGGTCGGGGTACCAGGTGGTGGGTATTATAGAGGGCACGGATTGCATGGAGCAGTGGGTGTGGTGAAAAAAATAATGAATACTGTTATGCTGAAAATAAATAAATTTAATTGAAAAAATAAAGTGTGAGTAAAGCATTAGAAACTATTAAAAACCTGACTAGGCAGATTTTTAAATAGAACCCAATAAAGATTTGGTTTAATTTAGAAACTAAAAATACAATAATAAAAAAAATGTGGGAAGGGCAGATTTTTTTTTTTTTTAAAGATTTTATTTATTTATTTGTCAGAGAGAGCGAGAGCGAGCACAGGCAGAGTGGAAGGCAGAGTCAGAGGGAGAAGCAGGCTCCCCGCGGAGCAAGGAGCCCGATGTGGGACTCGATCCCAGGACGCTGGGATCATGACCTGAGCCGAAGGCAGCTGCTTAACCAACTGAGCCACCCAGGCGTCCCGGGAAGGGCAGATTTAAAGAGATGAACAGAAGATAAAGGGATTGGAAGATAAAGTTGACAAGATTATCGACGTAGCAACATAGAAAAATGAGTTGGAAAATATTCTAACAAGGAAATTTTAAGAGACACAAAATGTACAGGAGACTATCATATACATATACCCCAAATTTCAGAATGGAAGTAAATAGAATGGTAAATAAAGAATTATATGCATTGGTCTATAATTGGTATATAATCAATGGTCTATAGAAATGTAATGAGGGTGCAATTTCTGAAATAGAAGACTTAGAATGATGAATCAATTCCAAGCATCATATTTTAAACAAAAAAATAATTAAAACAAGAAATCTACACTTTTATCATGAAAACTGTAGAACAACAAAGAAATTGAAACACTATTAGAACAGCCAAAGAGAAAAGACTAATTATGTACCATGGAACAAAAGACGCTTTAGGAAGTACAGAATTCTGAGTTGGCAGTTATTTTCCCTAAAAATATTTAATATATTATTGCTCATTCTCACTTCTATCCCTGCTATTGAAACATCCCCATGAGCCTGTTGTTCCTTTTTAACTATTTCTACTCTTTTTAGTGACTATTTGTAAGATTCCATTATTATTAGTATTATTATTTTAATATAACTTCTGCATAGAAACTGCATATATCTAAATGGGGGAAGGTTATTCTATTTTTTCTTGTTTGGGATTTATTGAATTCTTTAAGTCTGTAAATTGATATTTTTTATCAGTTTTGGAAAATTTTCAACTCTTCTTATTTTTTCCACGCATTTCCTTTGCTATGTTCTATATATTTCCTTGGACTAAATATATGTTAGATCTTTTCTACATCTTCTAAGTTTACTAAATTCTCTTTTATATTTATTTGTAATTCTTTTGTCTCATTTTTCATTTTGGATATTTTCTTCCAACTATCTTCCAATATAATAATTTTTCATTAAGTTATAGTCAAGCTACTCTTCAACCACTGAATTTTAGTCTTGCTGATTGCAATACTAAGATTAGAAATTTTACTAGGGATTTAAAAAAAAATTACTGCTACTTTCTACAGTTTCCAGGTCCTTTGTGATGTTTTGAAGCTTAATTTTTTAACTCTATGATCACATCAACCATGCTTATTTCACAATCATTGTATAATAATCCCCTATAACATTTCTTGTGCTGTGTGTTACTCATCTTATAGCCTAGTGTGTCTGAATATCTTTGATTGCATGACAGACATTAAGTATGAAAATCAAAATACTTACAGAATTATTTAGAGGGAAATTTATGTAATTTTTTTTCCATAGAGTGCTTGAATTTATTTTTGAATTGGACTTAGCAACACATCATCGCCTCAATTCAGTTTTTTTTTTTTCTCAATTCAATATTGAATCTTGCAATTTTCTAGATAGGGACAATGATCCCAAGCAGGACTGAAATCCTTATCAGGGAAAATTTATATCTGATTTGTACTTGCTACTTTTAAGGTACCTTGTATTCATTTCTTCAATCCTGTAACACTACCAAAGTCCCTCTTTTATTTCAGCCATCTCTGGGACTCTAGGGTCCCACTCCTATAGTTCAAAGGTAGACCCATTACTGGATTTTCCTCTTGAAAATTCTTTTTCTTTATTGTGGCCAGTAATTTTCAAGTGTTTGTCAGCTACTTGATACTTAAGAAAATTTTCATTCAGCTGTTTTTTCAGTTGTTTTTAGTAATTTTTCTAAAATTGCTAGATTCACCCTAACTAGAAGCCACAGATCTCTCCTGGTACTCCTCCAGTTTTTTTGTTTTTGTTTTTGTTTTGTTTGTTTATTTTTTTAAGCATCTGATTATTTGAAGCTCATATTCACTTTTTAGCATAAACTTATTCTTTTCATAAGCAAAGATGTTAAGTTTATCCTAAAAAATCTGGCAAGGGATGCCTGAGTATTAAACATAGAGTTTAGATATAATTTAAAAAGCCTGCAGCAATAAAAACTGATTGATCCAAAAGAAGCCAAAACATCATATACAGGCATGTAAAACAAAAGTAATGCAAATCATTTTTGTAAAGTAACAGTGCATTATTATACTTACTGTTTAAGTCAAGCAATATACAAACATAGCCTTCACAGGACAATGTAAGTCTAGTTATTATCTTTGAAAAGCACTTGAAATATTATTACATTCAGGATTTTGTTCAGTGACTTTTTGGTTGGTTTAACTCTGCTCTGTTATAAATGAACTCAATTAAAGGAGACTATTAATTGCTGCATTTGTGCCATTTCATTTACAAGGAATTACCAAAGCCAGTACAACACTGAAGAGAAGATACTTTTTTTTTTTTTTCTTCAAAGCAGCTGGTCATAGAGAAGGATTGTTCCCTCAAGAACCATAAAATTCTTCCATCTGACAGCCAAGCAGAAAAGGTGAGAACAAAATAAACAGCCCTGCTAACAGGATCTGTCACCATGATGAATGCTGATGAGCGGTAATTAATGTGGATTCTTTTAAGCAAAGCCCAGAGGTCTAAACTTATGCCCGCTCACTTAGAGATGGGGAGGCAGGGAAAAGAACCAAAGACTGAAGAAACCAGAGGAAATGCCATGGGTTTTTTTTTTTGTTGCTGTTCTCCCTCCCTTTTTTTAAGTGGGAAGAGAGACTATTAGAGCTGTGTAATGTCTGACCTTCTTGCATTTTTGAGCTCTTGAATATTAATCAGATCTAAATCCACTGTTTCACAGATATAAAACTACACGGCCTATATTTATTAACTTGTTCACTATTTGTCTTAGTCATACATGGACAGTAACATTTTGACCATAAAGTGATAGATATACTATTTTGAAAATTTATATTTTCTTTTTCTTTTTATACCATATAAACTTTTCTAGCATGGTAAAGTGGTTTTTTTTTTCACACTTACATTAAATTACTTCAATAATATTTTGAAAAAAAAAGTGTTACATTGAAAATAATCAATCATTAATACTATTACATTAGTATATTAGTATAAATGATATTTCATAAATGTTTTTGTGATTATATCATCCAATGCCAGATCCTAGAAGTAAACTTCTGGCATGATTCTTGGGACATTATCAAGGCATTTACTTTTTCAGCAGATCATTTTTTGGTAAAGAAACAACTTCTATAAATTTTCCAACCCCTTATATTTAGGTCTTGGACTACTGCATATTCTCAATTAATCATTATTGAACAGGTATGTATGATATATTTAGCACATCAGGAACCACACACAAAACAGGATAGCATTTTCCAATATTACTGTTCCAGCCATGTTTTGTCAACTCAAGAACAGCAATCTGTGTCTACCTTTATTGTAATCTATGAGACTCCTGGAAGGAATTCTCAACAGTCATCTTTTTTAGGGGCTGGAATTATTATTTCAGAAAAAGATATTTATGATGAAGTGTTCTTTTCAGCATTAGGATTACCTCCAGACACCATCATCAAGTAATCCTTTTCTGGAAACATATGTCACAGTTTCCCAAGTTATGGTTTTCACCAGTGGAATTTATATACCTTATCATTTCAGGATTAACTTTTTTTTCCTTTTCCTTTCCCTTAGATTAAGTCTTCTTTAAAGACAGACTGGTTATTTTAGAAGAACCATTTGATTCTCAGTTTCTCATTTGTAAGTTAGTTACTCTTTATTATTCTTTGATTAAGACATTTATTTTCAAAGTGGAAGGAAAAGAAGATTATCTCTGGAAGTATGAGAAAGGAAAAAGAGACAAGACATCCGAGTTAGCAGTTACAAAGATGCCAATGTCACAGGTCAACTCACAGCTTCTTCCGGGAATGGTCTTTGAGCGCTCTCCTGATACCATAAATTCTCTTCCACTGATCTAGCCTTGGCAGAATCCCTTTTGGGTCATTGCAGGTCTGAAAAAGAAAGCTAAACCATAAAACCTTTAAAATAATTGCCTTATCTTCTCCAATATCCATTTTCCCATCTCTTTTATGTGCACAAACACTCATGTGTGTGTATATGTTCGTGCACATGTACAAAGTTATGCACATATTTTTTACATGTGTATTTGCTATTTTTAATATTTTCCCATAAATCAGTATTTTTCTTCTGTTGCTACCAGCATTTTCCTGAATGTTATCCATTAATCAAATATTGTTGAGGGCCAAGTGATGCACAAAGCAATATTTTAGGAAAAAAAGAACAAAAAGAACAAATTTTCTTCTCTTGTGGTATTAATATATTTTAGGAATGCTACCATTAGCGGCCCTGGGTGGCTTAGTCAGTTAAGTGTCTGCCTTCAACTCAGGTCATGAACCCAGGGTACTAAGATCAAATCCCACATTGAGCTCCTTGCTTAGCAGCGAGTCTGCTTTTTCCTCTCCCCCTACCCATCACCCTGCTTGTGCTCTCTCTTTCAAATAATTAAAATCTTAAAAAAAAAAAAAAGGTATGCTACAATTATTTCTTTTCTGGTTTGACATTTGACATTTAAATATTGTTAATGCCAGTTTTGGAGAGAAAAATTTGAATATTTATATAGTCAAAAACATTTTAAATTGCAAGTACTCATTATAGTGAAAATTACTTTCTTTGTCATGAATTGTATATACTTAGGTATATATATATTTATATTGATGTATTTGTGTTTTAAAAAATATTTAATTTAAATGTATCTGGGTATATGCTATATGACAGATCTATTTTTTGAAATTAAGCAGCATAATACACTGATTATCATTATAATTTAATTTCTCACAAAATTGAAATGAGAGAATCAGTATATCTACATATATAATCATATTATGTGCCTTTTACACTTATATGTTTACTTTTTTTTAATCTTCTATTTTGCATTCAGGTTTTATTTATTTATTTTTATTATTTATTTATTTATTTATTTGAGAGAGAGAGAGCATGCACAGGTTCTGTGCGGGAGGGCAGGGGACAGGTAGAGGGAGGGAGAGAATCTCCGGCAGGCTCCATGCTCAGCTCAAGACAGAGGTCGGACTCGATCCCAAAACCCTGAGATCATGACCTCAGCTGAAATCCAGTGGGATGTTTAAGTGACTAGCCATCCCGATGTCCCTATTTTAGCAATTTCTGATGAGGCAATGAATACCAATATATATTCTCTCTATATACATTCATGGTTTCCAAATAAAGCAGAAATCTACATTAACTACTTTCCTGATTCCATTACCTTGCAATTGATTCATATCCTGAACTTTCAGACATTTCCTCTATGCAATCGCTCTCTTTATGCATAATTATACATAACATGGTTTTGTGTGCATATATTTTTACATAATTGAGATCAACTGTACATATAAATTTCTCTGCAATAGCTCTCTCCCCTCAATGATCTATCTTAGATATTTTTCCCTGTTGGTATATATATATATATATATATATATATATATTTTAAAAATCATTTTAACTGTTGCTGAGTATTCCATAGTGTAATGTATCATTTTTCAGCTTTCTTGAGGTATAATTGAGAAATAAAATTGCAATATATTAAAATGCACATGATGATTTAATATACATTGTGAAAGTATGCCCCTCATGAGTTTATTAGCATATCCATCCCTACACATATTTAACTTTTTTTGTGGGAGATTTAAGTTCTACTCCCTTGGCAAATTCAATCCCCATATTGTTTTCCATAATGGCTATACTGATTTACAGGACGACCACCAATTTGCAAGGACTTCCTTTCTTCTGTGTCCTTACCAGCATTAGTTCTGTCTTGACTTTGTTGATACTAGACATACTAACAGGTACAAAATGATATCTCATGGTAATTTTGATTTGCATGTCACTAATGATTAATGATGTTGAACACTTTTTCATATACCTGTTAGCCATTAGGATGTCTTCTTTTACAGAATGTTTCTTTAGATCCTTTGCCCATTTTGAAATTGGGGTTATTTTTGTTTTTGTTTTTGTTTTTGTTTTTGTTTCTGCTGTTGACTCATAAATTCCATTATCAGATACGTGGTTTGAAAATATTTCCTCCAGGGATGCCTGTGTGGTTCAGTGTGCTAAGCCTCTGCCTTCAGGCCAGGTCATGATCTCAGGGTCCTGGGATTGAGCCCCACATAGGGCTCTCTGCTCAGCAGGGAGCCTGCATCCCCCTCTCTCTCTGCCTGCCTCTCTGCCTACTTGTGATCTCTCTTTCTGTCAAATAAATAAATAAAATATTTTTTAAAAAGAAAATATTTTCTTCCACTGTGTAGCTGCCATATCATTCTGTTGCTTGTTTATTTTGCTCTGCAGTTTGAGGTAGTGCCCCTTGTTTAATTTTGTTTTTATTGTCTTTACTTTTGGTGTCAAAATTGAAAAATAGTTGCCAAGATCTATGTCAGGGATCTTATCACCTATGTTTTCTTCTAAGAGTTTAAGTTTTTATTTATCCTTTAATCCATTTGAGTTCTTTTTTGTATGTGGTGAAAGACAGGGATCTAGTTTCATTCTTTTGGATGTGAATATCTAGTTTCCCCAACTTAGTTTTGTTTTGTTTTTTTTGAAGAGACTATCTTTCCACATTATAGTATTTTGGCACCTTTGTCAAAAATTAATTGACCTGTCTGCTTTATTTTTTTTTTTAATGTCAGTACTATATAGTTTTAATTACTATAGCCTTGTAATATTGTCTGAAATCAGGTAGTGTGGCATTTCCAGTTGTGTTCTTTCTCGATATTGCTTTAACTATTTGGTCTTTTATAGTCCCATGTGAATTTTAGGATTTTTTTTTTCAATTTTTTTCTTGGAAAATGTCATTGATATCTTGATAGGGACTGCATTGAATCATCAATTTTTTGGATAGTATGGCTATTTTAATAATATTATTTTTTCCAATTTTTTTGATCCATGAACATGATATATCTTTCCACTTATTTGCATCTTTAATTTCTTTCATTAATACAATACTGTATTGTATATTTGAAAGTTGCAAAGATAGGGGATCTTAAAACTTCTTATCACAAGGAAAACAATTTGTAATTATGAGATGTGATGGATGTTAACTAAACTTCTTGCAATGATCATTCCACAATAAATATATATGTCAGATCATGCTGTAAACTTTAAATTTAAGCAATTGTATGTGTCAGTTATATTTCAATGAAACTGGAAAAAAAGAAAGTTAAAAAAAAAGGAAAAAGAAGAAAGCATAACTAAAAAAATCCTTTAGAGCAAAAATCTTTTAAAATAAAAGTTTTTAGACAAAAAACAAATCTTCGTGATAAAGTCTTACTTACAGTAGTGTATATAAACATGAAAAAAAAATAAATGAAAATGTTAAAAACAACAACAACAAGAAAAGCATCTTGGTTGCTTCCAACTTTTGGCAAGTATGAATAAAGCGGCTAAAAACCTCAAAAAAAAAAAAAAGAGAGAGAGAACATGATATATTAGGTGATAATAAGCTTTCAAAATTTGCATAATTATTATAAAAAACAAAATTGCTAAATTGCAAATATTTGTGGTTGAGACCACAAAGGTCATAGTGAAGTGGTTTCCCAAATTTCTAAAACAAGAGAAATGAATGAGAATGTAAGTCAATATAACAAATCATATCAGATACAGAAAAATCAATTTGTAGGTGATAAATTGCTCCAAGCATTGAAATATATTTGCAAAAAATATATTCTATAAGCAGGACACTTGTGGTGATGAACACTGTATGTTATACATAAGTGACAAATCACCAAATTCTACTCCTGAATATAATATTACACTATATGCTAACTAGAATTTAAAAAGAAGCTTGCAACAAAACAATATAAATAAATAAATAAATAAATCCAGCCCGATGTAATTGTCATAGAGCAGGATTTTAATTTTATTAAGTTTAAATTTTATTAAATTTAAGAGTTATTTATGTTTACTCTAGACTTCAGAGATATCCAGAACTCCTACCATCCCTGAAGGGAGAACAGAGCAACTTCAGGGGAGGAAGGACAGAGAGATTTCAAGTGCACCATTAATTTTTAAGAGTCTGGAAGATTAAAAGGACAAAAGACTTTTCTCCAGATCATGCTCCTCAGCCTGTAGAGTTTGTGTCTTAGCCATTGGTAGAAAAACTGCAACAAAAACAAGTAGTCGTTGGGCACCTGGGAGGCTCAGTCAATGAAATATCCAACTTCTGATTTCAACTCAGTTTATAATCTCAGGGTTATGAGATCAAACTCTGGGTTGCACTCTTTACTGGGCATGAAGCCTGTTTAATAAGATTCCTTCCCCTCTGCCCCTTTCCCCTCACCTCACTCATGTGCTCTCTCTCTCTTAAAAAAAAAAAAAAAAAAAAAAAAAAGAAGAAGAAGAAGAAGAAGAAGAAGTTACATACACAGAAGTTCAATATGTTGATTTAAAAATATTAAGCATTAAAAACAAGTCATTAATCATACTGTTACCTGCAGCTTTTAATATCCTTTGTATCTAGGCATAGCAAGCTTGGGGATACTGGCAAGAGCAGGGTCAATGGCATAGAGTAGTTTAGTGGGACATTGTGTATTGATGTTTTCAATGTAAACACGATGTTTTGGACATTATATAATACCTGAACTCCCATATCAGTGAGCATTAAAAACAGTAATATCTTGGTGAGATAATAAAACTGGTCTTTTCAGCAGAGGGGGATAATAGAAGCACACACTGTCAATGTAAAAGAGGAGAAAAATGATAGATAACATGATACAACCAAGAGGACCAATCTGAGGAGCAACCAGGAAACATTACTAGGTACTTGAAAAATAAATTTAAAGAAATTCAAGGAGGATCAGCATGGAGCACTGGAGAAAGTGTTTTATAGCTACAGGAAACTTTTTTTTTTTTTTTTTTTTTTTTAATACTTGTGAGATTTGTGAACTGAATTTTAAGGGAACATACTGACAGCATTTTAACATAGTACTGGGCAAAATTTGGCCTCAAGGACTCAACTGGTTTTAGAAGGATTTCTGTGTGGTAGAGACGTGTGTATTGTGCTTTCATAATCACCATTATCTCTGTTAATTTGAATTATTTCTGAAAGTACAGAAATTGTGTGTCTTTTTTTAAATATTGCATGCATAGCACATGACATATCATGGCTACCTGATAAATACTGGTTGATAATTTCTTTCCAATAAATAAAGTACTTGGCAAATGACACAAATTGCTTGAAAATTACATTTTTCCTTTTAAATTGGCCCTCTGGTTTATCTATAATTCAATCATTTTAGTTGTAAGTCAATTTTACTGAGTCTGATCAATTCACAGTTCTAACAAGATCAATTTTGTGAACCCACGAGGTTGACTGTAGTCTCCAGACAATGTTTAAATCACTGTTTCTATTCTGGGATATTCTCCTAATATCCATCTTCATTTCCCATGGAAACATATTTATTTTCCCAAAACTTTTCTTCCAAATAGTTTCCAGTTTTTAACATTCATTTTTTAAAAATTAAAGTATCTTGACACACACTGTTAAAAACACAATTTTAAGATGAGATAATTTTGTGTTTGACAAGTTTTGAAAATCTTATAAGTTATTTACCATCAGCTCCTGGATTAAATCATGACCTTGGTTAGTAAATCAATTTATTCAATCAGTTTATTTATTAAAATATTTGATCTATTCTTCTGGGGAAAAAAAGTAAAATATAGAAAATTAAATAATACTAGAACTTACCAAAAAAAAAAAAAAAGTTGGTCATGTATATAAAATGGATGAAAGCTCTCTCCCTATCTTGTTCTCCATAAAACAGATTCACTGGGCAATTTAGTCAATCACACATTTAGTTACAGGTTAATGATGCAAGTTCCATCAAAACAGTTGAACTGATGTGAATATATAGACACCATCAATAACTGAAAATCGTTCAATTTCTAAAATAAATAGAAGAAGACTCCTCTGAATAAACAGAGTTGACATTATATCTGTTCAATAGGATGTACACAACTATTAAGAGAAAATTCTCATTAGCACTTTCATTAAGAAACACAGAAAATAAGAACAATTTTGGAAAGTTTGCTTAAAGAAGACCTTAAGAAAGACTAGGGAAATGTAATTATCTCATTTCAGGTTCTGGAAATAATATTTAAAAGGATTTTATCTAAACTAATTAAGGAAATTTATTGTTACACACACATGAATTTTATATGACATAATAAAGATTTATTTATTTCTTTATTTGTCAGAAAGAGAGAGAGAACAAGCAGGGAGAGCAGCAGGTAGAGGGAGAAGCAGGCTCCCTGCCAAACAAGGAGACTTATGCAGAACTTGATCCCAGGACCTTGGGATCATGACCTGACCCAAAGGCAGATGTTCAACTGACTGAGCCACCCAGGCATCCCTATATTACATAATAAAGAGCATTGGACATATGAGGAATTTTGTGCCATTGATGAATATAGTGCATCCTTAATGTTTGAAAAAGGGAAGGGAAATAATACTTCACTACCTAGTGATTTTTTTATTGGTTATGTCTGAGTTTGATTATAAACTCTCTAGAGAACCTTTTAATTTGAAATATTTCCTGAATATCTAAATACAACATGTTCAGATCCTATGTATTCTATTTACAATTCTCTACAGGTAGCTCCATTCGAAACTTGCTTCATTTAAAATGATTTTCTGCTTGAAAAAATATGCTGTCAAAAGTAGCAAGAACAACCCAAGCAACACTGACTGAAAAACAACACAGCAGGCTCCTCCCCAGAAATCCAGCCAAAAGAATGAGAGGACAACCACCATAGGGTCCCCATAAAACTGTAAAACCCCAATATCAGGGGTAAACAATATACTAAGCTCCTGGTATTGCCCTAAAACCTCTATATTTCATAGATATAATTTTTATTTTTAATTCATTCCCACTATTCTTGTTATTTTAAATTTTTTTAATCTCTCCATTACAACTAGAGGTTTAATACAACATATTCCATAACAACCTTTTAACTTGAACTTTTTTCATGCATATGTGTTTTTCTTTTTCTTTTCTATTTTTTAATATACATATAGATATAAGCTTCAAGGTAATCTTCTTTCCCTATTCAATACTACCCCTATATATAAGCCACTTTTAATTTCCCTTTATCTCTGGAAAGTTGAGTCCTTTAAAAAAGATATCAAGATATACCCAGGAAGAATAAAATAACCTTCCTTACCCACACTGAGGATTTATAACCTACCCTCCCACAGTGGTTCTGTGTATTTGTTTTTGTTCTGGTATTATACAAATCTTGGGGTTCATTTTGGCTGGGTTCTTTCTTTTTTTTCCTTGTCATTTACTTTTGTCAGTCTTTTTTGTTTCTCTGTTTTTGTTTGTATACCTTATAAATCTTACCTTTGGGACCCATTCTGGTTGGGTCCTCCCTTTTTTTCCTCTCTCTTTCTCTTTTCCTTTTTTCTTTCTCCTTGGTGGTGACTTCTGATTTCTAAGAAGCATCCAGGGTGCACCTTGCCTGGATAACAGTTGATATATTCAGCTATACATCTCCTCAAACACCCCTCACCAAAATGGCTAGGTGGAAGAACACCCAACAGAGGAAAATTCAGAGACTGTGCCCTCTCCATCAGAACTAATGGAAATGGACATAAACTGTATGTCAGAAAGGGAATTCAGGATAACAATTATCCAGGCAATGGATAGGTTGGGGAAAGCCATTATAGACTCTCTAAGGGCAGAAGTGAAAACTTCCTAGGAAGAAGTTAAAAATGTTATCAATGAAATCCAATCTAATCTAAATACTCTGACAGCTAGGGTAACTGAAGCCGAAGATAGAATTAGTGATCTAGAGGACAAACTGATAGAGAAAAAGATCAGGAGGAGGTATGGAAGAATCAGTTTAGAAGCCATGAAAACAGAATTAAGGAAATAAATGATGCCATGAAATGTTCCAGCATCAGAATTGTTGGGGTCCCTGAAGGGTGGAGAAAGAGAGAAGACGAGAAGATATAGTTGAACAAATTCTGTATGAAAATTTTCCCAATCTGGGGAATGGAACCAACATTCACGTTTGAGGTATAAAGAACACCCCCTCCCAACATCAATGAATCTAGAAAGACCTTAAGACACTTGATTGTGAGACTGATGAACCATAATTTTAGACAAGAGCTTCTGGGGGCAGTTAGGGGCAAGATTCCTTATGTAAGAGAAAGTCCATCAGAATAACATCAGACCTATCCACAGAAACCTGGCAAGTCAGAAAGGGCTGGCAAGACATATTCAGGGCACTGAATGAGAAAAGAATTTTTCTTCTCTGCAGCCAAGAATACTTTATCCAACAAGGTTGATGTTCAAAACGGAAGGAGAGATAAAGAGCTTCCAAGACCTGCAAGGTTAAAAGAGTATGTGACCACTAAGCCAGCACTACAAGAAATATTAAGGAGGTTTCAATAAAAGAAGAAATAACCCAAGAGTGATATAAAACAGAGATTTACAGAGATAAGCTATAGAAACAAGGACTTTATAGGCAACATGATGTCAATAAAAACATATCTTTCAATAATCACTCTCAATGTGAACAGCCTAAATGCCTCAATAAAATGGCACAGGGTTGCAGATTGGATAAAATGACAGGATCCATCCATATGCTGTCTACAAGAGACCCATTTGGAACCTAAAGATACATCCAGACTGAAAGTGAAGGGATGGAGAAGCATCTTTCATGCCAATGAGCCTCAAAAGAAAGCTGGGGTTGCAATCAGGTATCAGGTAAATTAGATTTTAAGGTAAAAACTGTAGTCAGAGATAAAGAAGGACACTACATCATTCTTAAAGTGTCTATCCACCAAGAAGATCTAACAATTGTAAGTACTTATGATCCCATTACAGAAGTAGCCAACTACATAAGACAATTGTTAAGCAAGATAAAGAGTTATACTGATATAATTACATTAACAGTAGAGGATCTTAACATACCACTTTCAATAATACACAGATCATCCAAGCAGAAAATCAATAAAGAAACAAGAGCACTGAATGACAGTGGACCAGATAGAACTCATAGAACATTCCACCTAAAACAACAGAATACTAATTTTTCTTAAAAGCATTTAGAACTTTCTCTGGAATAGACCACATACTGGGTTACAAATCAGGGCTCAACTGAAACCAAAAGATTGATATTATTCCTTGCATATTCTCAGACCACAATGCTTTGAAACTGGAACTCAACCACAAGAAAAAGTTTGGAAGGAATTCATACACTTAAGCTAAAGACCACCCTGCTTAAGGATCAACCTGGAAATCAAAGAATAACTTAAACAATTCATGGAAACCAATGAGAATGAAGACAAAGCTGTCCAAAACCTCTGGGATATAGCAAAGGTGGTGCTACGGGGGAAATACATAGCCATCCAAACCTCACTCAAAAGCAAACAAACAAACAAAACAAAACAAACAAACAAACACCTAAAAAATCCAGAATACACCAGCTCTCTTTATACCTTAAAGAACAGGAGAATCAACAAGTTAAGCCAACCCCACACACAAGAAGGGAAATAATCAAGATTGGAGCAGAGATAAATGAGATACAAACTGGAGATACAATAGAACCCATCAATGAAACCAGAAGCTAGTTTTTGAAAGAATCAATTAGATCAATAAACCACTGGTCAAACTAATCCAAAAGAAAAGAGAGAGAACTCAAATTAATAAAATTATGAATGAAAAGGTAGAGATCATGACTTACACTAAGGAAATAGAAATAATCATCAGAAATTATTATGAAAGTAATATACCAATAAGTTTAAGCAACCTAGACAAAATGGATGCATTCCTGGAAACCTATAAACTTCCAAAACTGAATCAGGAAGAAACTGACAACCTGAATCGACCAATATCTAGTAACAAGATTGAAGCAGTGCTCAAAAACCTCCCAAAAAACAAGAGCCCAGGACCTGATGGATTCCCTGGAGAATTCTACCAAACATTCAAAGAAGAAATAATACATATTCTCCTGAAGCTGTTTCAAAAAATAGAAACAGAAAAAAAACTTCCAGACTCTTTCTAAGAAGCCAGCATTACCTTGATCCCCACACCACGCAAAGACCCCAACAAAAAGGAGAATTTCAGACCAATATAGGTCCTAGCTAATAGGATCCAACAGTACATTAAAAAGACTATCCACCATGACCAGGTGGGATTTATCCATGGGATGCAAGGGTGGTTCAACATTCGCAAATCAATCAATGTGATGCAACAGATCAATAAGAGAAGAGAGAAGAATCACATCATCCTCTCAATTGGTGCAGAAAAAGCATTTGACAAAATCCAGCATCCATTCCTGATTAAAATGCTTCAGCATATAGGGATAGAGGGAACACCCCTCAACTTCATAAAATATATCTATGAAAAACCCACAGTGAATATCATCCTTAATGGGAAAAAGCTGAAAGCCTTTCCTTTCAGATCAGGAACATGATAAGGATGCCCACTCTCGCCACTCTTGTTCAACATAGTACTAGAAGTCCTACCAACAGCAATCAGACAACAAAGAGAAATAAAACGTATTCAAATTGTCAATGAAGAGGTCAAACTCTCTCTCTTCACAGACGACATGATACTTTCTCTGGAAAACCCAAAAGACTCCAACCCCAACTACTAGAACTCATACAGCAATTCAGTAATGCGGCAAGATACAAAATCAATGTACAGAAATCAATTGCTTTCTTATACACTAACAATGAAAATATAGAAAGGGAAATTAGAGAATTGATTCTATTAACTGTAGCACCAAGAACCAAAAGATAGCTGGGAATAAATCTAACCAAAGAGGTAATGGATATATACTTGAGGAACTACAGAACACTCATGAAAGAAATGAAGAAAATACAAAAAGATGGAAGAGCATTCCATGCTCATGGATCAGAAGAATAAACATTGTTAAAATGTCTATACTGCCTAAAACAAGCTATACTTTCAATGCCATCCCAATCAAAATTCCACCGGCATTTTTCAAATAGCTGGAACAAACAAACCTAAAATTTGCATGGAACCAGAAGTAACCACAAATTGCTAAGGAAATGTTGAAAAAGAAAAACAAAACTGGGGGCATCACGTTGCCTGATTTCAAGTTTTAGTACAAAGCTGTGATCACCAAGACAGCACGGTACTGGCACAAAAACAGACACATAGACCAGCAGAACAGAGTAAAATGCCCAGATATGGACCCTCAACCATATGGTCAAATAATCTTTGACAAAGCAGGAAAAAATATACAGTAGAAAAAGAACAATTTCTTTAATAAATGGTGCTGGGAAAATTGGACAGCTATATATAGAAGAATGAAAGTCAACCATTCTCTTACACCATACACAAAGATAAACTCAAAATGGATTAAAGACCTCAACATGAGACAGGAATCTATCAAAATCTTAGAGGAGAACATAAGCAGTAATCTCTTTGACATCAGTCACAGCAACTTCTTTCAAGACATATCACTAAAGGCAAAGGAAACAAAAGTGAAAATTAAATTTTGGGACTTCATCAAGATTAAAAATTTCTGCATAGCAAAGGAAACAGTCAACAAAACAAAGAGGCAACCCATGGAATGGGAGAAGGTATTCACAAATGACACTACAGACAGAGGGCTGATATCCAAGATCTATGAAGAATTTCTCAAACTCAACACACACAAAACTGATAATCATGTCAAAAATGGGTAGAAGACATGAACAGACACTTCTCCAAAGAAGACATACAAATGGCTAACAGACACATGAAAAAAATATTCATTATCTTTATCCATCCGGGAGATTCAAATCAAAACTTGTGTAAATAAGTTAGAATGGCCAAAATCAACAAGACAGTAAACAACAAGTGTTAGAGAGGATGCAGAGAAAGGAGAACCGTCTTACACTGTTGGTAAGAATGCAAGTTGATGCAACCACTTTGGAAAACAGTATGGAGATTCCTTAAGAAATTAAAAATAGAGCTACCATATGACCTTGCAATTGCTTTATTGGATATTTACCCCAAAGATACAGATGTAGTGAAAGGAAGGGCTCTCAGTACCCCAATGTTCATAGCAGCAATGGTCACAGTCACCAAACTGTGGAAAGAACAAAGATGCCCTTCAACAGACGAATGGATAAAGAATATATGGTACATATATACCATGGATATTATGCCTCCATCAGAAAGGATGAATAACTAACTTTTGAATCAATATGAACGGGACTAGAAGAGATTATGCTGAGTGATATAAGTCAAGGAGAGAGAATCAATTATCATATGGTTTCACTGACTTGGAGCATAAGGAATAACACAGAGGACATTGGGAGATGGAGATGAGAAGTGAGTTGGGGTAAAGAGGGGGTGGCAAGGGGGAGACAAACCATGAGAGACAGTGGACTCAGAAACAAACTGAGCGTTTTGGAGGGGAGAGGGTTGGGGAGTTGAGTGAGCCTGGTGGTGGGTCTTAGGGAGGGTATGTATTGCATGGAGCATTGAGTGTGGTACATAAACAATGAATTTTGGAATACTGAAAAAAAAAATTTAAAAAAGAAAAAAAGAAAGAAAGTAACAAGAAAAAAAATCACTGCCTGAGTGCTACAGTGGTTGCTTTGTATAGCTATAACTCAAAAAGGGGGGAAAAATCTTAAAACGTTGGTATTTCTCAAATTTTTCTTGGTGTGAGATAGATACAGATCTAAATCATCTAAATCTGGATTTAATACAAATATTATACACTGAGACCCAAAGTATTATTAAATACCTGTGTCCATCAGTGCCTATGAGATATTCAATTTTAAATATCACTAGACTTATTTCACTCAGCATAATAATCTCTTCCAGTCCCGTCCATGGAGAAATCTGTTTTAACCATTTCACCTTCCACTGACAAAGTTGAGTGATATTAAGTACAATATATATGTATTTATATATATATTCACATACATTAAATGATTCAGAATTTGTCATGTGTTAGTACTGCTGCTTTAAACATTTACAAGTATTAGCTCATTTACCCTTTGTAGGCACTTTACAACCTTCATAAGGTAGGTATAATTACTAACTGGATTTTATAGATAAGTAAATTATAGTACAGAGAGTAAAATAACTTATCCAAGATCATTCTGTTAGAAAGTGGCATAACTTTTACTCAAACCCAGACTGTCAGACTGTCTGGTTCAGTCTACAAAGTACCCGTTTGAAGGTACTAGTTTACTTATGAGCCCTCTGAGGAAAATAGTAGAACAAGTAGGATGAACCACAAAGTAGTAGCTCATCTTATTCCTTTTACCCCAGTTCCTGCAGATCTCTATATCTTATAGATATTCAACCTCATCAACCCCATGCTTCCACTCCCCACTGCATATACAGAGATTTTTTTTTAGGCTAGCGGGACCACTACTTTTGTCCCCAGTCAATAGTTTCTTAAGGAATCAACAGCAAGCAATAAAACTAAAGTTTATGTAGGAAGACAAGTCTCTTTTCATGTGGAAGGTCAGTGAAAAGAGACTAGAACTGAATAAATTGTAGCCACTATATATTCTGGGATTTATAGTTTTCATTTACTTTTTTAAATCAAGTGACAGAACACAAAATTGCAGACTTGTTCATATTATTCAGAAATGAAATCCAATTCTGAACATTTATAATGGGAGAAAAAATAGATTCTTTAGGGGACTTAATTCATATACTAAATAGATATCTTGAAAAATACCAGAGAATTTACTGTGTATGTATACTTACTGGCCTACAAGAAATTGTCAGTAAGAAGGATTCTTAAAGTAAACATATATTTAGGAAGTGAGGATAAGATAATCCATATGGCTATTTATGGAAAACATCAGGCCTGAATAGTTCTCTCATTCACAGATGGATAAACAGGCTAATGAAAAATGAAATCAGAATGGGTATTATGGTATGATCCTACAACATAAAGAAAAGAAAATGTACCTTTGACATTCTCAAACACAGCTGTTGTATTTTGAAATAGATTTAGTATTGAACACAGATTAAATATTAGAAAGTATGGGCTTTCCATATTTATTAAATTTGAGAAGAATGGATTATATGAGATGAGAGAGGAAAAATGATAATAAAACACAGCTAAAATAAAAGAGAAGCTGATTGAGAATCAGGAAAAAAATAAAAATAAGACAAAAAAAAACTAAGGATGTATTTTAAAAAACTAAAAATAGTTTTAGAATAAGTATTAGTGTCATTAGAAGTTAAACTAGAAAAATATACAGAAAAAAATAATTGTGATGTAAAAGATACACTTTTCCAGAATGTAGAGAAAAAACAAAGAGATTAAAACAATCACTAAGATGACAGAAACAGATGTCAAAGAAATAGAGATATAACAAACATTATGTATATTATTGATTTTAGAAGACCAAGAAAAATGGAATTGAAGAAGTTTAAATACAATAGGAAAATAACCCTAAGCTGAAGCAGTATCATATTGCATGATTTAAATACTTTCTTGTCTGTCCACCAAAGAAAAAAAAATCAATAGTCTGATACAAACACATACACACAGAACTAAACATAATTTTTGCATTTTGATGATTGTACTATCTAGGCAACAAGTATCAGATTTGCTCTAAAACTGTGTGGAAGAGCCCAAGATGCCTTACGTTGGGGATCGCATGTTGATTAGGAAGGATGTATGCATAGCTGCAACATATCTTTTATACCCCTTTTCATGCCTCCCACATAATTTAATAAAATGTTTAATGATGTCAACTTCTTATCTAAAAAGAAATTTCGCATGGAAGTGGTAACACTTTGTATTTGTTCCAAATAAATTGGAATAAAGGAATCAGTTCACATCTCAAAAGGAAAAAGGATACAAAAATCATGCCATGATTACAGAATACGGTAAACTGGAAAGTAGCAACATTTTAGATCCATGACACAAATTATCCTTTCAGTTTGGACACTGGTTTGGGGAAATCAGAGGGGGAGATGGACCATGAGAGGCTGTGGACTCTGAGAAACAAACTAAGTGTTTTGGAAGGAAGGAAGGTGGGATGGGTGAGCCTGGTGTTGGGTATTAAGGAGGGCACGTATTGCATGGAGCCCTGGGTGTGGTGCATAAACAATGAATCTTGGAACACTGAAAAATTAAAATTAAATTAAAAAAAAATGGACACTGGTGAAAAGAAACAAATGATTCTGAGCCAGAAAGCACAGATAAAGCTCTGAAAACGGAGACAATCCTGTGATTATGCATTAAGGGTCAATGTAAAAGATCATTATTTATTCGAAAGTTAGGTATAGGAAGAAAACTAGTACATCATTGAAAGCGAATAATCACTGAGAAATTTCTGAAATTGTCATTAGTAATTATCAATGATCAAAATAAATATTTAGCAGACTACCTATATCTCATGGGATTGGAGCATCATTAATGGAATTTGATAAAATATTATAAAAATACTTCATAATAGAGTTCTTTGTTGAACAAATGCAACACTGTAGCAAATTAAAAGTTTCTTTTGTGGGACATCTGGGTGGCTCAATCCATGAAGTGTCTGCCTTTGGCTCAGATCATGATCCCAAGGTTTGGGGATCAAGTCCCTTTCGAGGGTCCTTGCTCAGCAAGGACTCTGCTTCTCCCTCTGTCTGCCACTCCCCCTGCTTGTGCTCTCTCTCTGACAAATAAATAAATAAAATCTTTTTTAAAAAAAGTTTCTTTTGTAATGAAACTTATTCAGCATTATGTTATTTGATCTTTTTTTTGGCATTCATTAACATTTGGTAGATCAATGTTCACTGAATATCAGTGTTAGTAAAAGCTAAGAGTAGTATACAGATCAGAAGATAAACAGTAATGGAAACTTTTAGGAGAAATGAAGTGTTTTGGAAGAGTTTGAAAAAGATTGTTTTTATTTCTTTTTTAAACACTTGGTAGAATTTATCACTGAAGCTATCTGCTCCTGAACTCTTCTCTGTTGGCAAGTTTTTGATTGTTGATTCAGTCTAGTACTCTTTACTGATATCTTCAGATTTTCTGTTTCTTTCTGATTTGGTTTTGGTAGATTGTATGTTTCTAGGAATTTTTTTCATTTATTCTAATTTGTCTGCTTTGTCAGTATATAGTTATTCATAGTAGTCTCTTATGATGCTTTATAGTTCTGTGAGATCAGTTATTGATCTGGGTTCTTTCTCCTTTTTTTCTTGGTTAGTCTAGCTAAAGGGTTGCAACTTTTTATTTCTTTTTAAAGAATGAACTCAGTGTTGTTAATCTTTTCTATGGCTTTCCCATTGTCTCTTATTTCTATCTGCCCAAATCCTCATTTTTTCCTTCTTTTTGCTGAATTTGGGATTAGTGTGTTCTCCATCTAGTTCTTTTAGTTGGTAAGTTAGGTTGTTTATTGGAGATCTTTCTATTTTCTTAAAGTCTGAATGTATAGCTGTAAACTTTCCTCTTAGATTTGCTGCATAGGATCAGTTTTGGAACATTTTGTTTTCATATTTGTTTGTCTCAAGATATTTATTTCCCTTTGCATTTCTTTTTTGAAGAGTTTGTTGCTTAGTGGTGTGTTGTGTGATTTCCATGTGCGGATGTTCTAGGTTTCTCCTGTTATTGACTTCTAGCTTCATACCATTGTGGTCATTCAAGATATTCGATATAATTTCAATCTTTTTAAGTTTGCTTAAATTTGTTCTGTAGTCTAAAATATGATCTATCCTGTGTGGCTCAATTTTTGAAGCCTCTGCCTTCAGCTCAGGTCATGATCCCAGGGTCCTGGGATCGAGTCCCTCATCAGGTTTTGTGCTTGGCAGGGAGCCTGCTTCCTTTCCTCTCTCTCTGCCTGCTTCTCTGCCTACTTGTGATCTCTGTCTGTCAAATAAACAAAATCTTTAAAAAAAATAAAATAAATAAAATATGATCTATCCTTGAAAATGTTATGTGTTCTTGAGAAGAATGTATATTAAGCTGTCATTGGATAGAATGCTTGGTATATGTCTATTAGGTCCAGTTGGTTTATAGTATTTTTCAAATCTACTGTTTCCTTGTTAATTCTCAGGAAAATTTTTTAAAATTAATTTATCTGAGGAGGCAGGTAACATGTGTGTACATACATAGCAGGGAGGGGTAGAGGCAAAGGGAGAGGGAGAAAAACAAGACTCCCCATGGAACCCGATGCAGGACTCAATCTTACGATCCTGAGATCATGACCTGAGCCAATATCTGGAGTCAGATGCTTAACTAAACAAGCCACCCAGGTGCCCCTCTGTCTTGATAATTTATCCAGTGTTGAGAATGGAATTCTTAAGTCACCAACTATTAAGTTATTTCTGTTTACTTCTTCTTTTAATTCTGTTAGTATTTGCTTTATATATTTAGATGGTTTAATGTTGGGTGTATATTTTCAATTGTTAAATCTTCTTGAAGGATCATGATATAATAACCTCCAATATCTTATATTTTTTTACCATTTTAGCTCTTTTGCCTGATATAAGTACAGTCATCCCTGCTTTCTTTTGATTACCATTTGCTTGAAATATCTTTCCTTTCACTCTCAGTGTAGCTGTAAATCAAGTCTCTCATTGGCAGCATATTATTAGATATTTTTATTACCATTTTATACATTCAGCCATTTTTTTGTCTTTCAATTGGAGAACCTACTCCATTTATATTTAAAGTAATTATTGATAGGTAAGGACTTACCATTGTCATTTTGTTATTTTCTGTTTTGTGAGTACATTATTTTTTGCTTCTTGCTCTCTTCTTTTGTGATTATATAGGTATATATACATATAAATATATATATATATTTTTTTGGTAGCAATATGAATTGACTCCTTTACCATAATCTTTTGTGTAACTACTACTGGTTTTTTCCTCTGTGGTTATCTTGATGCTGCATAACATATTTCGTATTCATAGTGCCCAAAATCTGATATCAACTTAATTTCTATAGCATTTCTAGGCTTTATACATTCACTCCCACCCCTTTCACATTTTAGGTTATTGATATTAATGTTTACATATTTTCCCATGTGCATTCAATAACAAAATTATTATAGCTATGGTTCTTTTTAATTTATTTTGCTTTTAAAGTAGATTTGTAAGTGAATTATGCACCATTGCAATATTAGAGAATCTGACTCTGACTATATATTTACCATTAAGTAAATATATTCATTAGGCAGTTTGTTTTACATGTACATTCATATGCTTTACAATATTCATTCGCATCTTTTTATTTCTGTTTGAGGAACTATCTTAAATATTTCTTCTAAAGCAGGTCTAGAGATGATGGACTCCTTCAGTTTTTGTTCATTTAGGGAAGTCTTTATCTATTCATTTCTGAAGGACAGCTTTACCAAGTACAGTATTCTTAATAGATAGTTTTATTGCTTCCAATTTTTAAAATGTATCATCCTGTTCCCTCCGAGATTGTCAAGTTTCTGTTAAGAAATCCTCCTCTGGTTTTATGGGGCTTCCCTTGTATGTGATATGTCATTTTTTCCTTTGTTACTTTCAAAATTTTCTTTTTGTCCTTAACTGCTGACAATTTAACTCTATTGAATCTCAGTGTCATCCTTTATGGATTCAACCTATTTATGTTTCTGGGTGAATCAGTTGGTAACACCCTTGGGCAGATAGGGCTTGCCATTTGGGTCTATTTTTGGGTAAGGCCACTACCCAACTCTGAGACTAGGGGGTGTGCTTCTGGCTGGGAACAACTGGGTAGACACTGCCTTAGATTGCTACCTGATCATGGTACTGGAATAGGCTTTGCAGTCACCTGGATTCTCCAGTCTGGCTTCCTAGTTAGGCTGGACAGAGTAGTCCTACACTTGACACCACACAGGGCTAAAAATGAGCTTCATTGCCTGGAGGGACAGTGGAACACTGGCAAAACTCCTTATTTGGGGACACAAATTTGGTAGAACTGTACACAAAGTTCCTTGACTGGACAGTGCCATGGTGTCTGTCCTGAAGACAGGCAGAGCCACTGACTGGGCTCTCTGCTCAAATATTGCTGTGTTATGTGGCTTTCTGGGTGCTCTGACCAGATTTCCTGGTTGGAGAGGGCCAAGGGCTAAATTCAGCAGTAAGCAGGAATATGAATTAGCTTGCATGCCTAAGCAGAGCTGCAGAACACACTATAAGGTCATAAGGCTTATTTGGGGTCCCAAATCAAGCAGAATTGTGCACCAAGTTCCACAGTCAGTGAGAAGAGATATGGCTTGGCTTTAAAGATATGTGCATTCACTGGTTAGTATTTCTCTTTGGATAATACTGTAAATATGAACTCAGTCTGCAGAGATGTAAGTGCTGGTTGCTGTATGTCCCACCCCCCTTTTCTATAATGTTGGATCTCCAGTGGTTAAGCCCTACAGATTGATCACAGTTAGATCCCCATGTAGTAATACCTAAGTGAGCCTTCTGTAAAGTGACCCACATGCTGAGGGAGCTGGATGTCCACCTTGGACCCCTTATTCCCATTGGGAAAAAAAAAAGTAGGCCCACGTAGGCCCTCTCAGTTGCAGTGCTATGCCAGCGAAGGGGAGAGACAATGTGGTCAGAGTGAAGCTGCTCCTCTCACCCTTGTAAAGCTGTCTTTTTCAATCTCTGTCATGCAGCAGGTGCTCCGGCCTCATCCCTGAGGTCTAGGGTTTTCACAATGATGTCTTATCTGTGGATAGTTCCTAGTTGGTCTTCTTGTGAGGAGGACTGAAGTCAGGATCAATGTACAGTGCCATCTTAAACATAGGATATTGTATTCTAAGAATGTATTTTTACTCTAAACTCAAGGTATCTTGGTACTCTAGGATATTGTATTTATTCTAAGAATGTATTTTTACTCTGAACTCAGGGTATCTTGGTACAGACAACAAATAACATTGCCACAGCAGTTGAAATAATACTGGTCGTCAGATAGTAAGATGAGGCTTCTGGTTCCACGATTATCATTTACTAACAATGGAGGACTTGGGAAATCTATGTAATTCTCTGAAATCAGTTTTTCTTCTGTGTTAAGAGTAGGAATGGCTGGCCTTTTTACAGCCCACTGTTGTTCGGCTGATGATGACAATAAGGGATATATAGTAATCTGAGAGATTATAAAGACTGTTCAAATTTGTAATGATTATATTTACTAATAAATGCATTTATTGAAGGTTGTTCTTACTTTTTCCTATATAAATATAAAACAATGTATTGATCTTGGGAAATAGTAAGACATGACAATAAGAAGAATATCATCTATTTTATTAGCACTGAACAGATCTTTATGGTCTGAAGAATATGAATAAATAGGATACTAGGGTGTCTACCTATTCATGTATAAATTTTACTTTTCTTTAAAGTCTTTTTATTCTAGCCTTTGCTGACTTCAGAATAAGTATGCAAATAAGGAATAGAAAATGAGTAGTTAATAAGCATTTATGAATATGTATTTATTCATTAATGTGTTCATGAATGAATAAGCATTTAATGCTTATGTAAAAAATATTTAAGATAGTATTCTGTTTACTATAAAGCAATATTCTAAAGTTAGTCATTTTTTAATCTTTTTTTTTTCTATTTGTTCTGTGATATATTCATTCAATCTTTAAAAAAAGAAATACTGCATGTCTGTAAATTTTCAGGCTGTGAGATGTGAGGGACACTGGCAACATCTTCCTGATTTTCAAACAGGAAACTTTAGTATTTAAGACTATCAGAACCAATGCCCACAGAAAACACTCAACTGCTCAGAACACTTTTTAGTATCCATCTACATAGAAGTTTGGTTTTTTTTTTAAAGTATTTCCACAACATAACAAATAATACATTTTGATTAATGAATTTACAAATATATGAGTAAATAAATGAGTACATGAATGAAGAAAAACATGAAAAAATTCTATTATAGCCTTTCTTCTTGATTTGAGCTTTTTTTTTTTTTATTTTTAAACTTAAGGCAGCAAATAATACTACTTAATCTTACGTACTAAAGTATTTTAAATACACATACTTGGTCTCTTAACAAAACTTGTGCTTAAATTCTGATTAGTAACTGATGGATCAAGAATTGACTCTGGGCTTTAAACATGACAATGATAAATTGGTCAAGTCAATAAATCTATTGGTATAGCCCTATTCAGTGAGAGGATTTAGTTATTTTCATAATCAATGAATCAAAAACACTATTATTTTTTTAATGTCTAAAATGTGGGCCTTTGAGCAGACACACAACATTCATGTGTTTTACACGATGGCATTAGCTGTAACAGTCATTTATCTTGTAGAGAAATAAACCTTCCATTATGTGCAACAAAATATGGAGCAGCTGCTTCAACAGATATCTTAGTTGTCAAATATGACAGTCCATGTGTAGAAAAGTTGTATTCTAACACAAAGCAGAGGCCAAAAAAAATGCTTAAAATATAGAATTGAAATTAGGTACAAGAGGATTTCTTCCGCTAGGAATGCCAACTCTACTGCAGACATGCTTATGCCAGTAAATATACAGTGGCACACAACATTTTCATTTGTTTCCTTTCAGTATACAACTTTATTTGAAGTCTGTAATAGAAAATGCCACTTAATTTGTAAATTCTCTTGAAATTGATATTCTGTATTTAAATACAATCTTTCCCATATCCACATTTCAGCAATCCATACAAAGTGTCAAATCTGTTGTATCTGAATTTGAAACTACAGTACATCCTTAGTCTTGTATAATTTACTAATATGTGATATTAGGTGATGAAGCAAGTTTACTTTGGGATTCTCCTTAAATAATGAGTACTTGGCAAGAGAATTCCAAACTATTTTGAAGGCTCTGGAAGGGACTCTTTTACTATATATACATAATAATTATATATAAAATCCCCACTTAAATTTCAGGTTTAATCGGTTGTAATATATTGGTCTCTTAGTCTTGGCACTTGATTGATGGTATAGAACTATGATAATTATGTCCCTTTTTGTGAATCTGGTAAATTTTTAAGATCTAGTGAATAGAACAGAGCTTTTTTTCAAATATTAAACTTGGATTTGTCATCATGAAGGGTCTAGGACTTGTTCTCCTTGCAAGAGAACAGGTCTGCTTATCTTCTGAGGTTGCTTGCTATATAAATATACTTGGAATTCCAGTCTGTAATAAAAGCTGTTGGTGACTGTTCACAAGATGTGCAAAAATGTTAGACCCATGAAGAATTATCCCCCAACAAAGCTTTTATCATTTGCATACTAAAGTTTAATCTACTTATGGAATTAGAATATTTGGACAGCTATTTGTGGCAATCATTTATTGCTGCAATGATATAGAGTAACCATCATTTTATTATTTTTTAACTTATTATTATCATTATTGGGGGGGAGGAAGGGACACAGGGAGAAAAAGAAAGAATCCTAAGCAAGCTCCATGCCCAGTGCAGAGCCCAATGCAGGGCTCAGTCCCTCAGCCCCTAGATCATGAATTGAGCTGAAATCAAGAGCTGTATGCTCAACCAACTGAGCCACCCAGGCACCCCAAGAGCAGCAATCATCTTAAACTCAGCATCTTAAAATAGCAGGTGTTTACTGCTTGCTCTTGTGTCTACAACGCAACTGCTGCACTTTGAACGATCTAGGCTGGCTTTGTTGCATGGCTCTGCTTTATGCTGTGAATCAGGGTTAAATTCTTTTCCACATGCCTTACTTAGTCTGAGTCCCACAGTGAAGTAACAGCAATTGTCTGGGGTGTGTTTTTCTCATTATTAATAGCCAAAACCCAAAGGCTGGCCAAATCTTTGGAGTGCACTTTGATCCTTTGCTCACATCCTTTCTTTCATACTGTTATCCAAAGCAAGTCACATGGCCAACCTCAGACCCCCTAGGCAGGAAAATCTCTTTTTTCTCCAAAACAGAGAGGAAGTTGAGAAGCTGTTTGTTGTACAATATCCTGATCAACTCCAATATTATTTAAAGTGGTTTCTTATTCTCAATGGATGTGGTTCAACTTTTTATCTGCTAATTATCTATGGCAAATATAGAAAGGAATACTCAAAAGTTTGATGATGCTTGATGACTGCCTGAATTAAGAACCAGTCATGCTTGGAGTAATTCATATGAGTAGTAATTGTGTAGATGATTTTGTAGTTTTGAAATATTTTATGTATAAAGTTTCACGGATTGCCCCAAACAAAAATGGAGGTGGGAGAAATGACATTGATAGTCCTCATTTTTTCCAGCTAGGATGCTAAGGTTTGAGAGATTATAGATCAGGGCCAAACCAGGCAAACCTGAGGCTCAAACTCTCATATTCAAGACCACACTGAATAAGCAACCATAAAGAACTGAGCATCATGTCACTAATTAAAACATGCGTCTTATGTTAAAACGTGTTCAACTCTAAGACACTTTATTAATCTAGTTGGTTAAGTATGGAAGAAGTATTCTTTTGTAAAAAGAAATCTGGAGCTCAGAATATATCATAGCTTTTTATTGACCTTACACTGATTTATTAATGTTCTGTATGAGTCAAATGACTTTAGGGTATTTTGTTTTTTTTGTTTCAAGTTTTTATTTAAATTCTAGTTAGTTGACAGATGGTATAATATTGGTTTCAGGAGCATAATTTAGTGATTCATCACTTACATCTAACACCTAGTGCTCATCACAAGTGCCCTCCTTAATACTTCAGGGTATTTTTATCTTAATTTAGTTTTAATTGTCATTGTTCCCTGTATTTATTTACTTATTTTTAATGTGTCATTGAATCTTTTTATAAATCAAATGTAACAGAGATGCTTTCACAAAGAGAAATTGCATGAAAATTGGAGCTTCAGAAAAGTTCGTGCAATTAAACTTTAAACTCAATGATAATGTCAATTGCCTGCAACTTACCTTGCCTTCTGCAATGTCCTGGAAACCCTAACACTCACCATGCATAAACCTCATCAAAAATAGTAATTTATTCTGAGTAGTTTTGTGCAGTAAAGCTTTTAATGTATGCAGAATTGTGAAATACAACATAAACGCATATCTATTTCTATTTCTCTGTATATACATATAATTCAAATTACAATATAGGAATCTTTTTCTTAATTAAGGGGAGGAGCACTATATTTTTTGTTAAATAATCTCTAATTTTTTCTAAATTTTCATTATGATAGATTTATGCCCTATCCACACCCTGCCCCGAGGTTTTTTTCTTTTTTTTTTCTTTTCTTTTTTTGTCTACAGCTATTGTTGAATCTTTATTTTCCTTTGTTTTGCATTTTAAAGTGCTTCATTAGGTTTGAAGATTTTTTCATTAAGTTTTATTAAGCTCATTAAGCTGAGAGACAAAGTGCCATTTGACACACACAAAAAGAATAAAAGACACAGAAATACTTTACTGAAATACTTTACTGTACTGAGTACAGAAAATACTTTACCATGAAATAATTTTAGATTTTTATAGTGAAACAGAAATTAAAATTATGTATGAAGAGTCTAAATAATTTGTCTATTTGATTAAGTAATTTTCCAAAAAATGTTTAATTTGATTAATTTAGCCAAGCACATGATGTGTTTCATTTTTATATTCTTTTTAAAATTATGTTTTCACTAGTATCAGATAGGTACCTTTGATCTGGACAACCAGGAGTGGTGACTACACAATTCAGTCTCATTTGGACACTTTATGCCATTTGGATGGAATTCCAACCCATAGCTCGTCTCATTCATCTGTTGAAGCTATGTAAATACTGTGGATATTCTCTTCTTTCTCTTGTCCACTTTTTTCAACACTGCCTCTGAATTCAGGAATGTTATGCTTCCTATTTTATCTAATGAATCTAAGACATTTTTCTATGAATTACAGTAAGTACTAACTCTATACTTATTTCTAAAATCTGTATTTCTCTCAAAAAACTAATGTCTATTTGCATTTCTCAAATTTTTTTTTTAATTTTTTATTTTGAACATTGGTATTTATCGATATTCTGTGCAACTTAAACTTTAATTTTAGAGGAAAAGAAGTATACATGAAGTCAGAAAAAGACCAGATTAAATCTTTTAATGACTATATATTATTCTAATAAAATGACATGAATGGAATGCTTGATTAATTTAGATCCAGAGGACCCATTTCATTCTGAGCTACAGAACTGTGAATGTTTCTGTTTGGTTCTGGATCATCAGACTTTGAAGTGCCTTTGGGATAATGGCCTAATTCTGAGCTCAAACAGATTTGACATACCATCAGAGTCTAGGAAAATGCAATTGTTTCTTGCAAGACAACTCCTTTAGGAAAAAAAAAAGTATATATTCATATATATAGCTATATGTACATATAGCTATATCTATTATATACTGCAATTGGAAAACCTGAAACAAAGTTTGAGTCTTAACTTTTTATTTAAAAAAAAACTTATTAAAAAATGGTCAGGAACTCGTTGATATCAAAACCAAAAACAGAATGGCATTGCTTTATTAGTTATAAATCTCTTAAAACATTATTACAGTGTAATGTATGTTTGTCTTAACTTAAATGTTTAATAAATTTTAGGGGCACCTGGGTGGCTCAGTTGGTTAAGCCTCTGCCTTTGGCTCAGATCATGATCTCAGGGTCCTGGGTTCGAACCCAATGTCCTGATCCCTGCTCTGCTTCTTTCTCTGCCTCTGCCCCTCCCCCCAACTCGTGCACTCTCTTTCTCAAATAAATAAATAAAATCTTATAAACAAGTATTAAAAAATGTTTAATGCTTTTTAGACTATGTAAATTTAGAATATAGCTTATACAAATTACTATAGTTTATCCTACTTTTAAATTCTCAAAAATTTGTAACTTACATTAACTTTTGAAAAAAGTATTATACAATTTATTACCAGCTCCATATCCATATGTTTTCAAAGACCTGAAATCATGAAAAAGAAATAGATTAATTTCCTTTCACTGTCCACACCACCAACATTTTTATGAGATGGGCCCTCCTGCACATCACCAACATTTTTAAAAGGAATACATAGAAAACTTAACTGGTGAATAAATGTTAAAATATAACTCAAAATATATCTAGCTATTTATCTGTCATATAAATAAATTACTTAGATTGCAAAAAAGTATAACAATAATTTAATGTTTTACCTTAATAATATTTAAAAGAAACTAAACTATGACTCTTGTGCTGGAACATATGGTGGTATGTCATATCTGTCTATAGATTGTTAGTAAAGAACGTCTGGTCAGGATGGCTGAACAAACACAGGAAGTCCCACCACACTCTCCACTTATATAGAAAGGCACGATACAATCAATAAATATACTTTTGGAAGATTTAATGCAAGAAAGAAAATTTCTGGATATCAAAAATTAATAGCTGGCCCACAGCATTATTATCAGAAGCTGTCATGTTTTATCCAGCAGGAACAAATATCAGATGTACTGCTGATAGCTGTGATGACTACCATAGAAACGGGAGTCTAGGTCACAGGAATTGGGTAGGAGCCAGAAGGGATTTATTATACCCATGAAAGAAAACTTGAAAATACCTGCCTATTGTCCTATTATCATTGCAAGAAGTTAGTCAGTCTGTGGGTAGAAAAGGATTTACCTGTGAGAAATTAAAATCCCAGACTGTGTCTCAAAAAGTTGAGGTAAACATGAGAAAATCAGTATCATCACAAGGTGTGGAGGGACCAAAGAAAAACATACAATCAAGAAAGAAAAAAAGATAATGAAGTAAAATAAAACATATAAGCAATGCATATATTGAAAATATTCCAGCAAGTTTAAAATTTAAAAAGATAAAAAATAAGAAAATAAAATTGTAGAATTGGCAATATAGAATTGCTGAATATTTGAATGATATACCTAGAATAGGAAAGAAAATATTTTGAAAGTTGAAAAATACAATACACTATCAAAACATTGGGAGAGGTAGGTAACTAAGGAACTAATTTGTATAAATATTATAATATTTAGTTTAATTTAAAACTGTTATTTAGTTTGTATTCATATATTAATTCATCATTCATTTATTCTATGTGTATAATACATACAGTTATTAATAGATGTGACTGGAATTAATAAAATAAAATTTTCTTCTGATTTATGTACAAAATCTTTAAAATAAAAAAAAAACCCAAGTTATGGTATAAAATACAGTAGATATTATACACATATTTTAACATTATTTCTAAAACTCTATTTTTCCTGTATTTAAATATATTATCAATCTAAATTGTATATTTTTATGTAATGTAAGGAGAAAGTCAACTTTTATTCCAGGAAGGCCAATTTTTTTTTTAAGTAAATATAATTTTCTCATTGAATTATAAAGAAAACTTTTGTTACATATCAAATTCACAAATATATTCAGAAACTTATAACTTATAAAAAACCTAGAAAATTCAGAAGATAAAGGAAAACAGAATTTATACATATTTTTAAGCATTATGTGCAACAATTTTAAAAACATGGAAATCGAAATGATTGAAAAACTATAAAACATATATTAAAGATAAAGAGTTTTTGTCTAACATATGGAAATTACTTCTACCAATTGTTGAGAAAAGAGTAATACCAAAAGGAAAGTGATCTAATGAGATTTGACTAGACCATTTGCAAAACACGCATGACAACATACATTTAAAGATGCCCTCAACATCTCTGCTTGTCAGAAATTTTCAATATATTAAAATTAGAACTTTACATAATACAAAAGCCAAATAGTTTTAATTCTGGACCTCTATATGAAAAAATGAACTGTATCATTACCATAATTGAAAGATACAAGATTTAGGCAGAAATCAATTACACCCATTAAAATGAGACACACTTTTATTTAGTAAATGGTAAGCATTTTCATGTTACATTGTATATCATGAAAAAGTAAGTTGTACATAGGATAATCCAATATTTGTAAAATATAAAAGGAAACAACCCCTTCTGTGTGTATGTGTGTGTCTTCCCACACACATGTGTGCGAAGGGCATTACTACTTAGAGTGATAGAAGATGGAAAAGAGAGATTGGCAAGAAATAGAAAAACCAGATTGCAACAAATGCGAGAGCAAAACTGGATGAATTTTAAATGAAGATAATATCAAAATATTTTTAAGAAATATGTAAACATTGAATATGTACATTGGCAAGAATTACAAGTTGAGAAAATAAAAATATCTGATCTAGCTCTGTGAGTGTGGTCTTGGACTTACATCATCTTACTGCAATGCCTACAATTAACTATTACATTGATTTTAAAAAGTCATATTATTTTTTAACTTATGCATATAGCACGTACTCAAACATCTTGTTAAATAATTATAAATATTCAATATAGCCATAAAAGTTATGTAACAGGTATTGGGCTTTCAAGGACAGCCCAATTCCAATAATTAGTCATTTGGGGAAAAACAGTTCCATTGTTTTCTCAGCTTGATAAAGATTCCCATTCAAGTTGTAGGCTAAGATAGATATAATAAAAAGTCAGTTTTAGCTGTTTCATCTTGGCAGTGGTCTGGGATATCACTTACTTCATTTGTAATTCTAAAGTATCTACAAGATACCACTTGATATTTGAAAAGCTATAAAAATGTGTATCAAGGAAAAAAATCTAATTTCAGATGTGTCTATATTCTCAGTAACATACTCATCACAATGAACTTGTTTCAAACCCAATCACCACATCAAAATAAATGATATGAACATATTAATTAGTAAGTTAGTTTCTAATTCTAGTTATACTTTCTTTAACATTTATGTTTTTATTGAATTTTGCTTTTTCAATTACAAAATAATACTGCAAAAGTTTTATATAAATTTCACTGAGTGTGAAAAAGAAATTGATACTGTATTTCCTGAAGCCAATTTTTTCCATATATCTTGGAAGTCATTACTGTATTAATGACTTTTTTCCAAGGTCTTCTTTTTCTAGAAATTTCTTCTATGGAAATAAATGGAACTGCATAAGATGTTTTTCCAACAAGGATTTTTACCACATGCTATATACTATAATAGAAAAGGAGAGATCAATATAATGCTTTTCATTGATAATATGTCATGCTGTCAGTTTATTGGATATTCTTAGGTCTAGAAACATAGAAAATAAGATTGTATTTAAAAATAATGTTAGTTAAAAACAAATAATGTGCTTTTTAAAAATTTTTAGTTCAAATATTTCTAAATTCAAAGCAATGAATCTAATTGTTAATTTGAAAGAAATACAATAAATATGTAGCTATTTTAAAATGAGAAAATATGGGAGAAATAGAGTAAAATTTCAAGTATGCTATCTCGGAGGGGTAATATTAAAATAGTTATGCCATTAAACATTTAGCAATTGTTCTATCAAATTAATTTTTTCAATATTATGTCACTATTTATTTCCATTACCTAATTCCCAGTTCATATATCACATGTATTTCCCTGCTATCCACACTAATCTGGTTTTTACAGTGTCAGCCTAATAAGCTTCTTTAAATGTTTTTATGCCAGGAAATTCTGTAACTTTGCAAATGAGGCACACAATGTCTGCAATCCACTCAAAAACTATCTTATGGAATTTTCATTATTTTAATGTGAAATTTAAGAAAACCGTAGGACAGAGATTTTTAACTTTAAGAAGTGACATCATCCCCCAATCTCGACCTATTCTCTTTCATAAATGTCTATTATTTTATTAGAGATATATGAGGATATTATGATTAGTAATCAACCTCTCCCAACTTGTCCTTCAAAGTAATCCCATCCAATTACCAATTGCTGAATGTAAATTGATGAATTGAGAGAAAAAAGACACAGTGAGAGAAAGAAAGAAAGAAAGAAAGAAAGAAAGAAAGAAAATGAAAGAAGAGAAAAATAAGATGGGAAGACATTATCAACAACAACAACAAAAAAAAGAGGTAGATTCCCAAGCTGCTTGTGTATCTGAACAATGTAAAAAAGTTTTTCAAGTGTGCAGCACACCAAGGCAGAAATATTGCTATGCAAAGATAAAGGCAAACTGGAGAAAGAGAATATTCCCTCATTGCTAAGCTTATGGGAACCCCACAAATCCTGTATAATCAAGCACCATGATGAAAATGTACATTTTATTGATACAAATTTCCTCAGAAAATATTTCAACTTTGATCAAAAATGTGCAGTAGTAGAAATAGAATTCTTCACATTTGACATAAACTAACCAGATAGACATCATTCTTGAACAAACTGGTGTTGAGCACCAAGGAGGGGATCTGCAAAATCTGTATCTGTGAACAGAACATCTGGACACAAATTACTAGAATATGATTTAAAATTATTAATAAAAGTACGTGGCATGGTGATTGAGTTTGGGGAGTTATGTCAGTGGGTGTGCTTGTGCATCTGTGTATATGTTTCAACTGTTTTTAAACCAATATCATTGCTGTTTGATACTATGATTTGATTAATTCTTTTTAATCTTTTTTTAAAATCTAATTTAATTTTTTTCCATGTTCCAAAATTCATTGTTTATGCACTACACCCAGTACTCCATGCAATATGTGCCCTCCATAATACCCACCACCAGGCTCATCCAACCCCCCACTCCCCTCCCCTCCAAAACCCTCAGTTTGTTTCTCAGAGTCCATAGTCTTTCATGGTTTATCTCTCCCTGATTTTTTCCAACTCATTTCTCCTCTCCATCTCCCAATGCCCTCCATGTTAATTCTTAGTAAATAATTCAGTGATCTTTACAAAGTTCCATGTTGCACAACTTTTTCAGATATTGTCAAATGCAATATAAAACCTGTCAAAATTTAACACATGGCATCCAGGTAAATTTTTTAAAATATTTCATCTGCTGGGGTGCCTGGCTGGCTCTCTTGATCTCAGGATAGTAAGTTTGAGCCCCACACTGGGTGTAGGGATAAATTAAAAATAAAATAAAATAAAAACTTATTCTATCTTAATTTTTTGGAAGTAGTGTCCCTTCAAGCAAGGAGCATTCTAGTTCACACCTTTGCTTAAGTACGTAGGAGGAACACAAAATTGTATTATACTGACTCTGTGGGAAACACTATGTTGGGATTCCATTGTTGTGTCAGTACTCTAAATACATGCCTATCTTAGGGAGTATAGATCATCCTCAGTGGGCTTTGAGTCCCTGTTGGTGTAATTAGTGGTCTGTTCTCTCAGGATAAGACGTTGATAGTAACTGCTAAACTATCTTGCCTGGCTGATGAAGCTTTCCACCTCAGTTCTGGCTGGTGCTGTTCTTCAGCTTTACATTCTCCTCACCTCATGCTTCAGGGAACATGGGAGGCACATAAAATATGCTCCTCAGCTACTCCTGTTCTTCCACAAAAGTTTATTTATGAGTTCATGTAGCTTTTGAAACTGACACACACTGGGGGCAACAAGAAAGGTGCTAGATTAAGTCTTAACTCTATCTCATACACTACATAGTTCACTCTAATTGAATCTGGTTGGGCCCATAGTGATCTAGGGCTTCTCTGAGAAACACACAACCTCCAAAGTCTATGTCAAGATATGAAGAGATAGGTCCTATAATAGTTGGTAGCTGCCATAAAGTGGTGCTATGAATTAGAGCGGCTTAAAAATACAAAAATTTAGTTTTTCACAGTTTTAGAGGCTGAAAGTCCAAAATCAAGGTGTCAGAAGGTTTCGTTTTTCTTGATGTCTCTGTCCTTAGATTATAAATGTCTGCCTTTTCACTGTGTTCTCATAGGGTCTTTTCTCTGTTAGTATGCATTACTGGTATCTTTCTCTTCTTACAAAAACTCTATTATATTGGATCATTGCCCTATTTTTATGCCTCATTTAATTTCATTTACCTCTTTAAAAACCCTGTCTCCAAATACAGTCATGTTGGTGGTTAAGGCTTACACATGTGAATTTGGAGAAGGGTACTTGGGGGAGGGTGCTGTAATAAGTCCCAATATCCTCAATTACTCAAAGCTATATTACTCAAAGCTAAGATATTTTGAAAACTGCAGTGGGTACAGCCACTGACCTATATCCCACATTCCTCAATAAACAGCCACTTCTGTAAGTCCTCTGAAAATTTCAAATTCTCCAGTTGCCCAATTCCTTCTTCAGAATTATCTAGCCACTCCATGCTTCAGCAAATAAACTTTTAATCCTGACTACTTGGGGCCTCCTTGACCCTATAACAGTTCTATCGTGAACACTAGGCCTAGGTAGTTAAGATTAATTATATTGTTCCTCTTCTCTAAAAAAAAGATCTTAACAAAAGGTTTAGGTGATCCATACTACCTTAGATGACCAAATATTTATAGGCAGTAAAATATAAATAAAAAAATATGAAACATGATAGATGATAATCAATGCTTAGTACTACTCCTACTGCTTGTTTAAACAAAGACTAAAATTAAAACTTAAAATATGCAGAAATTAAACAATACATTGGTGAACAACCAATGAATCAAAGAGAAAATCACATGGGAAATAAAAAAAAAGTACCCTGAGACAAATGGAAACAGAAACAACATAACAAAACTTGTGAGATGCTGCAAAAGCAATTCTAAGAGGAACATTTTTAATAATAAACATTCACATTAAGAAAAAAAGAAACATTTCAAATAAAGAAACTAGCTTTATGTCTCACGGAGCTAGGTTAGGAAGAACTAACTAAGCCCAAATTTTATAAAGACAAGGACATAGTAAAGATTAAAGCAGAAATAAATAAAATGGAGTCTAGAAAGAACAAACTAGATCAACTAACCAGAAAAAAAGAGAAAGGGTTCAAGTAAAGTTATAAATAAGAAAAGATTTATAACTGATACCAGAAATACAAAGGGTCATCAGAGAAGACTATGAACACTTATACACTAAAACAATGTGGAATTGGCATAAAAACAGATGTATAAACCAATGGACCAGAAAAGAGACCCTCAAATCTACATATATGCATTCAACCACTCTTTGGCAAGCACGCGAAGAAAACCCAATGGGGAAAATAACTTCTTCAATAAACAGTGTTGGGAAAACTGGATGTCCACATGCAGAAGAATTAAATTGGACTCTCATTCACAACAAAAATCAACTCAAAATGGATGAAAGACATAAATGTCACACCTAAAACTGAAACTACTAGAAGAAAACAAAGAGAAAAAAATCTTGACATTGATCTTGGCAAAGATTTTTGTTTGGATCAGAAAGCAAAAGCACAAGCAGCAAAAGTGAAAATAAGCAAGTAAGAATATGTCAAACTAAAAAGTTTCTGCAAAGCAAACATAGTGAAGACACAACCTATGGAATAAGAGAAAATAATTGCAAACCGTATGTCTGATAAGGTGTTAATATCCAAAATATCTAAAGAACTCAAATAACATAATACCAAAACAAACAAACAAAATAAAAATAATCCAAAAAATGAGTAAAGGAAATGAATAAATATAGCTCAAAAGAAGATATATAAATTGCCAACAAGTATATGACAATGTGCTTAATGTCACTAATCACCAGAGAAACAGAAATCAAAACCACAATGAGATACTACTTCACATCGGTTAGAAAGGTTATTATTAAAAAGACAAATATTTTAAAAATATCGGTGGGGAAAAAAACAGTGTTCGTGGAAAAGGGAAACTTGACACACTGTTTGGTGGGAACTAAATTGGTATAGCCACTATGGAAAACAGAATGGAAGTTCCTCCAAAACTAAAATTAGAACTACGGCATGATCTAGCTATCCCACCTCTGGGTATATATTCAAAAGAAATGAAATCAGTATCTTGGAAAGATATCTGTATTCTTGGGTTCATTGCAGCATGATTCACAGTATCCACAGAATGAAAACAGCCTAAATGTTTATCAGTGGATGAATGAATGAAAAAAATTCATTCTTCATGGGATATTATTCAACCTTAAAAAAAGGGGGTCATGCCATTTGCAACAACATAGATGACATTATGCTAAGTAAAATGAGCCTGATCCGGAAGCTCAAATACTGCATTTTACTTACACGTGGAATCTAAAAATGTAGAACTCATAAAAGCAGAGTGGAAGGCTGGTTGCCAGGGCCTGGGACTTAGGATAAAGGAACAGGTGTTATTCAAAGGATAAAGTGTTTTAGTTACCCAGAATAAATATATTCTGGTGATATAATATGATGTGTGGTAGTTATTGTTTATAATAGTGTATTGATATTACAAATCTGCTGAGAGTAAATCCTCAGCGCTCTAAACATCAAGGGAAAAAAAGTAACTATGTGAGTTGATGGATATGTTAATTAGGTTGATTATGGTAATCATTTCACAGTGTATCCATAGATCACATTTCATGCTCTACACCTTAAATACACAGTGTCTACATGAGTCAAAAAATTGAAGTTTTGAAATTTATTTAAGAAACCAAGTCGTCTATCTAAAATTAATTTTAGAATTTAGTTCTACTCAATTGTTTCATTATTTCAAGCAGTATCAATTGCCATTTAATTTATCCTAGGTCTATTTTCCTCTTATTCCTATTAGAATCCCGTTTGAAATTTCCTGGCCATTGAAACACAGCCCCAGGATTCCCTAGCCAATAGTAATTCAGATGTCAATACTGCAGACTTTGAAACATCAGTTTCATTAGCTTGAAAAAGGTGATTTATTTAGCTTGCTTTCTAGCAACTTTGAACAGTCAGTATGTGCTAAAAATATGCAAATAACACAGTATACTTCTCTACACTGACCCTTCAAATGTTTTCTAACTCAATAAGGTTAAAAAGTAGCTTCCTCACACCATATTTCAAACTTGTATAGGAAGTATTAGTGACTAGAAGATGATTAAAGAAAAACAGAAAGAATTATTTTTTTATCTGTAGAGTTATGAATATATTTTGATCATACGGGTTTATGGAAAAATCAATTTAAGGTTTTCAACAGATGTTCATCTACTTGATGGTATAACATTTTGCTTGGCCTAAAAATAATAAGCTATGTGTACCCAATGAAAATGAACAATCTGCTTTCTGTGGTTCATTTTACAGTCAAGTTACTTAATAGAATTTAGAAAGAAGTGAACTTAGGAAACAGAAAACTTCCAAAGCAAGTAACAAAAATATTTTTCATTTCCACATTTTATTTGAGTAAGACATACAACCAACACTAGAAGTTTGGTGTTGGTTTGTGATGACAAAATTTGTATTGGGCCTCTGAGAAAACAAATTTAATCATTGTGTCCCAAACGGAATCGTTTTACAAATATCGATGATGAAATTTTTATTCATTAGGAAAGTTTTGTACATTCTCATATATTTACCAAATAATTGATGTGTATCATATCAAAGTTTGTCTAGGACTAAATCTGATTCAAGCCCTTCATTAATTCTTTTTGTCCTTGTAACATTTCTCTCTTTGACTCAGTCTGTTCATTGCAATGAAATAGGATTTCCTTAGCATGGCCTGAAGATTGTTGCATTCACAATCAAGTTAAGAACCACCTGAAATATGCTTTAATCATAATAAAATGATTCTCCCAAATCCATATTTAGGTTTTAACATCACTTCTGGTTCAACACATTTGTACTTAGGAACATTCAGAATATAGCTCTATGTGTGCACTTGTTTGTTTTCTTTTTTTTTTAAAGACTTTATTTATTTATCTGACAGAGAGAGAGAGAGATCACAAGTAGGCAGAGAGACAGGCAGAGAGAGGGGAAGCAGGCTCCCTGCTGAGCAGAGAGCATGATGCAGAGCTCAATATGGGGCTCGATCCCAGGACCCTGAGATCATGACCTGAGCAGAAGGCCTGTCACCCACTAAGCCAACCAGGTGCCCCTTTCCACTTGTATTTTAATTTCTTTCATTCCTAATTTTATTATTTTGCACCTCAAAATTATATTTCTGTCTTGTAATTAAACTGGCAATGTTTGTGTTGCCAGTCTTAATTCCACCAAACTCTTAGTTCCCTTTTTCTTCATAGCGTTCCCTCATACTTTCCAGTGGTTCCTCATTTTAGCATATGCCCATAATCATGGGCTCTCCAGTCTAAGCTATAACTGCACAATAACAATTTTACCACGACCCTTCTACATTTGGGAACCATTCCATTCCTTCCTAAGGAGTCCTTAAGAGCTAAATTTTCCTCCTCATACTCTGTTTACAGTGTTTTCCAAAAAGGCTGAAAAATAAGGAGGCTGTGCCAGGGAAGCCAAAACACAGGAAAAAAAAAAAAAATTGATACAGAGTTAAGCTAATGGTAACATGAGTTAACTTATGTTGGAAGATGTGTAGGCAGTCACATATGTTTTATTCTGTGTCCAGTTCTGCATTTATCAGGAATGTATTTCAAAACATCTGCTGACTGCATTGTGATGAAGTCCCAGAACCTAAGTCTGGTTCGGTGGGGTGAGGTTCAGAGCTGACGACTAAAGAAAGAATTCGTAAGACATCTTTGGTGCAAAATGGTGGTTTATTAAAGCACGGGGACAGGACCCGTGGGCAGGAAGAGCTGCTGCCCCGGGTTGTGAGGGTAGGCATGTTATATACCTTGTGGTTGGGGGAAGGTGAGGGGAAGGGATGGGAGGTTTCAATAGAGTTTTCACATGTTAGGGAGGGCCTACAAGGTGCCAGGGGGAGGCCTTGCCCTTATGGCTTGATCAATGTCGTCTTTAGGTCAGGCATTAACATCAAGATAGTTGGGAGATTCTTGGTGGGGTGTTATGATCCTGCTATCATTTATATTCCCTTCTACCTCAGCCTCCTCCAGTTTATGGTGGGGAGGGAGACATTAGGGCTTCAGGAACTGAGAGTTATTTGCCTCTGGAAATTTGTGCTATTGATAAGGTAACCTCCCTGTTTAGGTCTCTAGGACATCTGTAGAGCAAGGGAGATTCCTGTTCTGCAGGATTGTGATCCCTGCAAGTTAACTATTTATCATTTTATGGCAGTCAGGGGTGCCTGAGGAATGCTACACATATGGAGGAGAGCGGGTGGAGAGGGGGTGCAAGGCGCCCTGTCCTCAGCCAGTCTCCTGCTCCCTCATCATTGAACACCTCCCACAATTCATGGGAAGATATTAGGAGGCCAGTATAGACTGACCTTTATCCAGATAACATAGCCACATTCCTTTATGAAGAAACTACACTTTCTAACCTTGACTTGCTCATCTCCCGCCCCCCTTTGATAACAAGGAAGAGCACCTTTCCATCAGATTATGTCTTGGAATTTCTCTAGGTAATCTCATTAAGTTTGGCAATCTTTGTTTTAACATCCATGGCCTATGACTCTGTTGACCATTCTCTGATTTGTAGGAAAAAAAAAATGTTTTCCCATTGTTTAAATTATTCATTACCACTTCTTTGTTCCCTCCATCCACTTCTTTTCTTGTGTGTATTTGTTCAGACTTCCACCTGTGATACCTTGATGACAATGAATATTCATCTTGTAATAGTTTGTGTCCCTTAGATACTTTCAATAGAACATTTTGTAGGAATTTTAATTTTGGTATGCCTAAACCACACTCCTTATCCTTTTTGCCAAACTTGCTCCTATTACCACATTACCTACCTGGTTGATGACACACACCCATTTGATCAGACAGTCCAAGAAAGACATTTGGAATTAAATCTAAGCTTTTAATTCCTCATCAATAATTTCACTCCTCTTGGCCACATGAATTACTTTTTTTTTTTTTTAAATACCAAATGTAACTTGATGTCTATGATTATTTTTGTATGGTATTTTTTATATTATTTACTACTCACACAACTAGAAAATTTCTTCTGAGCCTTCAGATCGGAAGACACAGTTTGGATATTTTCTTTTCTGACATCCTTGTTATAAAACGCTCTATTTTTTACTTATAATGCCACTACTAGTCAAGTCTGTGAGGAGGGAACAGAAGGCTGGCTGAGAACAAAGCAAAAGGCTGACACCCTGCATACTTCCTCCACTTCCAATCCTGGGTGGGACATATGTGACATTCTTCAGGAATCTCCCAACTCTCTTAATGTTAATACCTTGCTAGAGGGAAAAACCTTGACAATGGCAAGACCTCAAGGCCTCTGGTATCCTGTAGGTCCTCTTTATCATATGAAAGTTCTTTTGAAGCCTCCCTTTTTCTTTACCTCCCTCAACCCCATAGTTTATAACTTGCCACCCCTCACAAACTCGGGGCAGCAGCTTTTTACACCCAAGGTTCCTCTCCCCATGCTTTTAATAAACCACCATTTTGCACCAAAGCTATCTCAAGAATTCTTTCTTGGACTTTGGCTCCAGACTCCACCCCACTGAACCTCAGCTCTATTCTAAAACTTCATCATCTGTATTCATCATTGACCAGATGATGCTGTGTTACAGTTTGAGTTTACATTCACTTCTCTTATTAGTTTTTGGGCTATTTGAGGGATAGAATTATGTCATTTTACCCTTCTGTCACCAACTTTAATCAAAGGGCTTGACATATATGGACTTTAAAAAAAAAATCAAGGTAGTGACAGCTGATAAAATACGTAATTCCACACCTTCCTTTTCCACGGAGACAATAACTTAATACAAGGACCAACAGACACGTGAGAAATCCAGAAGGCAGTTCGTTTACCACACCTCAAGCCAGGCACAGCCAAGAAGATCTGCACAGAGTCTAGGAGGAATACTTGTGGTATTTACTGATCACGCCCCTTCCTCTGGCACAGTAATGCACAATCAGGAGAAAACTCCCAATTTCTGACTTCTCTCTGAGGAAAGAAAAAGAGGAATGGAACATACATCCTGATGGGGTTTTAAAATATAGATGAGGTTCAGTTGGGTGAGGTCTGGAGCTGATGACCAAGAAAGAATTCTTGAGACATCGCTGGTACAAAAAGGTTGTTTCATTAAAGCACAGGGACAGGAACCATGGGCAAAATAGGCTCCTGCCCCAGGGTTTGTGAGATGTGGCTGAAAATATATACTAGGGGGTTGGGGAAGGTAGAAAAGGGAGGTTTCAAAAGGATTTTTCAATGTTGAAGAAGACTCACAGGATACCTGAGGCCTTGCCATTGTCAGGTTAAGGTTGTTTTTCCCTCTAGCAAGTCATTAACAGTAAAATAGTTGGGAGTTTCCTGGAGGAACATTACACTTTGTCTGTTTTAAGTATCTGCCAATGGGCTGCAGATTATAAGGACATTTGTTTAATTGTATCTACATTCCCTTCTGGAAGCTAGGCCCTTGACAGAAATGTTTTGATTTTATAAATTACTAAGGTTTTTGTAAACTGAGGTGGAACTCATGTCTTGCAGAACCATAAACTCTCTAAGTAAACTATTCGTTTTTCCTTTAGGGCAGCCAGGAGTGCCTGAGGAACGTCATACATATCCCATGGGGTATCATGGGGTTTGTGGGGGTGTCCGTTTTGGCCTGTCCCCAGCTAGCCTTCTGTTTCCTCATCACATCCCATCTTCTGGTTTTTGTGGGAGGTTGCATGAGGGTTGGTTTCTATCTTGCCTCAATCTAAATTCTGAAAGGAATGGGCAGCAGCTTGGAGGCCACTAAGAATAAAGGACACCAGAGTGTTTGCAGAGACTTACTACAGATAGTCACTAGGGGAAGCTCCAGGACTATGGCTTTTAATAACACCAGAGAGGTTTCAAGTACCCAGACCCCCACTGTGTAGAAAGAGATGCACCTGTTCAGCTAGCAGGTTATATGCACAAGTTCAGAGAAAATGCATCATTAGAATTGGCTTGAGAAGTCAACAGAATTTCTAGCCAGACTGATGGGTGATGACACACAAAGAAAACCATGTGAACTCAGAAACAGAAATTGGAGGGATGTTTCTAGGCAGCCACCAGATGCTGAGACAGGTATGGGTTCTCCCCAACAGTCTCCTCAGGGACTGCGACCTTGCTAGCACCTTGATTTCAGCCCAGTAATACTGGCTTCTTTTGGGCTTCAGAAATGTAAGAAAAGAAATTTAAATGTTTTAAGCCATGTTGTTTGTAGTAATTTGTTACAGCAGCCACAGGAAAATCATCATTACTAACTTCATATGGATATGACTTGTGCTTTGAATGCAAACACACAAATAAAAGCCATGGAATGAATGATGTTGACTGAGTTAAAAAAAAAAAAAAAAAAAAAAAGCTGGGAAAGAAAGAAATTAAGAACTAAGGACCCAGGGGATATAGTTAGCGTCTGAGAAGTAATTTGGTTTTAGTTTTAAGTATGCAGTAATTTGCATATGGCTAAAGGAAAATTAATTTCCAGGGTTTTCATACTATCATGAGTAAACACTCAATTATTTAAAAAAAGCACAAGTGCAATAAATGAAATAATTGAAGTGAATGGATAATTAATACACTTTAAAAATTTACTGAAATTATTGTTACATACCTACGAACATGAGTCACTGATGGTCTCTAATTTTTTTTAAATTTATTTATTTGTTTACTTTTGAAATAAAGAGTATGAATGAAGTTGCTAAAAGGATGTATAGAAATATATATATCACGTGTTTCATACTGCAATTTTTTTTAAAGAGACTGAAAGTATAATACTTAAGAGCATAGAGTTTGGGACTAAAATGTCACTGTTTAAATCATGGTTCTATTATTTACCAGTTGGGTGACCTTGGATATATTATTTTACCTTTTTTTGTCTTGTTTATTCAGTCTATAAACTAGTGATTTAAACAGTCTTTACTGGGTTGCTCTCTATTAAATGGGTTGGTATTTATACATTATTTAGAACTGTACCAGGCATTTAGTTCTTTAAGAATGCTTATATGGGATGCCTGTCTGGCTCAATTGGTAGAGCATGCAACTCTAGATCTTGGTGTTGGAAGGTCAAGTACCATGTTGGGTGTAGAGATTACTTTAAAAATTAAAATCTCCAAAGTGTGTGTCAGTAAATAAGACACACTTGAACTACTCATCACTCCGGGCATAAACTAAATTTGTGCTCTTTAAGATACCAATGATTTTTAAGAAGTTTCATCAATCTTGTAGTTGTCAGTCCATTCAGACTATTACAACAACAATACCGAAGACTGGGTGGCTTCAACGATAAACATTTATTTCTCACAGATGTGGAAGCTGGGAAGTCCAAGATTGAGGTGTTAGAAGATTCAGTGTCTTAGGAGAGTCTGTGTATTTGTACCCTAGGTGAGTATCTTCTTCCTGTGTCCTCACAGTGTGGAGGGGTGAGGGAGCTCTCTAGGGTCTCTTTTGAAAGAGCACTAATCCCATTCATGATTTTACTCAGGGGTGGATCATGACTAATCATCCAAATACCATCCCATTGGCAATTAGGCTTCAACAGACGAATTTTGAGGGGCATAAACATTTAGTCTATAGCAATTAAAAAACTGCTAGTTTTGGAAAACGAAAAGAAAAATAGATACTATTATGTTAATGTTTCCTCTTAGGAGGAAGGTGTTTCAAAAATGTTAACATAGAAAACAAATATCTAAAAGAGGAAGTAGAGAATCTGGCTGGCTCAGTCAGTAGAGTGTGTAACACTTGATTTTGGATTGTAAAATTTGTGCTCCATGTTGGGTGTAGGAATTACTCAGAAATACAGTCTTTTTTTTTTTTTTCTTTTTAACATTTTATTTATTTATTTGTCAGAGAGAGAGTATAAGCAGAGGGAGTGGCAGGCAGAAAGGAAAGCAGTTTCTCTCTGCTCAAGGAGCCCCAGTGGACTCAATCCCAGGACCCTGGGATCACAACCCCAGCCAAAAGCAGATGTTTTAACTGACTGAGCCACCCAGACATTCCTAGAAATAAAATTAAAAAAAAGAAAAAAGAAAGAAAGAAAAAAGAAAAGAAATAGACTGATTAAAGTATGCATGCCTCTGGATGGTATTGGAGAACAGATGAATTTTGATTCTGGGGCTCTGCTCCCTTTAGAATGCATATTGGCAGGGGTACCTAGGTGGCTCAGGTCATGATCTCAGGGTTCTGGGATCAAACCCTGCCAGGGCCTCCTGCTCAGCGTGGAGTCTTCTTCCCCCTTGGTGCCTCTCTGTCCCTCTCTGCCCCTGTCTTCCCCGTCTCTGACCCCTCCCTGCTCATGTGTGGGCTCTCTCTCAAACATAATCTTTAGAAGGCATTTAGGCAGCTTTGCTTTTATTGAGACATCTTACCAATGCACTTGAAAAGTTTATAGCCTTGTTTTACATTGATCCATTTTGATGATTATTTTTACAATAAAAATTTCTGAATAGACTGTTGAATCTGTTGTGTTCATTTTAATTATTCCTCTTTTTGAAAGGTGTTGTATCTCTAAATTTTATGTATACTTTTCCATGATCTCTGTAGTCAACATGACTAACAGAAATTTTCAAGAATTTGTATTACAGAAAGTGAATTAATCTGATAAATCATTCATTGTATATTCTTTTTATTCTATCTCACCCTTCAGTCATCATGGGATGATAGACATTATGGTCTTAGCAACTGTTGCATTGGCAAACTTAACTGTGGCTTTGTTACTGCAAATGCCAAATACGTCTGAATGTGTACAGAAACTCTTGCCAATGAAAAGTGGCATTAATTTTTCAATCTCTCTGAACAACTGAGTAAATTACTGTGTTCAGTAATGTTTCAAAAAAAAAAATGTTTACCCTTCCAAAATCACAGGGTTTGGATCGAAAGTGAAAATTAAACTTTCAAGCGATGAGAAACACATATATGTTCCTTGTTTCCAGGACATGCATTTGCATTCCCAAATTAAATGGCATTTGCTTTATATGGACTGTCCTCTCCCACTGCCTTAATTTATTAAGACCCTACTCATATTTCAGCCAGCAGCTGTTATCACCATAGGTATTGTCCAACCACTTTCACCCAAAGAGAGCTTTATTATCCGAATCATTTGTGCATAAAGTCATAGGAATTCTGAAGCTAAAGGAGAACTTTGAGAAATGGACCAGGCATTTAGTTCTTTAAAAAGAACAGGCATATGGGATGCCTGTCTCGCTTAATTGGTAGAGCATGCAACTCTTGATCTTGGGGTTGTAAGTTCAAGAACAAGTAAGTAAGTTGTAAGCACAAGTGCATATACCTTTATATTGGAAGAACCCAGATCCCAGAGGAGTTAATATGCCTAGCACATACAAAAAAAAAATTAAAGTGCCTGACTATAATTTATTATTAAAATAGTAGTTTTTTCCTAGGAGCCCATGGAAATCAATCAGTTACCATCACAGAGATCAATGGTGAGAATGACCAGGGTTTAGCCTCCAAACATGATACTCCAACCTGATTTCAGTAGAGGGATCACTTTAATTTGTATTATATACATAGCTTTCAGTTAGCAGAAATTTGTTAAAAAATAACTACATTAAAACTTTCCTTCTTTCCATATATTTTTACATTGTTTTGCTATTTATCTATTATCTCTATACCCATCCATCCATCCATCCATCCATCCATCCAACCATCCGTATGAGTAGATAAGAAAGAATACATGCTCCTTGTTAACCCAACTTTGATTTTACTGTACTTGAAGGGGATGATAATACCTTATATTATCCCTCACCCATCCAGTTTATTCACAACAGCCTAAACTAAGTATTCAGTATACTTTCCAATATTAATGATAATGAGAGTAATAAAGTCAGCTGAAGTGGAAATAGTATGTAATTTTATATGTATCAACAGTTTGACATAACTGACATCAACATTAATTAATGAAATTAATGATTCATTAAATGAAATCAAATATCAGAGACACATGTTTTTATCCAGCAGGATACAATGAACATATGCTCAACCATATTTAAAGCAGCTTAGGATCACTTAAATAAATAACTTTCTACCAGTTTACCTATTCCACTTTAATTAATAACTCTATGAGTACTGAAATAAAATAAGGCAAATTTACAAGATAGCCTTTTAAAAATATATGTATGGAACACTCGGAATCTAACAATGTGCCACAGCAAAGAACTAAAAATTGCAATAGGTATACAATGTTTCTGTTTTTATCTCACATTATAATGAAAAAAATAGGTTAGTCCAGGGATAAAGTGTAGTTGTTTCATTCTTTTCATATGACTTTTATCCATGGACTCATGGCTCATCCAAGCCCTGATGTAATTTTTTTTATTCTAGCAATTGCAAAAGGGATAAAAAGGCAAAGACTATTTAACCACATTCCTATAAGAGCATGCAGAGTCAAATTCCACAGCCTAGGCAGATTCCAAGGACCCCTCACTTGGAGGGGTTCCATGCTTAGTTTAATGTACCACTGTCACCATCTTGAAATTCTGCATTTTCACTCTTCATTTAAACACTGCAAATTATGTAGCCAGCCCTGAGAGAATGACCCAACCATGCATTTCTTTTTTTTACCTTTTATTTGCCAGAATTTGGCTATATGACTGCAACTTGCTAAAGAATACTAAGGAATGTTGTATTTTGCTGGTAGCCAATGTCAGCTAAAACTCGGGAGTTCTAATACTAAAAGAAAAAAGTAAAGAATATTATCAATATCCAGCAAAATTAGTCACAATGTCTGTTTTCTATTGTTTTATTCCCAGAACTTGGCAATACTATAGGCACATGGTTGATGCTTAGCCTATTTTGTTGTTGTTGTTGTTGTTAACTAAATGAATATATGGTTCAATTCTGAGTAAACAGAACTAAAGAAACTAAAATCTTTCCATTTTAGGTAGATCTATGTCACCAAAGCCATTAGGAAAATGAGACTGTCCCAAACTAGTCATATTTGATATTAGATAAACATTTCCAAAGATTAGAAAATACCTTCAAAATCCTTGATACACAATAGGCAAAATTAGGTTAGTAGTACCCTGTGGAGTTCTATTTTCAAAAGTATAAATGATATTTGATCAAACCATATATTGCAGAGGTACAAAATCTCATGTTCTCTGATCACTGAATGTATCAAATGACCCTTGGAAAACATAGTCTTAATTCAGGCACACTTTGGTGTCATAACTTTCTTTCTGTAACCCTTAACCAAAAGTAATATATGATACTATGTACCTGAATGATAGGCTGATGTTTGTGAAAGTGACATAAAAAACAAAATTATAGCAATATTGAATCTTTTAGTATAGAGAGAAAGCAAGCTTACTGCCAAAATAATCACTTTGCTTTATATGTTATTACAACAGCTTAAGGTAACTGATGGTCATTTTGATTACTTATTATACTCGTATAAGAAATTTAGAAAAAGCTCAATCAAAAAAATTACAGCAAAACAATTTGAAGCCATAAAAGGGGTGTAAGGTTTGCATTTCTGGAATATATTCTTATAAAAAAAAAAATAAAGCATTTCTTATATTTTGTAAATTGTAAATTTTGTGCCCATTACTATAAAAACACATTAGATATTCAACTGGAGGATCCACTGGAGAAAAAGTAAGCATAGAATGCATTAAAATGCATTAGTAGAATGAAAGCTAAAGAATAATTTTTAAAAGAACTAAAATGAAATGAGTCAAAAAATAGAAATTTATTTTTCTCTACCATAATGTATTATATGGGTGTACACAGGTTCCCATGAATCTCATGGGTATACATGGGATCTACTTAGAGTCATCATTTCAGAATAGTTGAGGGCTCTGCTATCCTTGAAATAAGATTTTCCAGGCAGCACCATTCATGGCCATTCATAGGCAGGGAGGAAAGAAAGAAGGACCCCAGACCAAGTTTTTCTTAAGCAAGTGATATGGGAGTTGCTGATATGATTTCTTTGGTTGAATATTTAGACATGTAGTCACACTTACCTACAAGTCAGGTTAAAAAAAAAATGTTATTAAGCTAGGAAGGTTTGTTTTTAGGGATAAAAAGAATAATTTGAGGTAATGAACATATATCAGAGCAACATGTCCTAGGAAATGTTAAGAGTTGAGATTTTTGTTTGAAAAGTATTTGTATTTATGAAATTTCAAGTAAGGCATTTCAAGAATGTCTTATGGTTTTGTTTCTAAAACAGATTTTACTTAGAACAGATTTCAACTTATGGAATAACTATGAAGGTAGTGCAAATATATCATCCACTACCAATTTCCCCTATTATAACAGTTTATATTAGTATGGTACTCTGTTACAATTAATAAATAATATAACATTATTGTTAACTACAGTTTGTACTTTATCCAGATTTCCTTAATTTTTACCTAATGACTTTTGCTCATTGCTGGTATATAAGAAAGTATTGTTTTATATTAACTCGGTACTCTTGCTTTCTTAATTGATAAGGCCTAGCCACAAAGACAACTCTGTGCCAATGAGCACACCCTAATGGCCAGATCTTCATTGCTAATGCTATTCTCCAAAACAAGGAACTAGAGCTGCTTGGAGAAATGGCTGCCTCTAGGATCGAGACAGGAAATATATGAGCTGGAAGCATCTTGTTAGTGACAGAGTAAAAAGGTGCTCAATGCCAAAACCAAAACTACCATGATACTGATAGGTGAAGGGCATGCAGAAGTCACCTTGAAGAACTTTTCATAGCAAAAGCTGATAAATAGTATCAGGTTATAACCCAAAGTATAAAACAAATATCCATGCGCACCTGGGTGGCTCAGTTGGTTAAGCAACTGCCTTCGGCTCAGATCATGATCTTGGAGTCCTGGGATCAAGTCCCGCTTTGGGCTGCCTGCTCAGCGGGGAGTCTGCTTCCCCCTCTGGCCCTCTCCACTCTCATGCTCTCTCTCTCTCAATCTCATCCTCTTTCAAATAAAGAAATAAAATCATTTAAAAAAAATAAAATAAATATCCATGACTCCATACTGATATAAGCAGAGGGGAGAAGAGACCTTTCTCCCATGCAGAATTTCAGTTGAGTTTTGTAGCGCCTATACTCTCAAAGAGGTTGAGTATAACTGCACACTCCTTAAGTGTGGGGTGAACAAAGTAACTTTCTACCAAAGAGCATCATTTGGAAAGGGGAAAAGAGAAGGTTTACAGTTTATGACTCTCACTAGCACTACTTCAGTTGGGTCATCAAGGCCAACATCAACCACAATAATTCAGGGGCCTGGGCGGTGCAGTTGATGAAGTGTTCAAGTCTTAGTTTCAGCTCAGGTCATGATCTCAGGGTCTTAGGATGGAGACTCGGGTAAGGGTCTGTAAACAAAGAAACAAAAAGCAATAATTCATGTGGATAGTTTGTACCATTTCTATGATGTAACAAATGGCACTTTGTGGCTTTTTCTCAAAAACACAAAGCCCCATCCAGTCCCATGGTGTTGAGAACATATATTCTACTGTTGTTGAATGGAACAATTTGATTGATAGTTCTACTCAGGTCAACTATAGCTTTGTTAATCTTCTCACTGCTTCATCTATTAATTACTGGAAGAGGGACATTGAAGTCTCAAACTCTAGTCGTAGATTGGACTAGTTCTTTTATTTCTATCAATTGTTGCCTTATGTATTTTGATGCCCTGTTCTCAGGTACGTACATGATAAGGCCTATTGTGTTTCCTTGGACAACTGATCATTTTTTCATTATGCAGCACCCATCTCTATCTGATAATTCACCTTGTTCCATAACCTGTTTTATCAACAATTATAGCTACTCCAGCTTTCTGTCTATTGGTGTGATCATGGTATATCTTTTTTTCACTCCTTTACTTTTAAAATAACTGATTTTTTAATATTTAAAACGGTTTCTTTGAGATGACATATTGTTTAATTGATTATAACAATCTGACATTTAATTGGTGTATTGAAACTACTCACTCTTAAATTGATTAATATATTTGTATTGATATCTACTGTATTTATAATCACTTTGTATTAATTGTATTCTTATTTGTTTCTTTTTTTTCTTTTTTTTCTCCTTTTGTTTTTGTCTTCTCTGGATTTAACATAATTTTGTTATTTCCTTTTATATCCTTTCTTACTATACCAGTTACACTGTTTAAAATATATATATAGGGTGCCTGGGTGGATCAGTGGGTTAAGCCGCTGCCTTCGGCTCAGGTCATGATCTCAGAGTCCTGGGATCGAGTCCCGCATCGGGCTCTCTGCTCAGCAGGGAGTCTGCTTCCTCTTCTCTCTCTCTGCCTGCCTCTCCATCTACTTGTGATCTTTCTCTGTCAAATAAATGAATAAATAATTTAAAAATAAAATAAAATAAAATAAAAAAAAATATATATATATATACACACACACATATATATGTATATTTAATTTATTTATTTGACAGAGAAATAGACAGAGCCAGAGAGCATAAGCAGAGGAAATATTGGATGGAGAGGGTGAAGTAGGCTCTGTACTGAGCAGGGATCCTGATGCAGGGTTCCATCCCAGGAACCTGGGATCATGGCTTGATCAGAAGGTCGATGCTTAATCATCTGAGCCATACAGGCCCCCCTAAAATATATATTTTGAGTGGTTGTTCTGAAGGGAGTAATATATATTTTTAACTATCTTAATTGCAACTTTAAAAACACTATGCAACATCATGTTAATTCAGGTAATTTTAAACAGAGTATTTCCAATACCTTCCTCTGATCTCTATGACATTGTTGTCATTTATTTTAAAGTATTAAAAGCAACAATATAATTTCAGTCATATTTTTACTTTTTTTGTTTTAATTTTTTTCTCTCTTTGTTTTTCAGTTTGGGAAATTTCTATTGATGTATCTTTAAACCCAACTGTTTAAACCTCAACTGTTTATAATCTCCTGACAAACTCATCAATGGCATTTTTCATTTCTCTTCAGGTGTTTTTGTTTTCAACCATTTACTTTTGATACTTTACTAGAATTACTATCTCTCCGCCTATTATATTGTTGCTTTTAATACTTTAAACAGTTATCAGATCAATGAACAGTAAGAAATTATATACCTACCTTTATTGTTTTGTTAATGCTCTTCTTTTCTTTACATAGATTAAATTTTTGATGCATAAAATTTTCCTTCTCCCTGTAGAAAGTTTTTAAAACATTTTTTTGGCAGAAAAAAATGTCATATGTTAGTAATTAATCCTCTTATTTTTTTGTTATTATTGTTGTTGTTGCTGGGTGAGGGATTGTTTTATTATATGAAAATGTCTTTTTACTTCCCTTAAACTTTTTAGGTGATTATGTTACCAGGAGTAAAATTCTGAGTTTTTTGTTTTGTTTTTTTTTTCCTTTCAGAACTTAAATATTTTACACTTCTTTCTTCTTGCTTGCATGATTTCAGACTAGAAGTCTACTTAATTCTTATCCCCATGCCTCTTTAGTTAAAGTGATTTTTTCCCCTTTGTCTGCTTTCAAGATTTTATCTTTGTCTTTGATTTTCTGCCCCTCAAATATGATTTGTCTAGGTTTCGAGTTTTTGATATTTATCCTATTTGGTATTTTTTGAGCTTCCTGGATCTGTAATTTGTTGTCTGCCATTGATTTTGGTGAGCTCTTTGTCATTACTGCTTCAAATATTTTGTTGTTCCATCTTCTGTTATTCTGAGTATCTGTGTGTTACAGCTTTTGAAATCATGTTCCATTGTTATATTATTAGTTCAAGAGGGCTGTCATAATAAAGTGCAGCAGACTGGGTATCTTAAAGAACAGAAATTTATTTTCTCACAATTCTGGAAGCTAGAAGTCTAAAATTAAGGTAACTATATGTTTCATTTCTTCTGAGGCCTCTCTCTTTGGCTAACAGATGGCAGTCTTCTCCCTGTGTCTTCACAAAGTCTTTATTCTGTGTGTGTCTGTGTCTTAATCACTTATAAGAGCATCCTTCCTACTGGATTAGGTCCCATACTAATGATCATCATTTTAACTTAACTACTTCCTTAAAGATCCTAACTCTAAAGACAATTACATTTTAAGGTTCTGCTGGTTAGGGCAACAAACCTACACAATCTGCTGGTATGCAACTCAGTTCTTGGATTTCAGTCATATTTTTACTTTTTTTGTTTTAATTTTTTTCTCTCTTTGTTTTTCAGTTTGGGAAATTTCTATTGATGTATCTTTAAACCCGTGAATCTTTGATTCTTTCCTCAACTGTTTACAATCTACTGACAAACTCATCAATGGCATTTTTCATTTCTCTTCAGGTGTTTTTGTTTTCAACCATTTACTTTTGATACTTTACTAGAATTACTATCTCTCCGCTTACATTATCAATACATTCTTGTGTGTTGTCTACTTTTTTCATTAGAGTTTTTAACATGTGAAACATAGTTATTTTAAATTCCCTGTTAGAAAATTCCAGTATCTTTTTTTTTTTCCCCTCTTTGCCTTGTAATTTTTTTTGTTGAAATGCTATATTGGATTAATTGGAGCTGAGGTAAATGTGCCTTAGTGAGAAGTGGTGATGTTAAGCTGGATGGCGGGTAGCTGTTTTTATTTGTTCTGTAGTTGCAGATGTGACAAGTTTTTATTCCTTTAGTTCTCTTGGTTTTGTCTCTCTTGCTCACTTTGATTTCTTACTACTCCTTCTTAAAGTCTGCTGTTTCAGCTGTGACCCACACTATATTGGAACCCTGCAGCTGTGGTGGTAAGGAAGGGGGGGCAGAGGGAAACTATTTTATATTCTTTTGTTTAAGTAGTAGACTTATAGTGGCTCTCTGCTTCTGACTGTGGACAAGTGCTTTTCTCTAGTGGTATTCCTTCTTTGTCACCTTGTTTGCAAGACAAAAAGGCTAGCTGGAACTAAAATAAACAGAACACCCTTCCATCATGTGGGATAAACTCTGGCAAAAAGGTTTTTCCCTGGAGAATAATCCTTTGTTATAGAGAAATTTCTGGGCATATTTCACAATGATTTCTCTTCCTCTCCCTCTATCAGACCCATGTGGTCATTGTTTTTGATCTTTACCTTGAGAATCCGTTGGTGGTCCTAATGGTATAATTCACAAAGAGGGGTGGCTCATAGGGTAGGTAAGAATGTCCCCAGGAGATTCTTAACTTTGTGCTGGACTAAAACCAGCTTTAAGAAAATCTTGAGAGTCATCATTGAGATGTTCCCACCAGTTTATGGCTCCAGCAGTTCTGCTCCAGGGAAGTGTATCTTGGCTTTTACTCTCTGGGTTCACTTGTTTCTCCAGACTCTGGGGGTGTTGTTTGATCTGCAAACTCAGTTCTTTAGTTATCTGATAGGTTCAATAAAAGTTATTGATTTTCAGGGAATTTAGGTTTTCTTATTGTATGGAAGGAAGTGATGACTTTCAACCTCTTTCTATGTTACTATTGAAACTGAAAGTCAAATTGCGATGCCTTATTATATTTTATTGCATATCATTTTGCTATTAACTTACATATAAAATTTAATTATGAGCATATTTAATTGAAAGGATGTTGCATGAATTTATTTTTAATGAGTTTAGAAAATTCCATGAGCTTTCTGCATGAAACTAGATGTTTATTACAGTCACGTTTAATTATATAAACAAGATGAAAGCCAAAATAGAAAATTAAATTTCTGAATTATGGTCAATTTTATTAGTATACTTCCACTAATCCTTTCATTACAGATGCATAAGTGAGAGAATAAAAGCTCCCTCCACCTTCCACTCTTTTTCTTATTTATTTAATTTTTTTTTGTTAACCATACTGAGGGCCTTAAGAGCAATGATCACATTAAAAGTCTTTGTATGGCGCGCCTGGGTGGCTCAGTGGGTTAGGCCTCTGCCTTCGGCTCGGGTCATGATCTCAAGGTCCTGTGATGGAGCCCCACATCAGGCTCTCTGCTCAGAAAGGAGTCTGCTTCCCCCCACCCCCTGCCTGCCTCTCTGCCGACTTGTGATCTCTCTCTCTGCCAAATAAATTTTTAAAAATCTTTAAAAAAAAATCTTTGTATGATCGACACATAGCAGTCTATGTCACATATTAGTAAATGTTTATTTTTTTTAAGATTTTATTTATTTATCAGAGAGAGAGAGAGGGGGAGAGAGCAAGCACAGGCAGACAGAATGGCAGGCAGAGGCAGAGGGAGAAGCAGGCTCCCCGCTGAGCAAGGAGCCCGATGTGGGACTCGATCCCAGGACGCTGGGATCATGACCTGAGCCGAAGGCAGCTGCTTATCTAACTCAGCCACCTAGGCGTCCCAGTAAATGTTTATTTGATAAACGAATATTCAATACTAACAGAAATGGAATGACTTAATTGCCAAAAAATAAATAGTAAGCAATAATGTGAATGTGATGATCATCAGGGCCTTGAAAACTCTATATTAAACTAAATTAATTTTAAATATTTCAATTAAATTTTGAACAAGGAAGACATGTTGGAATTTTTTTTTTTAATAGAAGCAAGTGGTTAACAACTTGAAACTAAGTTAATGCTATTAAAATTCGTAACAATCTTTTTAGAAAAAAAATCACAGATGGTACTGAGGCAAACTGGAAAGTAGAAACATGCCATATGTTTTTTCTTCCTTCTTTTCTTTTTTTTAAAATCCAATTTAATATTAAGTAGTAATAATAAAAACACAAAACCATATTTAAATTCATTTAGTGGGGCATCATTTTATAATCCACTTCTGGATCCTTCTGCCTCCTATTATTATTAATTCGCTCTGTTGTATGAAAATCAAGGAAGTGAATTTTCTGGAAGGAGTTACCCATTTTCCACTCTCTTCTTTTTTGTGTTGGGTACTATAAATGGCTTGTTACGGGAAGGACATCTAAATTTGTGTTTGAAATAAATCTTTTAATCATCACCCTTTATTACATATTAAAAGGTGATGTATCTCAGGAAAATGATACCAAGCTCTTCTAACAGTGGCATCAGCCATATTTTGTTGATAAAATAACCAATGAATACTATTTAAAGGATTAAATAATGAGGTTTAAATCTAGAAGAAAAAAGAAAATTGCTTATTTTACACTGTTGGGTCTTAGCTGTGATGATTTCAAATTTAGTATAATGTAAGGAATGTTCAAGGTCGACATAGTTACTAATAACAATCTTTCAAGGCATCTTTATGGCATCTTTCAATTCAGAACCACTTTTCTGTATCATTTATTCATGGAACCACAAGTTGTTACACTTACAAAGTTTGCTGGGTATTAGAAACTCTGATTTCAGATTGTCAATAATTGTAAATATTAAATATTTTTAAAAATATGAGTGTGCACAGTTTCTGCCTTCTAAAAATCTATAGTCTAATGGATTATAAAAATTAGTAATGTAAAATACCAAAAAAAGCTACCATTTTTTTTAACCTTGCTGCAATTGGGGTATAAAAGGGAATGATCCATCTTATTAATGGAAAGATGGAGATTAAATTCAAATACAAGATTTTATCTGACTCATGAATGGGAATTATTATTACTTTCCTTTTTAGAAAGCTATCAATGGTAGAGGATGAAAGAATGTTGCAGGCAGAAGGCAACATACTGCAGAAGAAAAAATCTAAAGACATGAAAGAGCATGTCACTTTTGCACTGAAGGCATAGTTTGATATGAAATAAATACTTTGAAAGAAGGGGATAGGGAAATAGCCAGGAGCTAGATTAAGAAAGGAATTACATGCCAGCTAAAGAGTTAAATCCTTTTCTGCAGTGAGATGTGTAACATTACCATTTTAAAAGGTTTATAATGTAAAAGTTCATGCTGGTGACTAGGCAGAAGATGGATTGGAAAAGTATCAAAGGGAATTAGAAGAAGAAGATGAATTGTGGACTTCTATCAACACAGCAGACTCAGCAATTTGAGGGGGTAAAAAAAAAAATCCTTAACAAACACTTAAAATGGACAAACTAAATAAACAACTATGCAACTGTCCTTTGAAGCAGAGCTGACAAGTAAGAAAGCAAAAGAAATTTTTAAAATCCACAAATTAAACAGAAATTGAAAGACAGATGCTGTTATCAACTCTGGGATAAAGGAGGAAGTGTAGGTCAGATAACAAGGAGCAACTGGTGAGCAACAGTGTCATACTAATCAATTAGTTCAGATTTTAACCACTGTGTAAGAACATAGGAAAAGCCTTAAAAATATTTAAATGAAGATAATGAAAATATATAAACAAAAACTTAGAGCAGATAAAGAAGTTGAATCAAGATGTCAGGATACTCTCCCACCTAAAAAACGTCCCTTCATGGGGAAGTCGTTCAGGCCACACAAGAAGAAGGAAGGTCACACCATAGAGCTGCCCTGTCAGAACAGTATCCATGGACCACTTGTGACTGTGGAGCCCTAGAAATGTGGCTAGTCCAAAAGGAGATGTAAGTGTAAAATATATATCAAATTCCCAAAAGATAGTACCAAAAAATAATACAAATATCCCACTGATAAAGTTTCTTGTAAATTACATTTGAAATCATGATATCTTAGATAAGCTGGTTTAATTAATTAATTAAGAATCAATTAAGAATTAATTAATAGTCTTTTCTTATGCTTTTTAAAAAATATGGCTGTAAGAAAATTTTAAATTACATTCATAACTTGCAGTTTGACTTATATTATCTTTCTACTGGACAGCTCTGTCCTAGGGAGTGATGTCTTAACACTAGGATCTCCCAGCTAGTAACTGCATTATTTCTTGCTGACAGTGTTAACTCTCTTAAGACCACTAAAATTTAACTTCTTTTTGCTTTTGCTTTAAGATATACATTTGATTAATGAATCCTCTTCTCCAAATAGAAAATCAAATGTCCCAGCCAGTACGAACCACCTTCCCCCTAACTATTTAAAATGACAATTTTATCTGGGTGCCTGTGTGGCTCAGTCAGTTGAGCAGCCAATTATTTGGCTCAGGTTTCTGATTCTGGCTCAGGTTATTGTCTCAGGGTCCTGGGATCCAGTCCTGTGTCAGCCTCTGTGCTCACCATGGAGTCTTCTTGAGATTTTCTCTCTCTCTCTCCCTCCGCCCCTCTGACCCCTGCTCAGGGATGCACTCTCTCTCTCTCTTTAATAAACAAAGAAAAATGAAAATTTTCTCTTAAATTCCCAATTTGCATCTCCTTTGTTTCTTGATACTACATTTTCCCACCACTTACAAATTTTAATGTCTTTTGATGGAAGTTCCCATTGATTGGTCTTATTTTCATTTTGATTTGTTTGTTCACAACCATTTCTTTCTCCAAACACACTTTTCAAATTATTGTGTTATATGTATAACAATTAAAGATTCCATTAAATTTTGTTTAACTGGAAGTAAACTTAAACATTATTTTGGGATGGAGTTCACATTTTTGCAATAAGTATAGTGTAATTTTCTGATAGCCTTGTATGTATTTCCCCACCTGTTAGTTTCATTTTGTTTTTTTCTTTGCAATAGGTTTTTAAGCTTATTTTTCATATTTATTTAGTAAGGTATCTATCCCTTACATTATAGATTTTTCTTATGCATTAAGACTTTTGCAATTTATGTTGAGAAATACCCAACTAGGTATTAGAAATAAAGATCTAATCCCATTATACTCATTGGTGGTTTAGTTAAAAGCATTCCAAACATTTATTATTCTTATTTTTATAATATTTCTAAAATTGTCCTAGATCTCTTACATACCAAGTATGACATCTACATAAATCTAGAGCATATGCCCTTCACAGAGGAGTTTTATTTATTTTTTCTTATTACTTTCATGATTTGGAATTGGTATATTTTAAAGAATCTGCCTACATTACTATGAATGAATGAAGAAAACTATAGCTTTGATTCAAAAATCAAGAATGCATGAGATGCCATTTCAAATGCTTTTGTGTAAAATCATGAAATTAATTTCAGTTTTCTGTTGTATATAATTAATATTTTAAGTGTATTATTGTTGACATTTTGAGTGTCATGTTCTGTGTTATTGTTACAAATCCTTTTTATGGGCCAGTTTTTTCTTAGTTATTCACCATTGCACTTTTTTTTCTTTTTTTCATCCTCCCAGGAATTTTGTATGCCCCTAACATAATGCTGGTTGAAGGGTGAGGCAGGTTAGAAATCTGTGGTCAGGTCACTATCTCACCCCAACATCCTTGCATTCACTCTACTCTCAGAACTGTTCATTTACTCCTGGTAGGTACTGCATAGGTATTTAATTAATTCAAGTACTTCAGTCATTAAATGGTTAGTCTGACTGCCAACACCAGCGATACCTCCAAGTGTGGTGTGTTTATTTCAGATTGAATTTCATTAATGTGTACTTATTTACCAAACTTGGCAGCAGGTCCTCAATATCAAATGATCTGACATGGATATTCCAATTCATCAGTCACTCATGGCTCATTAGAATAGCTAATGTTACCTTCGTGTTCAAGAAATGGAGATGTGTAAAAATCGCCAGTTCAGACCTATTTACCAAATCCTGGAATACGATGGAGTGATTGAATTAGACTTTATATTTTTATCTCTAGGAAAGCCTGAAGGTAGAAATAGAACTCTGATCGTGTTGGTGGAGGAGAGGCAAGTGGGGTGTCAATAACAGTAGGATAGTAGTGCAGTGAATGGGTTTGGCAAAATACAAACCATCAGTTGTTAAAAATTCAGCTGATGGCACAATTATTGCCTAAGAATACTGCAAGTTTAACATCTGTGACTTTGTAGTTTCAAATGATAAATGCCATACTTATGACTGAAGGGAAAATGCAATTTTGCTCCAGGATTATTATTCTAATTAAATGATCTAGGCACCAAATCAGAATGAGATTTGCTATTACAGTTTCTCTAAGCTTGATTTATGTAAAAAATTTTTTTCAACTGTCACATTGATTTGAGAGACTTATATGTAGCTTTTAAAATTCTGAAGTGAAATTTATTATTTAAATTTAAGGTGTTTTTTTTTTTCTACTGGGGTTCTAAAACTTAACTTCCCTTTCGGTTGAATTTCTATATTCTGTACCTTCCACTTCAGTAAATATACATAGTTTTATTTTGTTCTTCAGTTGTTTCAAATGGCTTATTTTCCTCAAATGAACAAATTTTAGGTGTGTTCAAACTGAAGAGGTCATTAATATCCTTCATAACAACAACAAAAAAAGGATGCCTACTTGTGAAAAAAAGGGACACACGAGTAGAGAGCAGTACATGATCCTGGCTCCTTCCAAAATATTTCCTTCTAACTTGACAAGAATCACACGAAAAGAGAGAAAATTAATTTTCTTGCATTATTTAAATGCAGTTAGAGAAGACCAAAAGTTATTTTAGCTTTTCGTTCTTTCTCTTTTCTTTTCTCCTTCCTTCCTTCCTCCCTTCCTTTCTTCCTTCCTGCGCTGACAGTGATCGTTTGAATATTGATTTAACTTGCTAAAAATCAATTTGAGAGTCCAATGATAGGGAGGCAAGTCAAAGTATGACAGTCATCAAAATAGCTACAGCAGTCTGAGATATTTCTGGTGAAAATGTGTCCTTAACAAATTCCTGATATTCAGAATCTCAAGTTTCACCAAATTTATTAAATTCAACTAACCCCTAATTTAGACACTTCAAGTAGAAATACTGAAAAAGAGATCAAATACACTGCCTTTTAAAATACACTTTTGCATTTATACCTCTTGATCATTTGCTCTAGCTAAGATTTGGACAGTAAAGCTATTTTAAGTAAAATTTTTCAAATTCCTGAAATAATAATGAGCAAAATGTTTGTATATATTTCAGGAAAAATTGAATGTCTCCATTCAATGTCTCCAAAAATATGCATTTTTCTCCATATGTTGGCAAATACATGTTTTATTAAATTAGATTATATTGTCTATTGCTTTCCTGGACCCTGTTTAATAACTGGTAATATATCAGAAATATGAAAATGCATGTTATTTATTTATCCTTTACTCTATAGTGCTCCAGAATTTGCTTGGTGTGTTTACTTGAAGTGTACTCATGTTATCTTAGACACAACATTCAGAGAAAGGCCTTCATATCACTTTTTCACTTTGAAAATTTTTACTTTGAAAAAGAGGGGGGAAATTGACTCAGATATATAAAGAATTCATGGACAGTGTTACCAAGACAGTTAGAACTAAGACACTTTGATCCTATCTGATAAGAATTTTCTGCCAGGACATGTCAGGCACAAGAAGTCTCAGGACAAAAGCCTAGTTATATACTTTCTTACCTGTGACTGTAGAATCTTCTCTCTCCTAAGCCAGCCAGGTCAGAGAGAGCTGAGCCCTAAAGGAAGTAGCATTACTGACATTTTCCTTAAGTTCCAGGGAGGGATTGCTCTTCAGAGTCCTTTGGTGATTATGCATGTTGCTTGGCAGTTTATAGGTCTCAGAGGCTCTGGACATCTGAGCCTCCAAAATTCTTCTGGAAAAAGTTCTAGTGGCAATTCTGACTCTTACAGCAAATGTCTTTGAAACAAATTCTTTATATTTGATAAGCTTGGTCATGTTGCTGATGATTGATTTTGGATGACAAATTCTGGTTTTATTTAATTGTTCAAGTGTACTGTGAAAGTACCTGTTTTCTAATGACTTAGACCTCAAATTTGTGGTTCTTGTTTTGCCATAAGCCTTTACACATGATGAGATTAAATACAGAAATAGGATGTTTCATTTAAAGCTCAGTGATATAGTGAAAAGAGAACAGATTCATCCAGAAAAGTCTGTGTTGGAATCTTAGTCTTTCAACATCTTGGTTTGTGATTTTGGGGAATTTGACAAACCGGGCTGAGCCTGTTCTTTGTTTTTTTTTTTGTTTTGTTTTTGTTTTTGTTTTTGTTTTTGTTTTTTTCCCCCCACCAAGAAAGTGGGTATAATAATCCATAACCTAGTGTCGTCAGAATTAAATGAAGATAATATCTGCTATGATACAAGAATTATGGCATTTAATAATTATATGTATTTTTCTATTGTATTATCTATAATAACAGAAAAACTGGATAAAAAAGAAAGAAAATCAGCTTTTCAGATACTGGGTGGAAAAACAATCCCTTGTCTATGGTAAGTAGAAAAAGTCTTTGTTGTCTGAACTGTCCACTTGTTCTAAAATGCTTTGGAATCAGGGATGCCTGGGTGGCTCATCAGTGGGATGAAGACCCGCATCACTCCTCCTGCTTGAGTGTTTTCTCTCTCTCTCTCTGACAAATAAATCAATAAACTCTTTTTAAAAATAAAATAAAATGCTTTATAATCAAAAACAAGCAGCCCAAGAATCTAGAATGTCTGTGTAATGTTTTTGTCATCAGTATTATTCGTGTCATGGGTTCCTTTCTCAGTGCCCAAGAAAAGATTCCATGACCCCCACCAAGAAAGCTGGGCTGAACAGTGTATTTGTTTCAATTACAAGAAATGTTTATGAAATATATAGACAAAAGCTGAGTGATAAATATCATAACACACTTTACAGATACATCCATAGAGCTAAACAGAAATGTCATTTAAATTTCTAGCAAAAAAGTACAAATTACATGTCTATTATTATACCATGGGTAATATGGGAACTCAAATTTCAAGCCAAAAATCTCAACTAAAATCAATTTTATATTGAATGAGTTTGGTCTTCAAAATTTATTTTAGTAGTAGCTTCTCTGAGGGAAAAAAAATTCCCTCCCTATCTACATTTGAATTACTTATTTGATTAATTACTTTATACCAACACATTAAAACTTGTGAATTTTAAAAATGTTACTTTACTGGGGCACCTGGCTGGCTCAGTTGGTTGGGTGGTTGACTTTGTCTCAGGTCATGATCCTGGAGTCTGCTTCTCTCTCTCTCTCTCTCTCTGCTCCCCTCACCTCCTCGTGCTCTCTCTCAAATAAATAAATAGAATCTTAACAAAAAAATTAATTAAAAATTTTTTAAAATGTTATTTTACTGACTTTGGTAAAGTGCTGGAATAACCAGGTTTCCAGTATTTGAAATGAAAATGATTGTGCAGAGTATGCTGATTATTGGTTTAGAATTGGGAAAGAAAAGGAAGAAAAAGGAAGTTTCTAAGGAAATAAAAGGTTTACTTTCTCCATCATGGGCTTATAATCACAATAGCTTTTTTTGTTTGTTTGCCAGAATGTTCTCATATTTAGGCAGGAAATAGTTTATCTGCTTATTTTAATAATGACAGTGTCTGTAGGAATGATTTATAAGCACAAGTAATAGAGGTACCACCGGCATTGTGTTGTTGACCATAACAATTTCAACTGAACACTAAATATTCTACCTAGTTGGGATTTCTTTAATGGCTATTGAAGGGGACCTTCAAATGTTTCCATTAAAAAAAACTCTTGGTGAATTTTCCCCAGGTTCTAACAAGCTATATCAAAATAAAACTCATTTCATGGAAAAAAGGAATCCCACAGCACTTCTTTTTAATAACTGTTCAGCTACAAAATTTTATTGGTATCTTTTTATGTTCCCTCTAGAGGATGTAATGCACAAAAGCATTGCCACGGAACATATAAAATTACAAATGAAATTTATTGTAAAAAGTAGAATGTCTTCTAGACTGGTGTCAGTATTTATTTCATTCATAAACCAAAACTGCAGTATAATATATTCATTGTCAGCAAGTTCATGTGTGTAAATTGCCATCCAATGTTATTGACTGATATAAGACAGATATTGAAAAGACAATTTAAATGTACTCTTCCAAACATAAACTGTTCCACAAAAGCACTGTAAAAACTCCTTCAAGATTTTGGGTTGTGCTTGACATTTATGGTTAACTACATAATTTGGTCGTGTCATAATCCACTGTGTTTGGCAATTTGGCATTAAACGCCTGCAGAGCAGATTGGATCCTCACCACCTCGCTGGTAGACAGCTTGAGTCTATGACGAAGCAAGCAAGAGAAAAGATCTAGACGACGCTGACCAGGTGGGGAGAGTTTATTTACACGGTCTCTTATCTCTAGAAGTTGCAAAAGTGCTGAGTCCTGGGATCCCTGAGTATAGGGGTAGTCCAGCTGCAAAATCAAGTCCCGAATTGCTTCAGGGTCAAAGTGCATGCTGTAACCAAACACTTGAATGTTATTGATTTTCATATAACCCAGGTTCCGGGAAGGGTCAATAAACTCCAGAGGTTCGTAGTAAATGCTCTCATTGCCATTGGGACCGCTGGACTTGATACGACTCCTCAAGTAGATGTGCACCGTCTCAAAAAATGTCTTCCATTTGTTGCCCAGAGTCAGCGACCAGTTATAGCACTGCAGCGGGAGGTCCAGCTTAGTCCGCTCCCAGTCTGGAAAGCTGTTTTCATTCACAGGCATAAACCAGCTCTCGGAGTGGCTGCCTCCGAAGGGATTGATGTAAACGGCCAACACTGGCTCCAAGGTGCTGTTTTTAGTTAAGCAAATCTGTAAGGAGAGACCCAAGATCATATGGACCAGACTCGACTTGTACTTGTTACTCTTCAAGGTGAGGAGCATCCGCTTACGCCAGGAGGGGTCAAACCAGCTATTGAGGCGCATGTCGTTGCTGATAAAAATGGCATGGACTTCTATTCGTCTGTCTGTCTTCTGCAACAGGTATTTCATCTCGAGGTCTTGCAGGTCAGTCTCAAAGCCAATATAGTGATCGGTGGACTCGGCGACCTCGGGCTTGCAGAGCCCCTGGCTCAGCATGTAGCCCGTGTTGCAGGTGCCACAGCGGGTGCGGTTGTCAGGGGCGCAGGTCAGGCAGGCGGAGGCGTCGCCCACCGTGCAAGGCAGGAACGCGGTGCAGACCACCTGGTCATTCGGGCAAGTGCACGAGTGCGTCTCTTCGGAAAAGCTGCCCAGGAGACCGTTCTCATTGCAGTAGAGAAAAGACTGGATGCGAGTGAGCCAGTAGGTTGAGGTTCTAGAAATACAAAACAACACGAATCTATATAAATACAAGGATATATTTTGTGTGTGTACTGCAATAAAATTAACTTTAGCTCCGAAAGCCTCGCTATCATTTCTTAGGTTAGCTCCAGTTGTTTGGATAAAAGATCCAGACAGTTTATAATTGAAAATAGATACATTTTATATAATATTTATATATATTATATATATATATTAGATAATTTTTTTCATTCTTCATTGCACAAGGTCAGATGTGGATATATTTGATTTGAAATGAAATATGGCACAGACTACCTTCTGATGAGATTGCTTGTCATTTCGCTAGGGTACTTGGAAGCTGATTGTGAACATAATTGGGTCAGTTATTGTTTTGAAATGCGAACCAGCAATAGGAAATAAAAGTGATATTATCACAAAATATCTAGAGTAGAATTAGAGCGTATAAATGCTGACTGCTCATTCATTTGCTCTTAGCTGCGTAAAGCACTAATGTTGCAAGAAGCCAAATAGAGAGTAAAATAAAAATGAAAGAAAAATAAACAACTTTAAAGTGTCAATCTGTGTATTTAAATAATCAGGTTTTATCAGTATTGACGGAACAAGTACCCACTGAGAAGGAAAATATTAAAACATGCTTGACTTTATTCTTACAGGCTGCTCAAGAAAATTGTTGAAAATAAGTTGTTTTAATAAGGGTTAAGTGTGTCAGTTTAATGTGTTTGATTTGAGTCATTAACGTTTTTCCTTATTTATACCCAGAAATCAGGCTAATCATGAGGCAAATGTAAGATTTTTACTTTTCACGCTTTGCCCACATTATTCAAACTCTTTTGGTGAGTTTAAAATCTCAGTAAAATAATGAAGGAAAAATTGTGTGGTCCTGTAACCAGGTAATTCTTTGTTTTTATCACAGTGTACGATCATGGAAGAGTTGAAGGGCATCTATAACGTGCCATTCTCTTGTGTGGAATAGCAATATCTTCCACACTGAGTTTTCTGAGAAATAGTTAGGCTCAGACTCTATGCGTGTGGCTAGAATATTGCACAATGTATCTATTTCTGATATTCTTATGCCTTTCTGGTGTTCATTATTTAGTACCCATGAGATTTTCTGTGAAATGTGTCTATTACGCTCAATCCTTTACACTTGAACACTGTTGCTGTTTCAAAGACGTTGTATATGCAGAATACTGGTAAAACATAGTATTAATCTGTCTAATAATCTGTCTAAATAACCAATAAAAACATTTCAATATCCATAACACTATTTGAACTCTTTATATTACATATTCATTTTTGTTTCCTGCCCATCTTCACCTTGAAATGCAACACACTTTTTTTAAGTGAGTTCTTCCTTATTTTCCCCAATAAAACCCATAACTCCTTCCTTCTCTCTCATGGTGCTTACTTATTCTTTTTTTATTTTTTAAGATTTTATTTTTATTTATTTCACAGACAGAGATCACAAGTAGGCAGAGAGGCAGGCAAAGAGAGAGAGAGAGGAGGAAGCAATCTCCCTGCTGAGCAGAGAGCCTGATGTGGGACTTGATCCCAGGGCTCCGCGATCATGACCTGAGCTGAAGGTGGAGGCTTTAACCCACTGAGCCACCCATGCACCTCATACTTACTCTTTTCATGGTACCTTTTTTCACTTAAAATTTTGTATTATTCTGTACCTACTTGTTCATACTCCATTTATCCTATTAAATATAATATCCAGCTTGCCAAAAGGATGTATGCCTGTTTAGTGCTATGTGTCCAGTGCCAAGCAGAATACCAGGAGGCCACAGCCCTTTAATGTTTGCTGAATCTTGACTCAAATCCATATAGGAATTAAAAGACATTTTCTCAATAAGTGTAATTTTGAGTGAAAGTTAAAGCCCTAAAAAGAACATTTAAGATGGTTGTAAAGTCCCAGGTCTCAAGTTACACGACATACACTTCGACATTTGCACAATTAAATGTATAGAAAGTTTTTCTTTTCCACCTTCTCTAAATGTAATTTTTTTGTTATAGACCCAGAAGAAAAGAAAAACAACAACAACAATAAAATTAAACCAAACCCAACCACAGCATAAAAGGTCTTCCTCTTAATTATTTCTCACACTGAAAAACACTGGCCAGAAATGCGAACCTACTAAATTCATTTGTAACTTTCTCTAGATTCTTTAAAAATAAGTTCTGGGAAAAACTCTCCCAGGAGCACACCCAAGGGTGGTGAAATATCAATTGTGTGAGGCTCTTGGGCACTTTGGGAGCTGTACATCTGCATATGAGTCTCCCTCTAGCTCTGGTCGTTTCCTCTCCGTAGAATAAATGTGCAAAAAGCCTCCTTCGGTGGTGCATGAAATAACTTGATTATCTCTGTATTCAATTTAGATATATAGAAATTACTACTGATTTTTAATCTGCAGTTACTGATGTATTTATTCTATCACTTTTCTCTTTCACAGGCTATTAGTGTCTATCTTGGCTTCTTTCTCTCTCTTTCCTCTCTCCTTTTTTCCTCTTCTCTTTCCCTTCCTTCCCTTTCTTGCCAGCTTCTCTTTCTTCCTTCCTTTCATTTCTATGTTCTCTTATCCCTTCCCTCAACCCTTTCTCTCTCTCTCTCTCCTCTTCTGTAACTCTATTTGTGTCTTTCTATGATAAAGAATATAAAATATATATCCTATCTGGATTGAAAATTATATTTTCTTCCCTGAAACCAAAGCATAAATTCTCTGAGCCAATTCATCTTTCACTGAAAGCTCTAATCATGTTTCCAAATCATAAGGACAAACAAAAAAATGAAATAAATAGACCTAAGGCTAAAGACAGAGCTCACAAAACTAGGGCACTGTAGGAAGAAGCATTTGGACACTTTAGAAAAGCAAGGGCTTTTTCAGCTTTCAATCTCTTCCAATCCTTTTCACGTCCCCACAGATGCATTACTGAAGGAATACGTTTCAGCTTCGTGGGTTTCAGCTTGTCATGTATGAATATTGATAACTTGGCACACTGCCAAAGCTCCTGTACCCTGGGATAGCAGGGCTAGTGTGTAGATTTTCTTCTTTTAGGCTTCTTGTCCTTTCTCCCCCTACTACCTACCTTTTGACAATTTTATACTGTATTTCACAAGTAAGGAATAGATTTTTTAAAGGAAAATTAAATGCAGCAATCAGTCTTTGCTTTACTTTTTGTAAAATCTTGGCTAAAGCAGAGGAGTCAAACAAGGAGAAGGGAGCCCCTCTGGATTTTTCATTTACCCCATTATGTGGTTTTATTTTTCCCAACAAAGTTAAATAGAACTGATTTTTTTCTTTATTTTAAATAGTCAAATTGTTAAGAAACTTTATAAATTCATTTAACTAATGTAAAATTAATAAAAATCAAAAGTAGGCCTGTATTGAGTATTTAACGCTGCTTCCTTTTAAATCTAAATATTTAAAGAAAGTAGTACCACATTTGTTTTTTTTTTTTTAATTCCCATCTACAGCTTTTATTCACACTCATTATTTGTTGTCTCCTCTGGCTAAGGCTAGAAGATACGATGTCAGTAGATGTACTTCTGGCAAGAGGTCTTTTGTTGCTTTTTATCAAGCAGGTGGCATGGTTCATGACATCTACTTAATTGCACTTTGATAAATATTTACTAAATGAAGTAAGAAAGAAAAGAAGAAAGAGGGGAGAGAGGAGCAAGGAGGGGCGTAGAGACAGAAATTAGAGTGAAGGAACTGCGGATTATGAGAGAACAGAAGGCAGAAGCAGAAGACAGAATTTAAAAGGCCATTGACATGCGGTAGCGCCTATGATATGGAGCACTTCAGGAAGGGTGGGAACTCCCTTATCTATCAGGAACAGTTTGGATTTTGGAAATAATTTTTACAAAGGCTTTTATGGGGTGGTATTAAAAAGAGAAAAGTGCCTTCCAGAGTTAAGTTAAAATTTAAAATTTAAGTAACATTGAAGCTAAAGGCTGACAGCATGTGTACATTTGAGGGATCACGTGGCTTGCCTACTTGGGAACTTCACACAGCTGTTTAACCAGTTGTCTCCCTTCAGTCTGTAACACTCTCCGTGTGTAGAAAGCCTGATCTTCTCCACAGGATACACGTCCTGTGAGCATCAGGAGAGGCCTAGACTAGAAGATGGATACCTGACTTCTGGGCCGGACTCTACCTGGTAACCTGGGACAGGTCACCTGGCCTCCTTAACTTTGAGCAGAGTCAAAGAAACAGTAGTTCAGAGTTTGGATTTTCTTTTTTTTTTTTTTTTTTAAAGATTTTATTATTTATTTATTTATTTGACAGACAGAGATCACAAGTAGGCAGAGAGGCAGGCAGAGAGAGAGAGGAGGAAGCAGGCTCCCTGCCGAGCAGAGAGCCTGACACGGGGCTCGATCCCAGGACCCTGGGACCATGACCTGAGCCGAAGGCAGAGGCTTTAACCCACTGAGCCACCCAGGCGCCCCAAGTTTGGATTTTCTTGACCGTGAGGAGTGGTGGTAGCTTTCTGAACCTTCATGTGCCCATGTGTGACTTCACTTGCCGATTTCTGTGAGGGCGAAATGGTGTCACATAGAAACCCCATCATCGCTGTCTCCCATGTGGTGGTTATTCATAAGGAAACAGTGTGAGTGAAATGTTTGTCTCTAAAATGTTCCTGTTATTTAGAATATCAACTAAGACATGGTCTTATTCTTATAGTTTTGAATGATGTTAACTGTGATTCGTGAAACAGATTCCTGGGCCTCCCTTCAGAGATGCTCTAAGAATTTCGAGGAGTAGGGCCCAGGAATATGCAATCTCAGAGGACATTATGTACACATAGGCTGCAAGGTTCCTATGTAAGAAAACTGACAACCCAAATAGTGCCTAGGGGCTCTGAAAACACCATCTAGCCATCAGCATGTAAGAATATGTTCAGAGAAGGTAGATAAAAGTTACAATTTCTGTGGAGAAGCATCAGCATCAGATGGCTTTGAATTAACATGTGAGGCTCTGTCCCCAATGTGTACACTACAGTTTGCGAACCCTACACTAGAAAATTTGCCATGTGTTTACATTGAAGAACAAGGCAAATGCTAAAGCCTACCTTAATAAATGAATTCTACGTTGCTACAGTAATATTAATTATTTAGTGACCACCTCTCATGTCATGGGCCAGCTACTTTGTATTCATTATCGAAAATTCTTCACAGGAGTTTCCAAAGGTAAACCTCATTTTAAAATTTTAAAAATACTGAGGTTCATTTTTTTTTTTTTTTAAGATTTTACTTATTTATTTGACAGAGAGACACAGCAAGAGAGGGAACACAAGCAGAGGGAGTGGGAGAGGGAGAAGCAGGCTTCCCACCAAGCTTGATGGGGGGGCTCATCCCAGGACTCTTGGACCATGGCCTGAGCCTAAGGCAGCCACTTAATGACTCAGCCACCCAGGCACCCTTGAGGTTCATTCTTTTAATGACTTTCTCAGTTGCATATATGTTAAGTAGGACCATGTAGACATACTCAGAGAATCAAACTTAAATATTTTTTTAAATGTGGTTGAAAGTATGGTTGCATGGGATCGTGAGAAAAAGTACTTAACAAATGACTTTAGGAAAATACCCATAGATTACTATTAGCTGGACAGCATCAAAGATAAAATGACTTTTAATTTGATAAAAATTACTTTTAATTATGATATAAAGTTTAATTTTTTGAGTGACAGATACTCTATTGGCTTCAATCACTTTTGGGGAGCCAAATGATCAACTTTGAATTTTATTTCATTTACCTCATATATACTGGGAATAAAATATAGGTTGTTGTTATAAATTAAAACACAATTTCAGGAAAAGCAGTTAAAAGGGTGCCTATGAAATAAATGAAAATGCTTATTTTTATTATTACTATTGTTACTACTGTTATCTTTTAAGGAAATATCACTGCATGTAGTTCCTTTAATACAAATGTTTTCCCCTCGAAAATTGAATATTTTTATTTTACTTACAATTCATGCATTGCATGCATAATATCACACTGTATTTCTGAATTTTATCTTTACTAAAATAAACATAGTTATTGATAACATGGTCAAGACTATATTTAAAAGTACACATGTGACCTCTTTGTGATAGTTTTAAAACTCTAAAATGTGTGTTAAGACAATATTGCTTAAATTCAGGACATATATTCTGATGTGTAATGGTTTGCACTGAGGTATTAGAACATATGTTGATACAAAAACAATTACTTCCTTTCACAGTTAAATCCTCTCTGAGCACTAATAATCTTATTTCAAAGGTCCCTAATTTCAACCTTCTAATCCTTTATTGCTCTCCAAATCTGTGCAATGTGGATCCAAATTTTAAAACCTAAACAATATAGTTTCAGTATCTTTTTGAAGTTAAATATCACTCTTTTGAGTAGAGCATTTCATTTCAGCCTTCATCGGTTTGTGTTTCTCCGACTCTAATACTTTAAACTAAATATGAATTTGGGATTAAGTGCCCAAAGCTATTTAAACAATCTAAAGCTGATTATTAGCTCAGCCCCAGAGAAATAATGCCAAATAATATTCTAGGACCCGCCCTCTTCCAGTTTTGCTGCTCTGACCATCTCAGCCTTGACAAAGTGGCCTAGGGCCTTAGGGTGACACCCCAACACGTAATACTCTCACTCTTTCTTTCTTTCTTTTTTTTTTTTAAAGATGTTTTATTTATTTATTTGACAGACAGAGATCACACGTAGGCAGAGAGGCAGGCAGAGGGTGTGGGGGTGAAGCAGGCTCCCTGCTGAGCAGAGAGACTGATGTGGGGCTTGATGACCTAAACTGAAGGCAGAGGTTTAATCCACTGAGCCACACAGGCGCCCCTCACTCTTGAGAACAGTTTTATACCTCAAGTAAGCGAATGTCATTTTCAAAGTTCCCTCAGTCCTGAGTCTCCCAAGGAACCATCTCTATACTACATGTGTATATAGATACACATCTATAGATCTATAGACACATACAGATACACACTTTAATTAGAGTATTGACTAATAATTTTGGCTTGAATGTGAAGGAAGGCAATGAAAAAGGGAGTGAAGCAGTTGCAGAGGAGGGTAGGTTATATTTTAAAGACTTTATTACCTGGTAGTTAACATTCACTGAGGTTTTATCATGAGCACATTTAATAAGCATTATTTATTTGTTCCTCTCAATTCTCATTACTCCCTGAGTAATGATGCTTAGTACCCCAATTTATAAAGGTGAGGGCGTGCCTTTTATTTATTTTTATTTTTTAAAGATTTTATTTATTTATTGGAGAGAGAAAGAATGAGAAAGAGAGAGATCATGGGGGGGGAGGGGTGCCCAGAGGGAGAAGCTGACTCTGCTGAGCAGTGGGACTTGATTCTGATCTCCAGGATTAGGACCTGAGCTGAAGGCAGTTGCTTAACCAACTGATCCACTCAGGCGCCTCAAGGGCATGCTTTTTAAAAAAGCTTAAATAACTAGAACTTGTTCAAAGTCCAACAGCTAGTCGATGGTAGAACTGAAAGAAGATCCTTGGTCTTTATGACTCCCAGTGATTGTTTTGGACATGACATCAAAAGCACAAGCAACAAAATGAAAAATTAATAAGTAGGACAACAGCAAACAAAAGGTTTTAGTTGAACTGATTTGTGACACACTTGGTTGAGTGGCATACACGGACAAATCTGCTTACTTCTTAGAGAGCGACTGAAACGTTTTGTCCCCAAAGATGCTGCCTCTGATATTATAGTTCAAAAAATCAAAAGATACATTTTTCTTCTACTTTTGACATAAAATATGAAAAGAGACAGGTCAACATTCAGTCTGTGAAATGAGAGGCATGCAAAAATGAACACAATTATGTTTCTCTAAGTAAAGAGAATATATTATCAAAAGAACACCAGCATTTTCTTAATTAGAGTGCACATTTAATTCTCGTATTTAGTATGTGCAAATTCAGCTAGTAAGTGGTTCGTGCAATTGATAAATACTGACACATATGCAATTATTTCGCAAAGACAGGTAAATCTGGTCTCTCCTAAATACATTCATAACATCCTGGCTTTCATCCACCATAATGTTCATTACACCAAGTCATTATTACCAAATCATCTGTCTCTCTCATTACATTATACAATCTATGAAGAAAAATATGTATTTGTTTACTTCGCTATTTGACTATAACGATGCACTCAATCGGTGTACCATGTTTATACTTCAATCCCCCATTACAATGTTCTAAACCTTTATTGGTCTTAAATGTGTGCATTATGGATCCAAATTTGAAAATTTAAATAATATAAATTAGGAATTTAAAATATTTATAAAGAGACCATTCTATCTTTCACAGGTGTATTCATCTCTGATCCTATACCTCAAACCTAACATAACTTTTATAAAAGTGAATAAATTAGTGAAGAAGAGGAAGCTGGAAAAGAAAATTTAAGACTAAATTGAAAATTTCCTTCATTATTATTGTTCTTGTTAATATTTCATATGGCTTTCTTGATTTCTAGTAAGTGATGAACATTTTTAAAAATTGTCTTATTTTCACATTTTTTTAAAGTATGTTTCATGACCAATTTTTTATCAACTTAGAGAAGATCAATAAAATGTTTAACTCTATCATGTGAATACTTTAATCAATTTTTTGCTTTTCTAAAACTAATAACCAATACCATTTACATTTAAAGCATAATTTTAAATTTAAATAAATAAAACATAATTTGTGCAAATCTGAGGTCCACCTATTCATATACCTGTGAACACAACTATGGCATGAGCTGTCTGTGATATATTTACCTTGGTCTTAGAAACATCCCTCCAAATAGATTGTCTCCAAACTTGCCATTTTCTTCTTTCATGCTACAATCATCATTGTTGTCTACAACCTTGGATAACAGCTTATCCCTTTGTGCCTCAAGTAAAGCAAGAACCTGGTTTCTAGAAACCTTGTACCTACTCTCTTCGTCATTTTGTTACATTGGTGTACTAGCACGATTAGCAAGCTAATCTTAAAACTGATCCATTTCTAATTGTATGTCACCTTTATAACTTTCGAAGCCATTCACAAACTGATAGCCCCTAGCTTTCAATGCTTGATAAAGTGTATTCGCCATTTAAACTGTCCCTGTTCCCCTCCCTAAAAATGTGATGCTCAATTCCAACTACATTGAATTTTCTTCTTATAGAATTGAATGTCCTTTCTCTTCTGCTTAATGTGTTCAGGATGCAAATTGAATCACTTTTCCTCTAAACAGTCTTTTTTTTTTGATGACATAACTTAAAATAACTAAATTCCTTGAATGAGTGTATCAGATATCTATATTCCTGTATTTGTAATTAAACTATGTGTAGCCATATACTGTGGTTTAATAGATTCTTATCTCATTATTTCAACTAATGTATACTATTCATGATAATATCTGTAATTTCTTACATGTTAGTTTTCTTAATTAGAGTATAAGCTCTTCAGAAAAACGAAAATGCCTGTTATTCCATTGGCATTCCTAGAGATCGACAAAATGCCTTCCTGACACTTCCAAATAAAACTGCTAAGTCAAAATTGAATTGTGGACTTATGTTTTTGGAAGATGTCAGAGAGAATACCCTAAAAAAACCCCTCAATGCAAAATGCCAAGAAATTCTGGCAACACCTATCTTGAATGCATTATAGGATGGAAAGAAAGATGTAAAACTTCACAGGCTGAAATTGAAGTAAAAGAACAATATGAAAGAAGACATGTGTGCCTGATCTCGAGTTTGGGGTGGTCATCTTGGGTATCAGAGACAAAGTGTGGCACACTTAACAGTAAGAAGTTGAATTGGAGACCCATTATATTTGCAAAGACAGACTCTGTGCATTGAAGGGGAGTCAGCTTAAAAAAAAAAAAAAACAGCAGCAAAAACAACCAACATCTAGAAAAGGAAGAGAGCAAATTGAACGTCTACCCTGACCTTGCTGTTTGTAGAAGGGAGAGTGCATAATCTATAAATTCAAAAACAGGAATGAAAATAATTATTTTAAAGTGCTCCAAAATTGTTGTAAGGTGGCAAAATGAAACATACATTTTCTAGAGGAATGTACATTCTGCAAAGTACTTGAAGAATCAATATAGATAAAAATAATTTTGACCATGAGCTTACAATCAAAAAAAATAAATAAATAAAAAGAAAGCACATGAGGATGTGGTAGTTTTTATTTGTGATTGTTTTCACCTTTATACATTATTTTCTCCCTTCTCTATGTTGGATGGCATGGCCTAGAATCACAATACTACTTTTACACATATTTTCAACTCCCTGCTTCCACTTGAGGAGAACTTAACCCTGATTATCTGGATAATAAGTGACAAGAAGATGGGCAAAATCTTTTTATGTTTCACACAAGAAAATGTGAAAATCTGAAGGCACTACAGTTATAAGACATCAGTATTACGCATATTATTTATGATTTTCAAATTGCCAAACAACTATGGGTAGTAGAAGAATGATAGTTATTCTATAAGTGTGAACACCGTGCCATACTGTAACTACAAAATTGCAAAAGTTTCATTGAATTTACTGCAGATTATAAATGTGATATTGTACAGGATTATTTTCAGACTGCTACTTTTATTATTATTGTTATTAATTTTTTTATAGTGAGAGAAAGAAGGTATGTGTGTGGAAGGGTGAGAGACAGAGAGAGTGAGGATATCAAGCAAGCTCTGTGCCTAGCACAGGGCTTGATGGTCACTTTATATGTTGAAATACTATTTCTCAATATGATATTATTAGGAGTTAGGGACTTTGGGAAATAATTAGGTAATGAGGATGGAGCCATCATTAATGGAATTACTGTCCTTAGAAAAGGGACCCTGAACATCTGTCTCACCCTGTTTCCACAATGCGAGGGCACGGTGACAAGATGGCTATCTATAAGAGAAGAAGTGACCTCACGCCAGACACCAAGTCTTTCTCTGAGCCTTGACCTTGGTCCTCTAGCCTCCAGCACTGTGGGAAATACTCATGTATTGTTCAAGTCATCCAGTCCATGGTATTGTCGTTATAGCTGCCCAAACTGACTAAGACAGGTATTATCTCCCAATTTTTCTACCAACTTAATATTACATTTAAGACTGTGGAAAATAAAAGTGAATCAAATGCCTGTATAGAAAAATGGAAACAATTCAGAATGTCTAGTTTTCTTTGACCTCATTATTTTTCAAATGAGATTACAAGAAATGATGGATTATCTTAAATGACCGTTCCACATCTATTTAGAAAACAAATAGCAGAGCAATCACTTTAATCCTTGGGTTCCTGGAGCAGGCTTACATTATGTAGAACATCTCTTTCCTCAGCACACAAGACATTCCATTAACCAAAATATCATCTGATAGGGAAAAAAATGAGTCACTCTGGATGATATCAGCAGTGACACCATCAAATGGGTGTTTAAAATGTGCTGTTCTCTCACTCGCACGGTGAACCACAACAATACGAATAGGAGCTTCTTATCAATTGGCAGAAAGAGAGAAACTTGTGTCATTTCAAGAGCTTAATCTATTCTGTTGGCAGGGGGGAACATTTACAAGTTTGTTCCTTTGTGTTGCAGGTTTAGCCTTCATTTAATTTTTGAACAGTAAGTCCATTTTGAAATTATTTGAAAATTAGGTATTTTCATTTTTTTGCTTATAAATTCATTTTAAGTTATCTTTGTTTCTCTTTTCATTTGTTGCCACTGCCATTTATTACCTTTTAATAATCAAACAATCCTTTGAAGGGGAAGGCAAAAAAGACATTATATGCAAGTAACTGCTAAAACCATGATGTAGAAAATAATCAGATAATTAAAACCTTATAAATATTTATAGATGAGATGTATAATAAGTACCCATTCTAATACAAATAGTCTGACCTTATAAATTCATATTTAGTTTGCAAACCAAGAGCTAACAAAGGGCATTCTAGAAACAGTTCACCAGACCCATAGAAGAAGATCTATAGAAGGAGGTTTTGACTAGAGGTCAAAACCCCATTCTCTCTAGACCTCAGAGTTATCAGGGTAATCACATGGTCCTCATGTCCACCATTAAGTAATAATCACAAATACATCATGAGCACTTACTATGTGCTGAAGACTATTTAAATATTTTACATGTATATATACAAATATATATGTATATTAACATTTAGCCCTTGCAACAACTCTATCAAAGTAACCACTATGATTTTCCACAAGGTGCCCCTTAAGGGACAGCACAAACTGTCTATAAAAATGAGCCAGTGTCCATGCTCTTCACCACCCCACCAGATTACTATGGTGTTACTGGCCCAATAAAGGCATATATGAAAAAATGATGAGAAAGTATATTTTTCTAGATGATTATAATTTCAGTCTACTTCCTCAGGTGACAATTATCTGAAATGTTTTGACTGCCCAGATAAGCTTTGGACAAAATGTGAACTACTATACTATTTCTGGATTAAACAGCACAAAGTGAGATGAAAATATAATTCACACTGACATCTTAATATCATCACGATGTTTAGTAATCTAAAATCCCATATTTTACAGATTATGTTAAAATCATATGATAGTGAAAAAGAATCATGTGATACAAGGGAGATTCTGAAATAACTTGCATCAGTGTGTATCAGAGCCATCCTATCCACTTAACTGAAGAAAGAGTAGGTCTACCTCAGTTTCTGTTTAGAGCAATAATACATTTTTATGACACATGTACCTGGCATGAAAGAAAAACAATAACAATCCAAGTGGATACAGGGCTAAAAACAACTTGCCCTTGATTCTGGAAGTTTAATTATTATTATATAAACATTTTTTGTCATGTTTCCTTATCCTTCTAGCATGGGATAAAGCTCCTTAGCTAAATACAGTAGTTTATATAAGATTTCTTCTCATTCTGTCTTTACCTATCAAGTCATCCTAGTATATAGATATAGATAGAGATAGAGATATCATTTTTGACATATTATATAGGATATCATAACTTGTGATAACTTAACATACCTCCACCTCCAGGTTTTATTTTAAACAAGCATTGAAAGTCTTTCAGAAGTATTCAATAATGCCTGAAGAATCCACATTCTTTCCTAAGTTGTTAATACTTTTGTTGATTGCTAAGTGTTTTTTCTCTTTGTTCAGTGACATAAAATCACTTGTCCTATATGATATAGGATATCATATGTCAAAACAAATGATATCTCTATCTCTATCTATATATAGATAGATTATATATATAATTTGTTATGATATCTGGTTGTGTAAGAGGCAAAGGCAAGCTGAAGAGGTGAGAAATAGCAGTATGATTTGTAAATTAAAAATGAGTGCTTCATTTGTTGTTAATTACCTGTCCAACATCCACAGGCCCCTTCTTCCTACAAACAGAAGCTGATTTTGTTCAGCACAAGGTGCTGAAAAACAAAACAAAGCAACACTACTTGCTGTTTTCCTTGAAATTAACAGTAGATACAATTCTAATACAAACAGACGTCTGTCTGATGCAGAATAGTCTGGGATAGCTTCTTTTTCCTGAAAGAACTCAGTAGCCATGCTTGCCACTCCTAGTCCTGCTATTTATGCTGAAAATGGTTTTGATTTCTGAAGCAACAAGAGCCATCCCATGGATTCAAGACAACAGACATGTAAGCAAAGTTGAGGGAAAGGCAAAAAGCAAACAAACAAACAAACAAACAAGCAAATAAAATTAAATTTTAAAAATCCAACCATTCAAAAGCAAGCAAACTGGTCCTATCCTTAAGAACCATCAACAACTGCAACATCTACAACATCAAGTTGCAGAGCCATTGCCAGCAGCTACTTTCTACAAAACTCCTGTTACTTCAGAAAGAAAAATATTTGTTTTTAAGATTCCATTCATCACTGTTTCTGTTACTTGTAGCAGAATATTGATTACTAGAAACAAGATAAAAGTTTCTGAGAAGCACTCAAACTTTGAAACTAAATAGTCCCTTGCTTTGTGTTAGGGGTGGAGTGGGGGTTGGGGAAGAAACCCCCAGTCCTTGGAGATTGAGGGATATCTCAGGGTAAAGCAAACTGAAGTTATTTGCATACTAACTGTAACAAGGTTTCCGAAGGAAACTCTACAAAAAGTAACTTGTTTTTGCTGCTCTAAAATAAAAGCCAAGCAAATCAAATTCTTGGAACTTCCTTGGAATTCAAATATATAAAGACTGACAACATGAAACAGAAAATTGCATCTGTTGGCTTAATGGACAAGTGATTTTATGTCACTGAACAAAGAGAAAAAACACTTAGCAATCAACAAAAGTATTAACAACTTGGGAAAGATTGTGGATTCTTCAGGCATTATTGAATACTTCTGAAAGATTTTCAATGCTTGTTTAAAATAAAACCTGGAGGTGGATGTATGTTAAAAAAAATAGCACTTTAAAAAAAACATAAGTATGTGTTTTTAGTATTGGTTAGCCATATCCCTATGAGGCCATTATTTTTGAAATAATGTCAAATTAATGTTGAGACTGAATTTTGTTTTCTTGGTTCATGAGGATTTAGTAGAATTTCAAGTAACTGAAATTATAGAAATCATTGAAAATTTTAAGTATTACTGTATTATCACTTCATTGACTGTGCCACCACATAAGCCAATATTCTACATATATATTTCAGAATGCCTTTTGTTTTTACAATGAAAAGTTTAGAGAATCCATTTGCAGCATTAGATTGGGAAACAAAGTCAGTAAACCAATAAATACACACTGATTTTTTTTTTTTTAATCCAATGTATGCTTTTCCTCTTCCAGTGAATCAAAAGTCTCTTTTTAGTGTCTTCCTAACAGTATTTGGACTCTTACAAGATAAGTTTTATTTCTCACTTCAGTTTATTCCCACATATATCACTCCTGTAAATGATCTCAAGTACAACCTCTTCCTATTCCTCTAAATGGAAAGAAGCATGTCACCATATATCAATGCCAGAGTTGTTTTGGGGAGATTGAACTGAACCACTGCATTTCCCAGGAAAGAACCCAGGATTAAATCAAACCTACAACTTACATTTCAGTATTCAGGGAATAGTTTCTCATATGATAAGATCCCATAGTATGTTTTCTTTCTAAAAATATTGCCTTAGATTCTAATGATTTTAATCTAAAGAGGGGGCATCAACTGTGCCTATGAACATTAAGTTCTGAAATTCTTCTGGCCTCTTTTGAATACATTGTGGTTCCATTAATACCTACTTACGATCATCTCACTCCTCAGATAAAAACCTTCCCACCATCTCAGTTAGCATAAAAGTCTTTAGAGTAACTTCTAAGACCCAGCATAACTAGACCTCCTACCATTCTCTAACCTCATTGAGATTCCTTTCCTGCATCCTTGCTCCAACCAGTGTCACTGCCTCCTTGCTCCTTCCTGAACATTCCTTTGCTTCTGTTACTGGGCATTTTTCGTTTGCTCTTCCCTAGTCCTGGAGCTCCCTTGATGGTACATCTATCTCTATGGCCTCCTTCAACTCGTTCAGATGTTTAAGCTCATTTTTTTCTTAGTTGAGGCTTTCTATGGGTGACCTGCTTAAAATTGTTGGTCGCCCCAGCCCTCCCTCCCTATTACCCTCCTCTGCTTTATTTTACTGGAACATTAATGTTCAGGCTGTTTTAAATATCTCTATATGGGCTCCCATGTGGCTCAGTCGGTTGATTTCTAGACTCTTGACTTTGGCTCAGGACATGATCTTGGGGTCCTGAGACTGAGGCCTGATCGGAACTCAGCACTCAGTGTGGAGTCTGTTTGAGTTTCTCTCCCTCTGTCTCTCCCCCTGAACACACATCCTCTCTTTCTCCCTCTCACTCTGTCTCAAATAAATATTTTTTAAAATAAAAATAATAATAATAAACAAATGTCTCTCTTCACCAGAATGTTAGTCATTGAAAGTAAGCATTTTTATCTCACTTATTTACTGTTATATTCCCAGAAACACTATCTGGTTCATTGTATGCATTCAATAAATTATGTTGCAGAATATATTAACTAACCCTTAGAAAATTTATAAAGTGAAAGGCATACTTAGTAGACACAAGTAACTAGCTTGTTCAAGTTGCATATCTTCAATTTACAGAAGGTACTCTTAGATATAATATGAGCACTTCTCAGTGAAGTAGAAATACCTCGACTTGAAAATCATTACTCATTTCTTTTCATTTTGCTTTGAACACTATGTTCTATGCTTCAATGGTCAAAATTAGCTCTATTCATTTTTCTTTTATTAAACACTGGAGTATTTGGAATAAAAAATCCACTTGAGGGAAGTTTTAGAATAAAGCAATACTGAAGAGCAAAAAGAAGTGTCAATTTTTTTTTTAAAGATTGTATTTATTTATTTGATAAAGACAGAGAGAGCATGCACAAACAGGGGGAGCGACAGAGAGAGAGGGAGAAGCAGACTCCCTGCTGAGCAAGGAGCCTGATGCAGGGCTCCTGGATCCCAGGACCCCAGGGTCATGACCTGAGCCAAAGGCAGATGCTTAACCACCTAAGTCACCCAGGGGCTTTGAAAAGAGTCAATTTTTAAATCTGTTTCTCACCTATAACTTGACAAATACTTCTAGATTCCAGCTTCTTATCCCATGCCCTAGATAGCATCCATCTACCTTTCCCTGAAAAGTAAACTTCCATTCACATTTTAAAAATCTTGTTCTATCATCAGTATCTGACTTTATCATTTTCCACAGTTTCTTAAAGAAAGGAAGAACATGAGAAATAAAAGTCTGTGTTTTTTATACATCAGCACAGAAATCAAAGTAGAACAATTAAATCAATTCTAACTTAGGATGACTTAACATCCTCCTAAGCCCCGTGCTCTGGACACAGATGTGGAGACATTCAGACCAAGAGAGAAGCCCTGAATATCACAGTCTCCAACAGCTTCAGAAAAGCGAAGGTAACAGGTAATTTTTTTATTATAGCTTTAATATTTGATTTAAGAATATTTTGCTTAATGACTCTGATACACATAAAACATGGCAGATGAAATTGATTTTCTGAACACGTTCTAGGGCAGCTTTCTATTTGGCTTCCTTACACATTAACAGAGAAATGAGATTTGAAGTAAGTGTATATGGTTCTCTGAGCACTCCTCCGAGAAACAAAGCAACTGTATTGTCCCTAAAACCCGAGAGCCACTGGAGGAGTTTTTGATGCACCTTAACTATGCTAATCCATTCACTCTATTTCTATTCTTCTCACTTCACACCACTAAGAGTAGCCAAAATTCATTGCTTCCTATGTAGTGTAAAATCAAAGGAATGATGAAGTTGTTCCCTAAAGCTGTGTACAGTTAGGCTTATACTTGGTCATTTTTATCTACATGAGTCTACACTAAAATGGATTCTGGTTAGTCTTAACTTTCTCTTTGGAATAACCATCATACTGCTCCTGAAAAATACTAATTAGAAGTATCTGCCTCTCACAAATGTAGTTAAAAGCAACCATTAATAGCTGAAAATTGATTAAAGTAGACAACATCTGCTTTTTGAACCAAAGGCTCCGACATATAATGTGTTATTCTGGCAAGTGGGAATACACACATTTCAGATACGCTATGGCATGGCACATACACGAGAAAATTAGCTTTCAAAGTGGTATGTCAACATTAATTTTCATAGTTTCGTAATATCTTTAATCATAACCAATGGGGTTAGACAAAAACACCTGCTGTCCTTTCTGTTATTTGTTTGACAAATTAAATTCAAAGTAGCATGACTACCATATAACTGGATATCCACCCTGGGGTGAGTGTCGTCAAGTGTTCCTGCAATGTCAGCAGTCGGTGTAAACAGAACATCCTAAAGGGACTAAACACAATTTCAAATGAACGTATTTCCATTACCTTTCTTAATAGATTTTCTGATTCAAAAATTGAATGAGATAAATATGAGTTTTTATTCATGGAGTAGTTACCTGAAGAAAATTGAAGGGATGAGTTGAAGCTATACTTAGCTATTTGCATATGAAATACTTGGGATACTTGGCTGTTCTCTCACTCAATGAATTTGAGAGCCTTGTGTTACTTGAAATTTCTGTACACAAAGACAGATTTCTGTTTTTCTACGTGATTATTAAAAACAAAAACAAAAACAAAACGGTGCATTGGGTATAGGGACACCATAATCCTCATAGTTATTCTCCAACTTAAAAAGATGATTACCTCTCTAAATCAATTTATAGTTGGTTAAAGGGAACAATTGCCCAACTACTTTGGGTATTTAATCTCCTACTCTATGCAAGATATATTTGACCTTCTCAATATAATGTCTTTGCAAAATATGGAGCTAAGGGTTTTAAATCCCTTTGTAATCTAATTGTTCTATGTTAGAGATAACCGTCTCATTGTGATTCAGAGTAAATTAAGAAGAAATATCTTGCTAAATGTTTTAAAATAGTAGTAGCAACTTTCAACATTTTTGTTTAATAAATTTCTACAAAAATTTTGTGTTAGGATAAACTAAAATGTGCACATAACAATACATGCTATTTAATAACTATTTTTAGGTTCCTTACTAGTTTTACACGTTTTATCCACCTCCTCCCCTCTTATGGGAGGTGGGAAGGTTGCGGTAGTTTAGAATATTTTAAGGCAAATTTCAGACCTCCTGTTATTTCCCTCTAAATATGTTGCATGCAAGTCTATATGCATCTCAAAATTAAAACGTTAGAACATTCCCTTACATAATCACAATTGCCACTATCACATAACAAAAAATAACCATAATTTATTGACAGTGATTAATACTCAAGCCATAATCAAATTTCTGTGAAATTCTAAAAATACATATTTTTAGTTATTAAAAATCAGGATTTAAAGAGATCCTATTCATTTCATTAAGTAGCTATGTCCCTTAAGTCTTTTCAGTTTTGCTTTCTTTGTTTCTTCCCATTCCATTGACTTTTTGAGGAAAGGAGACCAGTTTTGTAGAATAGCTCATGCTCTGGATTTAATAATGGATTCCTCAGGGTCATTTAAGGGTACCATTAAGCTCGCTCTTCTATCCCTAATTAATTACCTGTAGATTAGAAGTTGGCATTATATGTATGATTAGACTCAAGTACATTGTGTTTTACGGCACAGAGTACAGAAAAATCTCATGCATGATTCTGAATATTTACTGTTTCTATGTTTAATATTCTTCCCTCAAATCATAAACACACACACATACACTCAGACAGTATAAACAACTCAGATTTCAAACCAAGCTCTGTGATAACCTAAAAAATTTTCATTAAGAAACAGCCTGTACAGTGTGCTTAATCCAAGTACTATGACATTCCTTCTGACCCTTGACTTCTATTTCTTCCTGTGCAAATAAGAAATAAAATGTTACATGGAAAAAAAAATACAACTGGAATTAAGATATGGTTAAATCTTCACAAAGTGCTTTCACGTGGGATCTAAGAGAGAAAAGAAAGATGTATAACATTTTTAAGCAGCTATCTTAGGTACTTTACCTAACATATTTATATAATTCTCACTCCTATGAAGTAAATATTAACACTATTTTTTTTACAGAGCAGATTACTGAGACTGAGAGGTGAAGTAACTTTCTGGGTCATAAAGATAATGAGTAAGGGGGAGATTAGGGAGTTGAGCAAAGATCTTCCTACTACGACCTAGCTCAACCTTAGAAGTACATGGATGACTACAAGCACAGATCTTCCTCCACTTACAATGGATTTATGTCCTGATAAATCTCTCATAAGTTGAAAATATCGTTAAGTCAAAAAAACATTTAACACATCTGAGATACCAAACATCATAGCTTAGTCTAGCCTAACTTAAAACCACAGTTGGGCAAAATCTTCTAATACAAAGCCTATTTTATAATAAGGTGTTAAATATCTCTAGTAATTTTTTTTTAATACTATACAAAACCAGAATGGTTGTGGGTACAGAATGGTTATTAATGTATCGATTGTTGACCTCATGATCATGTGGCTGACTGGGAGCTGCCCAACATCCTGAGAGAGTAGCATACCTCATCTGCCTCGCCTGGGAAAAGATAAAAATTCAACATTTGAAGAATGATTTTGACTGGATGTTTATTGCTTTTGTACCGTCATAAAGTCAAAAATCCTAACTTGAACCATCATAAATCAAGAACCCTGCCCCAAATATATTGCTTCATTGCTTACAATTCTTTCTTTCTTTTTTTTTTTTTTTTTAAGATTTTATTTATTTATTTGACAGAGAGAAATTACAAGTACACTGAGAGGCAGGCAGAGAGAGAGAAGGAAGCAGGCTCCCTGCTGAGCAGAGAGCCCGATGTGGGACTCGATCCCAGGACCCTGAGATCATGACCTGAGCCGAAGGCAGCGGCTTAACCCACTGAGCCACCCAGGCGCCCCTAATTCTTTCTATATAAAACATATTCCCTTGCATCAGGAAGGAAGGAAGGAAGGAAGGAAAAGAGTAATTCAAATAAAGTAATTAGGAAAATACAGTACCAAAGCTGCCTATTACAACAGAAAGTACTTCATTATATTTCTAGCTTAACTCCAAACTACTGTTAAGTTTTCCTTCAATTTTAGACTTAGAATAATTACTTTGGGTATAAACAAAGATTGATTTATTAACTGGTATTTGTATTTTAATTTTTAAAGAGGTAAGGATTTAATTTTACCATAGTGGCTAATATGCACTGCCTACTACGTTCCAGGTATTTCTCTAAACACCGTACCTTTATGAACTCATTTAGACTCAACAGGAGTCCAAGATTGGTACTGATATCTTCTCCATTTTGCTGATGAGGAAAGTGAATTACAGTGAGGAGTGAAGTAATTTGGAACACGAACACTGAAATGGCTGAGCTGGGATTTAAACCGGCAGTATGATACTCTTATGCACTAGTTAATACTGCATTTCCATAAAACTAGCTCCTTTTTAAAGGCACAATAAAAGGTAATGGCATTTCCTTCAGGTAATTAAAACCTCAGTCAATTCTAAGAGACTCATTGATACACGAGAGAGGTAAGAATGTATGCAGAGGAAGAGGAGATGCAGAGAAACATTTTTCAATAGAGAAATAGGAAAAAAAAAACCTAAATTATTAATTTATTTGTTCATTCATGAATCACTTACTGAGCTGAGATTTTTTGTTTCCGGAATATTCATTAATTCAAAGCATATCCCAAGAGGTTATCTCATGTCTTTTCTCATTTGCTTTTCTGTGACAAAAGCCATGTTTCTACGTTAATAATATGAGTTAAAATCTGAACTTTCAAATTCTGTTGAAATAGTATTTGAAATAAGAAGAATAACAAAAGTTAACTGCTGTTTATCCTTTTCTGATTTTCCTGGTGTGTAGCTAAACAACAAAAATTCAGTTAGATTCATTTCTGTGTTACCATTATCAGAATTAATTTAAGGTTACATTTTTACATATCAGTACTTCCTGAGAGTCTCTAAATTTTTAAGATATCGCATTAGATGAAACTTTGTTGAATCTTCCCTCTCTCTATTTTTTTTTTTTTTATTGTTTTAGCCATTTATTATCCACAAAGTTCACTTACACTGACTACAGATATCTATTTCAGGTAACTTTCTGGTGCTTTGTGAAAGCCTGCTACTGGGCTTAAATTTATGTGAGGGACAGGGAACACAGCAATGACAAGATTGAAGTGTAGGTTATTCTAATTGATTAATGACTTACATGCATCTTTTTATACTATAAAATTTTCTAGATGGAAGCCCCAGTGTCTGGAATTAGTTGCACTGATGGACAACTCAGACTGCCTGTGAACCATTCAGCTGGGGCCCCCTGCGAGTCATTCTTCAGTACTGATGTGGTCAGGACCTGTGCCAGTATACTCAAGCTACGGAGTCCCATAGAGCAGCTCTTCATTTGTCTTATTACTTTGCAATAAATCAATGAGTTAATTTATGACCCCATCAATTCTAGCAAGTAAATATCTCATTGCTACATTTCCTTAATTTTTTCCTTCTATCTGTTTGATCTGTTGTTCTTATTTTATTTCATTTCCTTTACTTATTTTATCTTTTGAGGGAAAGGAGGTTGGTGAACTGCTTTCTCTGGCCATTATGAAAGGTATATTTGAAAAAGCCTGAAGGCTAGTGATAAGAAGCTAGTGATTTTGAATTTTAACAATAGAGAATTCTGAAAAGTTCAGCTCTCCTTCACCTTTCTTCAGCATTATTTTTTCTCTACTGCAACCTTATTTCATTGCAGTCCAAGCACGATGAAGTATTTAGTAATAAAGCCTTACCATTTCATGAAAATATTGCATTGTATGGGAAAAATGTATTAGAAAATGCAACATATAACAAAGAAAACACAGTGTTATTCCCCTGTCATAAAAATATTGTCATTATAATCACTGTTTCTCATAATGACAAGCATTTAAGTATAGTTTTAAAACCTACCTTTATTAAGTACAGAATTTGCCTAAAGCTGGTTGTATACACAAGACTACACCTTTAAAAAATAATACTTGAATTAAGTACATACAGTAGTCACAGATAATGTATCCCTAGGCCTGTAGACAAAAATTGAACTATGGCATATGATACAGAATTGAAATTAAACTAAGGAAAATGCAAACAAGAGACTGCTTATAGTACAGTACATGTTGTCAACTAAGGTGAAAATGCCATGAAATCAAATTAAATATGGAATGATAAATAGATCAGGCAAATTTGCAAAGCTGAAAAAAGGCTTAAAAGTCAACCTCCTACTGAACTAGACACACAGTGTGATGAACTGGAAGTCTAGTTTGCTTTGTTCATTGCAGACTCTTACTAGTAAAATCTCCAAGACCATACAAAATGTGTTTCATTATTTGAGGATATGAAGATAATGAAAATTGTATATTAATATTAGAGATAAAACAAAATGTTAAAAGTCAAAGTTGGAAACCATCTGCACAGAGAATGCTATTGAATGCTTTCACATCCATTTCTCTATGAAATAAATGCTAAAACTTGTATTACTTTGTTCCCTATTTTGAAATATGTTAAATTGTCAACAAAATCTGAATTAATCTTCTTGGAGAAGACTTGCATAAGCCTATATATGAAAGTTTAGTAAGTACTCATTTAGTTATAATTATGTGTCTAATATCAATTTTAGATAATATTATGTGAGGAAAATGAAATGAAATGAAAATTAAAATATAAATAGTTTTATGTGTGAATTCTAAGGGCCTATTACACTAGAAATGCATATACATATATAATAAACTTAAATTAAAAGCAATTCATAGGCTATGCTAGTAAGTATAGAAGTTATAAAAATATAAATCATGTGGGTGAAAACAACCAAAAAAGAGATGGTCTCTGAACTGAGGTTCATAGAATAAGTATGGTATGGATAAGTAAAGGGAACACCAGGTGACATTATTGTGGAGAATCATATCTTACATGGGGTAGTAAATAGAGGAGTGATAACACCCGTGTTTTGTCCAACTGACAGTGGGTCCTCTCTACCTTAAGCTCATTAATCAAGTTAAATCAGCATATCTTGAAATCTCCTGTGTTATAATACTTTTTTTTTTTTAGAGTTGGATCCATTGTTCATCCAATTACATGGTCTTGAGTTCATTCATCATTCCTGTTCGATTCATACACTCACTAGCAAGATACAGATATAGATATTATACTGTGTTGTACAGTGTCACCTCAAAATCATGTCTGCCTGGGCCTCAGAATGTGACTTTATTTGGAAATAGGGTCTTTACAAGGCAATTAGTTCAACTTAGGTGAGTCTATGCTGGATAAGGGTAAGCTCTAAATCCAAACACAACTGACCCTTGAACAACATAGGGGTTGAAGTGCTCACTCCTCATGCAATCAAAAACCCACGTATAACTCTGACTCCAAAACAACTACTAAGAGACAACTGGTGACTGGAAACCTTACTCATTATATAAACAGCCTATTAATACATATTTTATATATGAATTATAGACTGTATTCTTATAATAAAGTAAGCTACAGAAAGAATGTTGTTGAGAGATCATAAAGAAAATAAAATTACAGTACTATACTGTATTTATCAAAAAATGTCAATGCAGATATGGACCCCCAGAGTTCAAACTCATGTTTGTTCAGGGTCAAGTGCACTGGCATCCTTGTAAGAGGAGATTACATAGAGACACAGACACATAGAGGGAAGACGTCCAGGTGACAATGGAAGCAGTGATTCAGTGATGTAATTCCAAGTCAAGGGTTGCCAATATGTTGGCAGGGACTAGCAACTACCAAGGAAGTGTTCTTCTCTAGAGCCAGAAGGATCATGATCTGTGAACCCCTTGATTTGAGATTTCTGACCTACAGAATGTTGAGAGAATAAAAGTCCTTTATTTTTTTCAGTCATCTTGTTTGTGGAAATGTTGCAGCATCCCTAGGAAACATAGAGAGACCCAAGTATAGAGATAGATAATAGATGATCAACAGATAGCTAACTAGACAGACAGATAGATCTGTATGGTCTGGTGCCAGCGCCCGAGATTTATAAAATGAGTAAGTCTGAGGTCATGCTCTTTTGAAGTTAAAAGTCTGGAAATCAAGCAATCAGTTTTGAATTCTCCTTCTGTTGGTGCATAGTTGCCATGGGCCTTGAGTTTCCCAGCACATTCTTGTTGAGTGTACCAGTCTGCAAGTGTTATCTGTCTCCTGACATTAAGCATTTCTGTAGCTAATCATAGAGGCAGCTAAGTAGATCAAGACAACTATAGTCTGATGGTGACTACTTTGTAACTGCCCAGGGGAAGGATGTAGCTTGTTACCAGTTATCATAATGCTTCTTTGTTGCTCAAACGTTTTAGACCCTTGGTGCTGTATTTCTCAGTAGTAATGAAATTTCACCAGATGGAAAGCATCCATCTGGGGCACCTGGATTAAAGCCAGTGGGTTAAAGCCTCTGCCTTTGGCTCAGGTCATGGTCCCAGGGTCCTGGGATCGAGCCCCGCATCGGGCTCTCTGCTCATGCTCAACAGGGAGTCTGCTCTCTCTGCCTGCCTCTCTGCCTACTTGTGATCCCTGTCAAATAAACAAATAAAATCTTCAAAAAAAGATTTAAAAAAATAAAAAAAAAAAAGAAAAAGAATCCATCTGGACCCATCACATCCTCTCTGTGTGAATTTCAGACAAGGACAACCAATGTAATCACGCTGATGTTTACACTGCTTTATTTGGCATGAGTAATAAAGACCTTTGACCCTGATTGAGGAGTCTTGCATCCTTTGCCAACATCCATGAACGATAAGAGGCTAACAGAGTAGATTGCAAGTCATATAAAACTTAAGAATCCTGCATATTCCTTGACACTTCCTCCCTACTCACTTAATTATGAAATTGTATTTTTTTTTCATCTTTTTCACTGTCTTAGCCCTACTCATTGTGCCACCAAATAGATACATTGGATTACTAGAGAAACTTTTTAAAAACATGTTTTCTAAATTAGCATCCACATCACTCAGCAAAAGAAGAAAAACAAACACATTGAGTCCCCATTGCAAAGTTCTTAATGCAGCATCCCAGGCCTTTACAATCTGATCTCATGTGGTGCCTGGAAGTTGTATTCACTCTCCATCTCTAAGCACTCTCTTTAAATATGCTCACTTCCACATCTTTGTTTAAATCATTTCCCCAGTTTAGGTAGCTGCACCAACTTTACTTAAGTCTTGTTCTTATATTGATGGACAAGTAGAGTCTCCAAATTGTCTTTAGCTCCCCTACCCCTTGCTGATTCTGAAGTCACTCAAAATATTTCTGTACTGATAAAGAATGTACACCCTTATGAAGCCCCTAAGAGATGCTAAGCTTTTGAGGGCTGATGGTAATATTTAGGTTTTTATTCTTGGACCCCAGGAAATTATATAACATACAGATGCTGCTCAGTAAATTTTTATTTAACAATGAAAATAACAAAATCCTATATAAAAAGTGATGCATTATGATATTTAAACAAATCACTCCAGATGCCTGGGTGGCTCAGTCAGTTGGGCATCTGCCTTCAGTTCAGGTCACAATCCCAGAGTTCTGGGATCAAGTCCTGCACTGGGCTCTCTGCTTAGCAGGGAGCCTGCTTCTCTGCCTGTCTCCTGGCTCATTCTCTCATTCTCTCAGATAAATAAATAAAATCTTTTAAAAAAATCACTCTACTTTCAACAGTTTGAAAACTATTTTAGAAAGCTCCAAAGCATTGCGTGTAACTGTGGTATAAAAATCAGTCTGATGCCATTTCATAGCTTATCAGAGGAGGTAGAGATGCACAAAATTGATGTAAGAAGAACAAGAAAAGGAGAGTAGTTGTCCTATGCAATTAGTGTATATTATCATAAACTCAACTCTTTGCCTTTCAGAAAAGCCAAAATTAGTGTTTATATTTAACTGAAATCTTTACATATATACAAATCAACCTTTTGCACACCATGAGAAAATATATTCCATTGAGTGTCATGAAGGTGACTAAGAAAATTAATTAGATCAGCATTCACAATGTACCATGAGTCAGAGAATCATGGAAATTAGAGCAGGATAGGACCTTGGAGATCACCTTGTCCAACACCTTCATTTGGCAGATGAGGAAATTGAAACTAGATTGGTAAGGATAATTTCCCAAGGTCGCACAGATAATTAGTAGCAGAACAAGGGCTCGAACATAAGTATTCAAACTCCTAAGTAGGGTCCTTTCAACTGAATAAAGGTCATGCTGTTCCAAAGCACTACAAAATAAAACAAAGGGCTCTGCCATCAAGCACATTCTAAAGAAATAAATGTTGAACAGATAAAAATATTCATATATAATATATTATAATAGAAAGGTATGCAGATAAGTACCTATATTTTTGTTCTTTTACATTTCTTTAAAATGCATATTTGCTCTTCTTAAAGAATATGTTGCACATTTTATTTTAACAATTATTAACATGAGAGCTTTGTTGATAATGATGAAGGCATAAGCAGCAAGAATGAGATAGCTATTCAGAATACATAATTGATTTTCTGCACAGTTCATTTGATTATATCTTAAGGAATTTGCTATATTTCCAGATATGAATCTAACACTTGAAAATTAAAATCACGATGGGATAGTATGGCAGAGACCACGACGTGTTTCTTAATATTCATTCTTCCTTTCTTTGCACAGTAATAAAATTTTTGGCTGATGACATAGCCACTCAGCCAAAACCACGTGTTCTAACGTTTCCTGGAGTTAAAGTGCTCTAAGAATAAGTTCTGGCCTCTGGGTTGTAATTGGGATGATATATGTAACTTTTGGGTTATTCCTTCAAAGGAAAGAAGTGTTCTTTCTCTCTTGCATTTTTCCGTCACTGCTGCTCAAATGGAGTCATTTATAGAGGTAGTTAAAAGCCATCCTGAACCCTAAGATTAGAGCTGTGTGTGTGGAAGATGGCAGCACAACTGCCGGAAGGAACCTGCTTCTCTGACATCATGAAACCATGAAACCAGTTCTAAATGTCCTATACACTTGCTTACAAGAGAGAGAAAGATCCTTGTGGACTCTGTCAACGACTGTTTGAGTCTTGCCTTTCTCAGCAGCCTGGCAGATAACCCACTTGATACAAATGGACTTGATTTGACTGGGAAATTTGAAAGTTTACACTAATAGACAATGTTAGGATTCATTCTAAAAGCAAGTCTTCCAACCTAAGAAGAATTTTAAAAAATAATCCTACATTTAATGACTCACTGCCCAGAAACACTGATTCTTTAAAAAAAAAAGTATAATTTTATTAAATTGTTTTTTGGCGTTTTCCATATGTTATCCTTGGACTGAGGACTAGCTACTATTTTACAGAAAAGTCAGTTCAACATTCCCACTTTCACCACAGTCCACTGTGCCTCTCCTCTGGGCTTGTACATACCTGTACATAAAATCTATCAACTGGTATTATAATTGTTTATTAATTTATCTCTATTTTCCTTTGAAAGCAGGATACATGATACATCAGTGTTAGATCTTTTAATTCCCAGCTTACAGACAATACTGCATGTTTTCGCATTTGATATTTCCTTGTTTCAGAACTAGTTGGCTGAATCCTACTCCATCCTTCCTGTCTTTCTTCAAATCTTATTTTTCAGAGACTCTTCTATGGAAAATGGCACTTTCCTTCCTAGTAAATTATTACCACATCCGCCTGTTTATTTCCTTCATAGATTTCAATCTTATCTGAAATTATCTTATATATTTATCTGTTGATTGTTTATTACCTGTGTTCCCTTTGCTATGTTCTAGACTATATATAAGAGAAAGAGATCTGAGATTCAGCAATCTCAACCATGTGAACAATATCTATCTTCAATGGAGTTACAGGACAATGAAGATAACAGATATTTGACAAATAATTACTAAGGTAATCACTAAGAGGGCTGTGTAGCTCTTATATAAATCAAGTATTAAATTTAATCAGTCAGAATTTGTTTCTTAAAATCATGAATCATAAGCTCACAATCTTAGCATTGTACACATATGGTATAAAACTGCAAATGTAATGAAACAAGATGGGATTGGGAGGGAGACAAACCATAAGTGACTCTTAATCTCACAAAACAAACTGAGGGTTGCTGGGGGGAGGGGGTTTGGGAGAAGGGGGTGGGATTATGGACATTGGGGAGGGTATGTGCTTTGGTGAGTGCTGTGAAGTGTGTAAACCTGGTGATTCACAGACCTGTACCCCTGGGGATAAAAATATATGTTTATAAAAAATAAAAAATTAAAAAAAAAACAAAACAAAACAAAAAAAAAACTGCAAATGTACATTAATCAGTCACTTGGAGTCTTATGAGCCTTTTCTAATAAACTGCAATGCAAATTGATGCATTTTATATTTTTACATGAATTTATTTTTGCTCTTCAACAGAAGGACTTCTAATATATTTGCATAATCTGTTCCAAATTTGGTTCTTGAAACTGGAATGACATTAATTTTTTCTATGCTTACCTGCCTAAATAAAGAATACTTAATGAAAATATGTATGTGGTCAATAATTTAATCTGGAATAATAAAGTATTTAAAAATATTTTTAGTTATTCATTCATATAAATTATAAAAGATGGGGCTATTTTAAAAATGTTTAAAGTTAAGGACAAGTCTTTTCCTAAGTTAAAAAACCAAATGTCAGTACTCCCAACATGCATTTGGCCTTCTTTCTGTCTTCTTTGCTTTTTACAATGCTGAATCTGTGAACACACAGATTCTCTAAAAAGTACGTGGTTTTATTTTTGTTTCTCATACAAGAGTGATTAAACAACTAAGTAATTTACTTTAGCCAAGCTGACACATAAAAGTAACCATCACAGTGGCCAAGTGAATTTCCCTTATAGGTGAAATGAGAATCAAAGTGATGTAGATGTCACTTCTGAAAGGAAGCCCTAAACCCAAGTGCCTGGTTCAGAGTAGTATTCCCGGGCTCAGCAATCGTGAATGCATGTACCCGGACGGACTGCCCGAGTAACTACAATGCGCAGAGTCTGCTAACTCTTCTTATACACACAGAGTGAGTAAGAAACAATTTTTGTTGTGTTACATCACTAACATTTAGAGTTTGCATGCTACAGCAGCATAACCGGTCACCATGCCAATAGGAGGTCGCCAAGATCAATAGGGTAGAAGATAATCGGGAGTGTCATTCACTGACTTTTAAATTCTTTGGTTTCAAAGGGACACACACTATTGCTCCTCTCAATCTACTAGTTGTAACGTCTCATGGTCTCCTCTAACTACAGTGGAATTTGAGAAAGCCAATGGAGGGCACATGGGTACTTGGGAGTCAGTAACTATGTTTCTACCTCATACTTCATAAATAGTCATGTGAATTTTGTAATATACTTTAAACTTTGTTTTTTCCTTTACATATATGAGAAATAAATAACCACTTTATGCCACTGTAGTAAGAATTTAACTAGATGATATATGGAAAAGATAATCATATGGTAAGTCCTCAGAAACTATTAAATGCTTTCCTTTCAATACTTAGACTATAAAATGCCTTTTAACCAATTATTTTATAATTCAATAATTTAATTTGTTTATTCTACAAATATTTAGCATGCAACTATTATCTATTACATAACTGACAACTCAGTTTTATCAGTCACAAACTATTTGTTGAAGCTTCTAATTGAAAAGCTGATTTTCCTGTAACAATGCATAATAATTAGTTAATAGATAAATAATCACTGTCTACTGATTTCATAAAACTTAAATATCAACTTGGTCCAGACCTAAATGTCTTAGAAGAGAAATCTGCCTGATATCTCCCCAAAGAGGAAAAGTAGTTACCAGATCACACTCAGCGCACATTATTTATTAATAAAATAGTTTTCCAGGATTCTCTTATTTGATATTTGCCATGGCTTACCAGTTTAGCAAATAAATAGTGGAATACCTTTACCAACGCCTAAAGTAGCAAATAACTACGAGAAAGACTAACCCACACAAACCAATTATCTCAACTCTGTGGTTGAGGAAGATATTGGATAAAACCTGAATATTCACTACTGTGTGGCAAATCCTTGCTGAATCTGCTTATTTATCAAAGCTTGACTGACACTAGATCAAAAAAACCCTTTATGTCATTTCCAGCTCTACAACAGAAAGTACAAAATGCAAAAATAATTTAAAATTTGAAAAGTGTGTCAAATGATCATTTCAGTAACATTGGAAAATTCTGATTTGATTGGATAAGTCTATCATGCTTACAAATGGAAGTTAAGAATACAATTTTTGCCTAGCCTTCATTTATCCATAGCTCAGTTTCCTTCAAAACATTAAAAAAATCAGATTCAATTTTATATGATGATCTTGTTTACAGAAAACTACTCTATTATTGCCCTTTAAATAAGGATCAAGAGACAGAAGTGTTAGAAGGTTAATAACAAACAAACCCTACTCCTTCATTCTTTTCATTCTTACTGATAGTTTCCTCTATGTAAACCAATTCTGAAATTTATCCAGCTCAGCCAATAATTAAAAAGAGAACTATCTTTTAGAAGTGAAGTGCTAGTAATTTTATTGTCTAGCAGATGAAGAACGTGCAGAGAGGCATATTTTCGGTCATCTACATGCAAAGAAGCACTGAACTATAATTTTAGTTCGTAGTGTTATGTTATTTACCAGTTCTGGGGATACTTGTAATTCATGCAGTAGATAATTACAGCATTATGTTCTTTAAATACCATTAAAAAGAACAGGTGCAGTTTCTGAACACTAAGGACAATAAGCCAATCTGTGTTTCGAGCCACATGCCTAACGTGAAGAATGAAAATGCTATTGACATCAGGAAGACTTTTAAATTGTAGATGACGTTAGCAAACAAAGGTTGTTTTTAGCTGCCTAGTTAGTGGTCTTTCTTATTCCTCTAGCATTTTCTTCCAAAAGCCACTGAAGATGTATAGAGAAATGGTTTACATCAATTCCATATACTGTAATGAATAACACAGAGAAGTCTGTGCTTCTAAAATCAAGATAGAATAAGAGGCATATAGTGATGGTAAGCATGTGAATAAGGCAGCCAGTCCTAATTTTAAAAACAACATGGTGCACAAAATTCCATTCTTTCGAGAAAAAGCCCTTTAAGATTTATGTATCTCTTTTGGAGGCACGATTTTATCTTATGAATTTCTGAATACAAATCTCATGGTTGTCCTCACAAAGAGGAGTTGCAAGTAAGGGAAAATGGTGCAGTGGCAAAGTATATCTTCTTCAAAGAAAGAATTCTGGAAGGATGTTCAGATATCAATTCTGCTTCTGCCATGAAGATTTTTATCTGATTTTAGACATGTTACTTTCTCTCTCTAGTTTGCAGGTTTGTTGGGGAAAATCAGAGTTGACTGACATCTTTAAGCTATTTGACTGTAGGTATGATTTTTCTCCTTAAAAACAACTTAAAAAATTCTTTTTCAGTCTTTTCAGCCTTGTTGCCTGTGTCTTCAGGCTATCCTTTGAGCACTCGGGACTCTAAACCAAGCTCTTTGCGTGTTTTGTTTTGTTTTGTTTTGGTTTGGTTTGGTTTTGGTTTGTTGGTTTGTTTTTATTCAGTCTGTCTTCAAAACATTGTTGACTTCCTCTTAAGAGGTAAGCAGTTAGTTACCCAGATTTCGTGCCTTTAAAAATTTTAAGCTGGTTTTACTTACCTTAAGCCTTATTTTAGTCATCTCATGAGGGGAAAATGGTGCTGGGAAGATCCTGAGCATTGCTACTTGTAATACCTCCCTTTAACTTAAAATCTGTTAAGCAGTTACTGTATTCAAGCACTTAGTGTTCTAAGAGCACTACATGTATAATCTTATTTAATTTTCACAACAACTCTAAAAGTCAGCATGGCATTTTTATCCCTGAATGAAGCATAGTAAGCAAGTTTCCACAACAATTCAAACCTTCTCCCTTTCCCCTTCCAACACGGAACCATCTGGGGTATTTTTAATGAGGAAAACAAATTCCTATTGTATTTATTCATTATAACTTACAGCTATATGTGTTCCATATACAGCTAGGTAGTCTGACCTAACTGATATGGATTATTATCTCTGCTTAATAGGCGATGAAACTGAGACCAAGAGGGATGAAGTTACTTGCCTAAGGTTGCACAGTAAAAACGAGGAAGTTCTCTAACTCCAAAATTTTGCTCTCAAAAGCTATGCAAAAGCTTTCACTTACAGTGAAGTGGGTATGGGACATGTTGACTATACCTTTCACTGAAGATTTAGGAGATAACATTTTGAGAATAGCTAGAAATGTGTCCTCTTCTCATTGAAGAGCCCTGGAATAGTACCAATAAAACAGAAGACACCATCAATTTCCTAATTCAGTAAATAATGTCTCTGTCAACCCAGATGCAAATTTAGATGTTCACATCTTTCTGATTGCTTCTGACTCCCACATCCCTGCACAACCACAGTCACCAAGGTCTTTCTATTACATTCCTTAAGTATGTCATATTTATCCCTTATTTTGGGAAAATTTTTGTCAATTTTTGCCTAGATATCTCCTGACCTTCTTCCTTTTTTTTTTTTTTTTAATATTTATTTACTGATTTTGGATAGAAAGAAAGAGCAAGGGGGGTGGTTACAGAAGGGAAGGAGAGAGAATCCCAAGCCGACTCCCTGCTCAACACAGAGCCCATTGAGGGCCTCGATCCTATCACCCCAAGATCATGACATGAGCCAAAGCAAGAGTTGAACACCCAACAGACTGCACCACACAAGTGTCTCTCTCCTGACTATTTCAGGCACTCTTACTGATTTTTATACTATCACCAAAGTGAACTATCTAACTAGTAAATCTGGTAGTATCATTTCCCGGCTCAAATAATCAATGGCTCTATACTGTAGACTAATAAAGCTCTCCACGATCTTGCCCCTACCTACAAGTTCATTTTCATTTATCCCAATTTTTCCCCTTAAATTTTATGGGCTAGAAACTAAACTACAGTCTATCCAGGGCATTATTGGATTTGGTGGTGTGTAGTGGTCATTTACAATGGATTTTGGAGACGTATGACCTGTTAGTGATTTGTAATAGAGATAGTAATAACTGCAACAATTTGTTGCAGCATGACTTAGAAAATGGATGCAAAATGCAGCGAAGTTTTGAACTGTTAATCCTGGCTAATGTGTAGAAGGAAACTATTTGCCTAAAAAGAAAGCCTGTCAACTGTTTATATCAATCTGTGATATTCTCTATTGTGAAAGTCATGAGGTACTCAGGACCTACAAGTTAAATTTGCCAAGGGCTTATACTGATGGATTTCTGAACATACTTGTAGTGTTTGTGCTTCTGTAAGTTGTATATGATGCCCTTTCTGTCTACAACCTCTAAGGATGGGTGATTTATCTGGCAAGTGCTTACTCAATCACTCTTTAAATCGTAACTCAAATTATAACTTAACTGTGAAACTTTTATTTAGTTACTGAGGCTAATTTTGCCTATGGTAGGAGTACTTTCATGTTGTGCCATTACAAATTTTGTAATGCATTGTATTGTGTCATGTATGACTGTATTATCCCAGATATCTGAATTATATTATATTGGGTTGTAGTGGAATGTGTTTCGATGGATCTGCATTGAATTGTATTTTAAGTTTTGGGTATCATATTTGCTCTTATCTAGTTTTAAGTCCCTTCACGGTATCAATCCTGACTGCTCATCTTACTCTTGCCATTACTTAGCAAAACACTGAGCACAAAGTAGATATTTAATGTTATTTACTGAATTGAAACCAAGAATAAGAAACAGGTACTTGCTCCAAGTTTATAAGATATAGCACTCTATAATAACAGATGGCTTTTGTAGTGATTTTGAAATATGCCTACAATCCCTTGACACTCTTTTCTTCAAGACATGGAGTTTAAGTTTCTTCTTCTTGAGTGAGGGTTAGGTTGTATATAACAGTTAGACTATGATGGAATTTTCTCTAACTCCTGAGAATACATCTTAAAAAGCTATGTGTCGTCTTCTTGCTCTGTCTTGGATCGCTAACTCTGGGAGAAGCAAGCTGACGTATCAGGAGGACACTCAATGAGCACTTGGACAGGTGCACCTGAGAACTTCCAATAGGCATGTCAGTAATCCAGCTTACGAGTGTAACTTCCAAGTCCAGTCAAGCCTACAGATGACTGCAGGCTACCCTTCAATGTCATGGGAGACACTAAGAAAAAAACACCCAATTAAGACACTCTCCAAATCCGGACTCACAGAAATTATGATATAATAAATATTTATTTTTTAAGCTTCTAAATTTGAGGGTAATTTTTATGCATCCATAGATAACTCATATTTTATGGTTTATAGAAAGACTATAAAATTATTCTCTAAGAATCTGTGATTTTTTTAAATGTGGGGTTTATGTTATCCACATTACAAAAACGTAATTTAAGATAGTTTATTACACAGTACTAAAATAATTAATTCTATAAATATTTACTAAACAACTATTATGTCTTATCAAAAAAAAATAATGTATCCATGTGTTATGGCTTATGATCCCACTCCTGAGTATAAATCACAGAGGAATTTTCCTCAGATTAGAAGCAGAACACAGAGCTGCATGTTCATTGTGGCTAGTGTACGGTGGTGGGAGTTAGTGATAATTTGGGTATAAGTCACTAAAAAACATATATGGACACTATAGTGGATGCAAATTATAAAATGTTCTGCAACAATTAGAAGCCACAAAATATAAGTATAGAAAAATGCACTGATCTTTAAAACATGTTTTATGGAAAGAAATTAACAAAATGCATAATACAGCAATGCAAAGTAAATAATCATATTTTTTAAAAAACAACACTACACACTTTACCATGAAATACATTTAAAGACATTATTTCAAGCCCAGTACAGTGGTTATCCATCAGAATGGTAGTACGGATAAAGAATAAATAAGAGCATAACACACACACATATATATAAATGAGATGGGTTCCTAGCATAAAAAGAAAAATATGATGACATAATCTGTATATATGATTAACTTAAATCTCTGTACCTGAGTTTGATAAAAACCAAACCAAACAGATAAAACACAACAAAAGAAAAACAAACAAAAAACCCTCTAATATTTCTTGTATTGGGGGATTAAGAATACAATAATGAAAAAGAGACCCAGGCCCATTGTGGGTTTAATCTACAATAAAGAAGTGAAATAATAAACAAGAGGTATTAAATAAGCATAAGTGCTATGAAAAGATTAAGAGTGTGATGTGATAGGGCATAATGTACAAGGACTACTGTGGGAGAGCGCCCCTGTGGAGGTGATATTTAAAATGAGAGCTAAATGATTAGAATTCATTATCTTTGCAAAGCTGAGCAAAGGATATATATTCCAGGCAGAGTGCAGATGCTTTGGCTTGGCATGAAAAGGATAACAAAGATCAGTGTGATTTCAGCATCATGAGTTTGTTGAGAGTGATAAAACTGGGGCCAGATCAAGTAGGATTATGTTAGTCATAGAAAGCAGATTTGGATTACAGTTTAGACTAAAGTGAAAAGAAAAGAAAAATAATTGTTTTACAGAAATAACATCCTAGGGGCACCTGGGTGGCTCAGGGGGTTTAAAGCCTCTGCCTTCCACTTGGGTCATGCTCCCAGGGTCCTGGGATCGAGCCCCGTATCAGGCTCTCTGTTTGGCAGGGAACCTGCTCCCCACCCTCTCTCCGCCTGCCTCTCTGGCTACTTGTGAGCTCTGTCTGTCAAATACATAAATAAAATCTTAAAAAAAAAATAGTATCCTGACTTGTGTGTGGAGGAGGAATTTAAGAAGAGAAGAGAGAGGTGGAATGAGGTAGACCGGTTAGGATACCACAACTACAGTATAATTTCAGGAAGGTATCATGGTACCTCAGGCAATGCTGGAAAGAGCGAGTGTAGAAAGACCTAGATACTGGAGTACAGACATTGAGAAGTAAAACTAATACAACCTGTTGCTGGATAGCATAAACAGTATGTAGAGAGAGAAAACAGGGATGATTCCTGTGTGTTTTATTTGAGTAAAGAGGTGAATGGGGTCATGACAGTATGAATAGGTAATAATATGTAAAGCTTGTTTTTAAAACTATCTTTTGAGTATTCAATTACTTATCATAAATGAGACCCTGAGACCTGGACATAGTTAAGAGTTAACTATAAAGTTTCTTCTGTTAACCTGAATAGAGTTTTCGGTAAATTTGTAATAGTTAAATATCACTCTCCCACCGCCACCAATATAATACGTAGGGTTTGAGATCACAAGCTTGAATGTTGTAAGTATGGGTTCTCACTAGTTCTGTTTCTTTCTAGCTCTTGCATATTGGACAAGACACTTAACTTCTCTTTCACTTTCCTTTCTCTATGGCCATTGAAGATAAAATAATACATAACCCATGCAGATTACACAAGCTGAGCCATGAAAACAACTTTGCACAGTGCTCAATACATAGAAATCCTTCAATAATATGCCTTTCAAAAACAATGTATAAAATCAAAATAAGAAAATTTTCTCTTTCCCAAACAATATAATTTCCTGGGTGAAATTGGCCTAATGTGCATATCTACTCCAGAAAGCATGCTAAACTTTGATGACAAATTTTATTGAGCCAAGAATATTAAGCCAAATAATAAATGGTCCTCACATGATTTGGAAACTACTATCTAATAGGGAAGAAATATGCTAGTCGAATAGCCATATAAATCAACTTAAAATTACATTTATGAAAAATGTAAAGAGTGCAGGTAGACTGACCATGCTATGAGAGTAGGAAAAGGGAGTTGAGATGAATGTGCCAAGCTTAAGGAACAGAATGTGTAAGGACTTGGTGCTGTACAGGCATGAGCAAAGAAGACAGTGGCTAGTGTGGGGGTTTAATGGTGTAGCCAGGAGGAAGCTCCAGACTCAGGCAGAGTCATAAAAACCAAGCGGGCTACATGAGGGACTTCAATTTTATTGCCGAGCAAATGAGTGAGAATAGAATTACATAATTTGATTTATAAAATCATAGCCTGTATTTTAACCCATGCTTGTTGGGAGTAGTATTTAGTTTGCATAAAGCTCACATATTAGATATACGAGTAATGATGAAATGCCAGGATTTAAAATGACTGGTCCACTGCTCCTGGAGAGCTGGAGAATGAGCCTATAGGGCAGAACAATAATCTGCTGGAGGGGGCTAAGGAAAAGTCAGAGCAAGAGTGCATCCCAGGTCCTCTTTACTACAAGTCTAGTGACACGGATCATATGCTTGAATCCAGATGGAATCAAGGAAGATTTGAAATCCACAGTAGTAAATGTATATGCTTCAATTAGCATCAGAAGTGGTTACCAATGCCCAGATTGACAAGACTCTGGTTTTAGTTAGAATACAATCTTTCTAAGAAACAGAGATGGCTTCTTTTGAATGGATATCCACTAGGCACTATAGCCTTTGTCATTAGAAATGCATAGAACTACAATAAAAAACTGTCAATTTAAACTATGAATTGCTAATGCTATAATTATAGGATTTTTAAATAAAATGTTGTTAATGGTATTTTTTTTTAAAGCGCTCTATAAAGTCCTTTATGAGAATGCTTCTGGGAATGTTCCTGGTTTCACTTATGCTCTAAGGCTTTTTCATTTTTTGATAGAATTTGGAATTCATTAGTTTTAATACTGGGAATATGACACTTCCATTCAAGCGTTTTGTTATTTTTAAATGCATGGCAATACTTTATTGTAGTGCATATGCATATGAATAAGCAATAGAAACTACTATTTGAAATTAAGGTAATATGGTAGGAGTAACCAGAAATCATCATTTTGTATACTGCATCTTCCATGGAGATAGAAAATGTCACATCTATTACAAATATCTTTGCATTTAATAAAGTGACCAATGATATTAGCATCTGACACTTTCATTTTAGATTAGAGCCCCAAGAAAGAACATCAATGTATTCATCTCAAAACATGATTTTAGAAGGGAGTAGGTTATTAATAATAAAAAATTGCTTCTGTTTTAGTATACACACACACACACATATTTTTTTTTCTTTTTTAGAATTTTTTTGTTTATTTGAGAAAGAGAGAGAGCGTGAGAGGGGGGAGGGTCAGAGGGAGAGGCAGACTCTCCACTGAGCAGAGAGCCTCTGTGGAACTTGATTCTCAGACTCTAGCATCATGACCTGAGCTGAAAATAGTCGGTTAACCAACGGAGCTACTCAGGCACCAATGTTTTAGTATATATTCTTCATTTAATTTGAATATTTACATTGGTTATAATATAACTGAAAAGCTAGGATGTAAGGAAGTGTATGACCTTATAACCTATTTTGTTAAAATGTCTGTATATTTCCCTAACTCTGTTATCTCTACACCAATATACAAATATATTAAATAATATATACATATATTATTACTATATATCAACATATTATTACTATATATCATAGTAATACTCTATAGTATACTACCTAGTATACTATATACTCTCTATATACTATAGTGTAGTATGCTATACAGCATTACTATATATTACTGTAGTATTACTGTAGTAGCTACCTTCTTGCAGAACAAAATTACCATGAAATGTAATAAAAATTAAGTCTAGCCACAAAAGAGTTAGGATAGATATTCACGCATGTGTGTGTATTTGTGTGCACATGTGTGCATGGATGTGTGTAGAGGACATCTTCTATTCATTCAGTTATTAGAAGAGACACATGCTATAGTTTCTTATATTTTTAATAATGAAAAGATATTCTGAGAGCGAGATTCTAGCAAAATGCAATCACATAAAAATAGTATTATTATCCCAGATCTCCAGAATATTATATTACTATCATTTTTAAAAATTTTTCTTTAGCCCTTCTTTGAATAAAATAATGCTACACAATTTATCTGACTTAGAAAGTTTTGAAATTATTGACTTAATTAGCAATATTGTTAAGGTCCAACAAGCATTGCTTAGCAAAATCACCAGCATTTGGATCTATATTCAACCACTATAATTTGTCATCTCTGTCTCTGTCAAGGAAGTCCTTCTTTTCTATTCTCATTGGAATGCACTGGTTGCAGTCTTTACCTAACACATTATAGAATACATTGGTAACATTTCTCTGTGTCTTCCCTTTGGGAATAACCTCATCATTAAAACAACTCTATAAAATAATTCTTCAATCATTATTGTTATTGGAATTTTAATTACCATAAACTTACAGTTTCAACATATTCACTCATTTCCCTCTATTCCATCATCTAATTCATTTTCTTTATATACAATACATTTTTCATATAATCTTCAAGAGTCCTATAATTCAAGCAGAATCATTGTTCTTATCTTATTATTTACCAATAAAGAAATTGAAAAGGAGAGGTGTATGGGTGGCTCAGTTAAGCATCTGACTCTTGATTTTGGCTCAGGTCATGATTTAAGGTCATGAGATTGAGCCTCACCTCAGGCTCCATGTTGCACTCAGCTCTGGCCATGGAGCTGGCTTATGATTCTCTTTCTCTCCCTCTCCTTCTGCCTCTCCTGACAACACATGTGTGCATGTGTGCACTCTCTCTCTCTCTGTCGCTCTCTCTCTATCTCAAAAATAAATATATACATACATACATACATACATAAATTAAAGAAACCTGTCAAAGCAGTAGTAAGAGGTCAATTGGAGACTGGAAGAATAAATAAATAAATGTGTATACCATAATCATGGACATCAGTGATTGAGTATTCACTATATGTTAGACATTTATTCAACAGTTCAAATCTTTTAAATCATTTAACTAAATTAACTCCAAAAAATGCATATTTATATAAAAATGCTTTCTAAGTGAATGGAAATATAGTAAATACACAATACAGCTGAGTTTTTGCAAATCGTCACAATACCTAGAGAACTAGGCATTATTTTCCTCTAATTTATAGGCTAATCGCCTGAGCTACTGGGTAAGGGAATAATGATAGGCTCATGACTTGAATATGACTTTTTCTGAACAAAAACTTTTATTTTTACATTCTGACATCACTGAAGGATGTTTGGTAAAAAAATAAAAAGGCAAGAGGGGATAGTGGAAGCTCCTATCAATAGGAGTTTTTTCTTGGGCACCCGGGTGGTTCAGTAGATTAAGCTTCGACTCTTGATGTTAGCTCAGGTTTGATTTCAAGGTTGTGGATTAGTATGGAGTCTACTGGAGATTCTTTCTTTCCCTCTCCCTCGGCTCCTCCCCTCTGCTCACACGAGCTCTCAAATACATAAACAAATAACTAAAATCTTGAAAAATATGTATAAGTTTCTCTTAATCAGCAATGAGGTATTACAAATGGAAAGGCAGTAAATAAAGATGCCACACATTCAGAGTTACATTTTTGGAAGAGAAATTATTCTGCTATATGAAGGACAAATAATGATCTGAGACTGGAAGTAGGGAGAAAAATCATGGTTAGATATACAGGTATTCACTTAACTGAGAACTGTAGACTCGAAACTAAGGGAAATGAAGGCCTCGAATGTGTAAACTGAAGAAGAAAAATAAAAAGTGATACAATTCAACAATTGTCTGGAATGAAACTAGGGTGATCAAAAAAAAAAGGCAGAGAGAATATCAGGGGGTTACAAGACTGTAGAAATTGAGAAAAAGAGAGTTTTTAGAAAGATAAGAAGCTACCAGGTTTTTTTTTTTAATATTTTATTTATTTATTTGACAGAGAGAGATCACAAGTAGACAGAGAGAGATCACAAGTAGGCAGAGAGAGAGAGAGAGGGAAGCAGGCTCCCCGCTGAGCAGAGAGCCCGATGCGGGGCTTGATCCCAGGACCCTGAGATCATGACCTGAGCCAAGGCAGCGGCTTATCCCACTGAGCCACCCAAGCGTCCTGAAGCTACCAGGTTTTAAAATGAATATTTCCAGGTTGAAAAGGAAGGACGTGCTGGCACTTAGCTGGCCGTTATCTTAAGCTGGAAGAAGAAGATGGAAAGATGGAGTGCAAACCATTTTATAATGTGTGAAAGACTGAATGATAGGCAAGGAAATAGAAACTACTCTAAGGGAGAGGAAAGAAAAGATGTGAATATTTATTATATTTATTAATAATTTATTATGTGATGAATACATTATATGTGTTGTTTCTTTCAACCTTCACATCTCTCTTGTCATCTTCTGATAGATGGTACAACCTTTGCTTTTAGAAATGAAATTACCTCACAGTTCTGAACGGTAGATCCTATCCAACCCCAAACTAAATTCTTTATCAGTGTTTCTGAGATCCCATCTCTCAATGAAGTCAGCTAAATGAACTAATAAACAATGAGGCAAAGAAGTTATTGCATAAGTTAAGAACCAGAGCATTAAATTATTGAAATCTCCATTTGAAAGTGAAACAAGAAATATCAGGATGTATATCTGAGTCAGAAAACGATTTGGTAGCCCATCCCAGAGAAGATAATTGAAGAAAAACCCAGACAGATGGGATGTTGGCCAGTTTTCATACTTTGAACCAACCCTGTGTTGAGCCTGAGTGCAGGTGGTATTAGGGAGAAAACTGTAAAGTATCCCTTTTAAACTGAAGGATTAATGCGAAGGGAGTCAGCAGGCCACCTACACACTTGTAGAACTCTGGTGGTGTGTAGCCAGGAACAGAGAGGAAGATGTGCCTCCCAAAGTTTGCGTAACATCCAATTCCTTCCTTGGGTCCAGATGACCAAAGGAAGGACAAAAAGATCTGAATGACTTGAACATAAAAAAAGAGGAAGATACAAGATGCCCTGTAGACTTGTCAAAGCCAAAATCAGAATCATATGCATTTCAAAGAGAGTAAACAGGGACAGGTAAACAAATTTGGAATTCCTCCAAAAGGCCATTCATATCTGCATGAGGCATAGAAAACCCACATTAGGTTTAGAATGAACCCAAAAGGTAAAGAGAAGAATCATAAAGAGAAGATTTTAACTTAATGAATTAATTAAGTTAATTTTAATTTAATGAAGTGAAAATACAGACCAGAGTTGACTGTTAGATTTAGAAAGAATATACCTTAATATGCTTAAATTTCTTCATTAGATACAACAAATGGCTAAATGTCAAATGATTGCATCATAAGGATTAAAAAAGACACCTTTTTCACATCTGAAAACATGATTCAAAATCATGCTATGTCTGATTTTTTTTTCTCAAATATTTATTTATTTATTTGACAGAGAAAGAAGGAAAGAGCATCAAAGGAGGCATTGGAGGGAGAAGCAGACTCTCTGCTGAGCAGGACTCAATCCCAGGACCCAGGACCCTGAGATCATGTCCTTAGCTGAAGGTAGATGCTCAACCAACTGAGCCACCCAGGTGCCCCATGCTATGTCTTATTTTATTTATATTTTAAATATAAGACAAATCATATCAAATCTTATGATGATAAGCCATATTAGCAGGAAAGATGAGTAGGGTGACCTCAGAAAAAAATAGTAAACATTTTAAGTCACTGTACATAATGAAAGACAATGCTAATTGATCACAGAGTGGTAACTAGAGTGAGCTAAGCCAGGCTGCAACAGTGTAACATATGAAATAAATTCACACAGTTAAGGTTTCTCTAGGCAATGTGTAATGTTATTTACCTCTTTTTTATACTCAACATTATAAATGTGCACTTAATTTTCCTTATGTTAAACAAAAGGGTTGCATAATCACTAGAACACATTCTTGTCTCAGAGGGGCTCCCTCTCCATTGGAAAAGACAGACACACAGCAAATAAGTATAATAAAAATGGCATAAGTCCTAATTGAGGAAGATGGAACACAGAAAAGCAATTCCTAACTTGTTGGAGAGAAAGGTGGTTAGGAAAACTTTTCAAGAAAGAAAGTAACATTTGAATAGTCTTGAAAAATGTGTAGAAATTTACCAAGTCAATAGGGAGAGGAAATAGGTAAAGGCACATGAAAACAACAGTTTAGTTGGGCTGACTTGAGTATTTTTTATTCTGTTCTATGTGACCCTAAGTATTTCTGTACTTAAATTCTATTTCATTCAAATGTTGTTGTATTTATGTTACTCTATATAAACATTTTCACAAATATTCAAAACCATATTGATTTGTACATTAAAATGTACTTGCATCAATCTAAAATAAAAATTCTTATATAGATAAAAATGTATAAAACCCAGTTTTAGATGTGATACTATCACCAATATTATATGCTTATTGTTGGCCTACAGGTCATCTTCCACGAAAAAGTAATTTCTCTATTTGCTTAATAACATTATATAAACATATTCCAGACACAGGACTGTATTTGTATTAACTGTTATTAACCATTGATCCAAATGCCTACATAAGGGTTAATTTTAGATTAAACAAGAGATTAGTTTTATTTAGTAAAACCAGAAATTTTAGGACCAGACAGAACTTAGTTTTGCTATTTTCTCAACATCCTAACAAACCTTTTACAAAATCAAATGCTGACATTAAAGCTAAAGGATGTGTTTTCAAACTTGATGAGATGAAGTGACTGTATTTCAAAACAACACTTAAACGCTGAGTTAGTCACACAATTCAGGGATAACAAAATTAGCATTCCAGGGATTCATTTGCCAGAAAATACCAGTTGCCTCTTTAGCCACATACTGTAAAGCTATTCATACCAGCAGCTTAAGACACTTCTGTCTGCCAAGTTTCCCAGGTGCCTCCTGCAGAGAATGCCCCACAGTCAGCCAGCCACTCCTCTCTTGTAAAAGAAAAATCTCTATTCACAAGAGAGAAAAACTTACAAACAGAGAGGCTCTTTTTCAAAATCTTTGAAGCCAATTCAATTTGGAACTTGAGCAGTTGTAACTCCTCTTAACAACAGGTGCAGAATGATACACTGGCTCTCTTATAAATATTCTTGAAAGGATCTCTTCGCGTTAGCATTTTAATTCCCTGTCTCTTTAAATGAGGCCTGCTTTTCATAGGTCTTTTAATTTAAATGTATCAACTCTTCATACCGTACCTAATTTACTTTACTAATAAAAAAATACCAAATGCCAATTGGTTTGTGTTTCTTGTGAAAATGTTGTCATTAAGATATTAGCATATTTGTAGAGATTTGATGATTCTTACATTAAAAAAATCCCATTCCTTTACAATAAAATGGCTATACCTTCTGGCTATTTTCCAAAAATGAAGTTGACTTTATGTCTAGGATTCCAATCCACCGTCTCTTGATTGAGACTGGTATTTGGAGTTTTTTGTCGGCCGTGTAGAGAAAATTGCACTAGACAAGGGCTACTCAAGGGTTATCAGGACCATTTACTTACAATATACTCTTTTGGTAATCATTTAATATTTTATTATTTTTTATTTTTAAAAATATTTTATTTATTTATTTGACAGAGGGAAGAGATCACAAGCAGGCAGAGCAGCAGGCAGAAAGAGGAGGCAGGAGCAGGCAGAGAGCCCGATGCAGGGCTCCATCCCAGGACCCCAAGCTCATGACCTGGGCTGAAGGCAGAGGCTTAACCCACTGAGCCACCCAGGTGCCTCTCATTTAATATTTTAATCTTCATTTTCCTTATCTGTAGAATGGAATAATAAAACCTTCTTTGTACATCTCAAAGAGCTAACGGGAGGATTGGATATGCTGTCACTTATGACAATATATATTTAAGTAAGAAATGAATATAGAAAAGGAAAATTGAATATAAGATATTTTAAAAAAACAGAAGAAAACAGCAAAAATAATCTTCTCAACCTTTTGATTGGCAAGGATTGATGATGACTGAAAAGTGTTAACCACAAAAGTGTTAACCACAAAAGTAAATGAGATTTCAAAAAAAAAAGTAAATGAGATTTCAAAAAAAAAAGATTTTAAATCTGTTCTTTGATGGACATCACTAAGAAAATGAATTGACAAGACATATGTGGGGGTGCCTATATTTGTAATTCATTCATCTGAAAAATATTTGTATCAGAACATATAGAGAACTATTATAATTCAATAAGAAAATATACTCTTCAATAAAAATGGGCAAAATATTTGAATAAACTTCTCACAGAACATGATATATAAATAGTTAATAAGCATCTGAAATGTAACTTGACATGATTAGTTATGGGGAAAGCGAAGTTCAGTGACACTTCAGTCAGAAACCAGAAAAGTGAGAATTTTTTTTAAAGATTTATTTATTTTAGAGAGAAAGGGAAAGAAAGAGTGCATGTTTGGGGCGGGGAGGGGGATGCTGGCAGACAGAAGCAGAGAGAGAATCCTCTAGCAGATTTCCTGCTGCAAGGAGGCCCAGGCAGGGCTCAATCCCAGGAACCTGAGATTATGATCTGAGCTGAAATGAATAGTCAGATGCTCAACCAAATAAGTCACACAGGCACTCCAGAAAAGTGAGAATGTAGATGCCCCTAAAGTTAAGAACAGAACTAATATTTTATAATATTATATATAATATTTTATAATAGCTAATATTTTAAATTTTATATACTTGGCTTTCAGAAAGAAATGATGAAATCCACACTACTATTTTTCTTAGAAATTCTATTTTAACATGTATCTGTTGCTTTTTGATTTCACAGGGGATTTCATCTGAAAAAATACAGTGACTTTGCATGTTCATATGCATGGGTTTTTGTTTTTTGTCTTAATAATGTTTAACAGTTTAATAGTTTCTGAGAGGACAGCTTCTCAAAAATATTTTTATACTTAGGAAAATGTAACTTCCAAATGGGAATTTTAAAATACGAAATTGAAGTACTCTTGAGATGATTTCATCTGTGAAAATCCTCACTTTTTGTCCCAGTAATAAACATTATTAGGAAAAAAAAAAAAAAAGAAGAGGACAAAAAAATGAACTTGGGACCTGAGAAAAAGGAAAGACTGGAAATATGCTCAGAAAACTGTTAAAATAAAAGATTTCCTCAGAGGCTGGACATAATTTTATTTTTCTTTTTGAGACTAGAATTTTGGTTTGAGAGATCTATGTTTTCTGAACAAAAAAATATAGAGGAAGAGGGGTTAAATACCCACTTCCTTGTTTAAATAAAAGCAATTTGCAAGAAGTTTTTAACAAAAAATTGAAAACATTTTCAAATTTGCGATGATTTCCTGGAATTATGCATCAGCATGGAACAGAGGACACAAGAGATTAGAAGCATATTGTTTAGTCTAGTTATATTTATAAAGAGTTTTGGGTCTTGGAACACAGCAAAACTCTCAGTCCCATAGCAGACTACCTCAAGCACACTGAGATTGCTGTCCTTCCAAGCCATATGTCCATTCAGTGTAATGCGATTAAGCCAGAAAATAAGACACAAGAGAGGACAGACAGAACCAGATTAAGATGATGAGATGCTTTGGTGAGTGCTGTGAAGTGTGTAAACCTGGCAATTCACAGACCTGTACCCCTGGGGATAAAAATACATGTTTATAAAAAAATAAAAAAATTAATTAAAAAAATTAAAAAAAAAAAAAAAAGATGATGAGATGCTTCCCAGTGCCTGAAAAAAATAGTAACCAGGGAAATCAGAGAATAAAAAGAAATTTAAAAAAAAATCCAAACTGGAAAGAAAGAATTCTGTCTCTGTTTTCAAATGACATGATATTATATCTGGAAAAATCAAGAGATTTCACCAAAAAAATTGCTAGAACTAATAAATATATTCAGTATAATTACAGAATACAAAATCAAAATGTAATCTTTATATACTTATATACAAACAATGAACTCTTGGAGATATTAAGAAAACACACACACACACACACACACACCATCCTTCAAACTTTCTGTCTTCCTTTCTGGTTAATTTTTCTCTGGAGCACTCATCACCTTCTAAAACAATCTAATCTCCCTATTTTTTTCTCACTTCACTAAAACATGAACTCCAAAATTACAGGAGATATATCTCCTGTAATTTTATATATAATTTATACATCTCTTAAAACTTTATATATATATATATAATTTTTATATATAGTGTCTTTATGTTATACATAGTTTTATATATATTATATACAAACATACAAAAATGTGTTTTTTTGAATTTTTGAGGCTGATATACCTCCCATGCCTATAAATGGCATTAAATATTTACTTTTTGAATGAAAAAATAAATAATTACAGGTCTAAGTAACATTAATGTTTATTTTTTCTTCTTTAATATTTAAGTCATTTAAAACTATAACTTTTAATTTTAGTTCAGAATTCCTTATGTTCTGATAGGTATTGTTATAAAGTCTTCTTTCTTTTCCTTTTTTTTTTTTTTTAAAGATTTTATTTATTTATTTGACAGAGAGAGATTACAAGTAGGCAGAGAGGCAGGCAGAGAGAGAGAGGAGGAAGCAGGCTCCCTTCTGAGCAGAGAGCCCGATGCGGGACTCGATCCCAGGACCCTGAGATCATGACCTGAGCCGAAGGCAGCGGCTTAACCCACTGAGCCACCCAGGCGCCCATGAAGTCTTCTTTCTTTTACTGTTTTCTCTAGAGTCTGAAATTCTTCCGTGGATATTTTTTGCTCCAAGGATTATCATGGGTAGATTTCTTAATTTCCAGTCATTTAAGAATGTCATTTTGCAATATAAAAATTTCACCTAAAATATTTAATCCTATTAGATTATGAAAAAAATGACTTCATTATTCTCTTCAAAAAATTTTTAAGATCAAGAGATTAATTTAGCCTTATACTAGGTTATGTTTTTATGTTCTGTTTATGTTTATGTTATGTTTTATGAACCTGTGGCAGGTTCCCTTGATAGCTATAATGATCGACCAGATTGTTATATATACTTGAATCTATTTCTAGACTTTGTAGCATTTTTGACACTGCTCAGTTACTATAAGATCATCAACATTATCATAAGTACCATTATCAAAGAGATATTTTTGAATGTTTAATAAACACTGGGACTTTATATATATAAACCAGTTTAATTCCCATACTTCTATAAGACAGGTGCTCTTATTACCCCCTCATAATAGTGAGGAAACTGAAAGAACGAGAAAGTAATTTCCATGGCTGTTTAGCAGTGTAGGCAGAACACTTTTAAAACATGGTCTTTTTTTTTAGAATGAATTTTAACATCTGTGGATGTTGTTCTATCCTCACTATCTCCCATTAAAATATTATTTACTACTTTTTCTTACTACTTTGTTCAGATAGATTTTGATGTTGCATTAAATTACATAATATTAATTTGAGGAAAATAATATCCTTATAGGACTTTTTCATTCAGAAATATGTTCTCCATTTATTAAAAATTTCCCTTAATATCCTAAGGGTTTGTTTTAGTTTATTTCCTTAGTATTATTTGTACTTTAATATTTTTATGAATGTCCAGTATGTCATTTTGTGAAGGTAAAACTTTTCTATTGTATTTTCTTACTGGTTTTTGTTCATTTATTTGTAGATTACTGCTCGTTTATTAATTTTTTAACTAACAACTTCACTCAGTCTTTTAAGTACATTGTTTACATTTGGTTTGGTTTTCTACTCCAGTTGAATCTCTGGGGACTTACCAGATAATAATAAGCATGTCATCTACAACTAATAATCATATCTTCTTTTAATATTAATTATGTCTGTATTTGCTAATTCCATATTCCAGTTTTATTTCACTAGCAGAGGTCCCTAAGTAAGATAAATAATAAAAGCAACATTAGACATTGTTTTCTTCATCTTAAATCTAGCATATAATACTAGCATTTCAGGAAAAAGTTTATATATCGGCTTGAATTGATTTTTTTATTAATCTCTTGATTTGATAAATACTATTTTCAGTCAGAATATCTGGAGATGATCATGTCCGAGACACTGCATAGGTGAGAATGTTCTTTGTCTACGTCTTCATGTGGGAAACTGGGCAAAAGAAATGAACTTAAATGAATATCTCCTTGCAGTATGCAGCCCACTGATAGATCCCTGAGACACACAGACCAGGATTATCCTTAAGGAACTAGTGGCTGCCTTGTAACTTGATGTTTAAAAATAACTTTATCTTGGCAGCAGCTGGCCCCTCAAGATCCAGATTTCTTGGAGACTTATACTATCCCTAACCCCCACTAATTAAAAAGTACCCAGTCAGTTACTGCCCACAATCCCAGCACAGTTCTTTCTGCCCACAGGTCCTGTCCCATGAACAGGCAAGGGGTCAAGGTCTAGGCAGGGGAGCTAGCAGGCTCCTGACTCTGACTAGGCTCTGAACCATATCGGCAGATGGGGTTGCTGAGACAGAGCAGAAGGGATAAGAAGGGAACAAACCAAGAGAGCACAACATCTCAAGCCCACAAGCTTCCCCTACAGTTCTCAACAAAAGACCGCCACGAAAAGCCCTCAGTGGCAGCCCATTCAGGAACCCTCTCACTCTGGATCACTTTTTTTTTTTTTTCTTTCCTTTTTGCTCTCACCTTCCCTTAATAAACTTTCACTTCAATTCACCCTTTACTGTCTGCGAGATTCATTTTTCAACTCCTTGACACAAGAGCCCCGCCATCCGGCAACAGTCTTACCCAGGAAGTCATGTGGCTGAGCATAAAATTATTGTCACTGTTTCTCCTCACATAATACCACTGACGGATCTCCCATACTCCAGCATTTAGTGCTATATATTTAAAAAAAAAAAAAAAAATCTTTTGATTGTTCACTTGGTTATAGACAAGTTAGGAGTTGGATTCCTTGTCCTGGATACCGACTGCACTGCTGTATGTGCCTTTACACTCATGCTCCTTGCTACCCTGACCAGCGGCTCTGTTCCTCTGGTTGTCCCCAGGGGAAGAAAGATAGGCGAGCAAGCAGCCAGCCTGTGATCCAGCATGAGCCACTAGTCCTGTTTGCTTCAGTCACTCCCATCCCGAGAAGCAGCAGCCAGGATTGCTGGCAGATCCGTGCTGTACTGGTCAACCTCACGGTCAGGCATGCGATGAAGGAGTTAGAACGCACACTTTCGTATTCTCTCTTGTGCCCGGCACACAGTAGACTGGCTTTAAGAATGGGCCAAATCTTCAAACTCCATGGTAAACGAGAAAAAACTGAAATGGGGTAGCTAAAAATGATCTACATTAACTCAGAAACCACTTCACAACACAGTCTTTTGTCATAAATTTTGTTTGGGACACTCTGTCTTTTTTCATTCATATGGATTCCAGTTTTATAAGAGAAGCTCTCTCTGCATCTCTCATTCTCACTGATTCTTCTCAATCAGATATTAGTTTTCTCCTTCTCGGAACCCTCTCCTTTGCATTCTCCAGGCCCTTCATGTCTGTCTTTCTTTCTTTCTTTCTTTCTTTCTTTCTTTCTTTCTTTCTTTCTTTCTTTCTTTCTTTCTTTCTTTCTCTCTTTCTTTCTTTTTCTTTCTTTCTTCATTTCTTGCTTGCTTTCTCTCTTTTTATAAATTACATCTTTCCATTCTTTATGGCTAGTACTGGATTAGTTTCTCAAGATTTTATTCCAAGAAACCAATTCTGGGAGGAGCCTGGGTGGTTCAGCTGGTTGAACGTCTGCCTTCTGTCATGACACAATCCCGGGGTCCTGGGATTGGGCTCCACGTCCTGTTCCCTTCTCAGTGGGGAAGCCTCTTCCTTTTCCTGTGCTCCTCCCCTGCTCATGCTCCCTCTCTCTCTCTCTCTCTGTCTTTCTCTCTCTCTCAAATAAGTAAAAAAAAAAAAAAAAATACAAAAAAATAAATAAATAAATCTTAAAAAAGAAAAAGAAACCAATTTTTTTCTCTAATAGTCCACTGTTCTTATTTTAGTTTTTTTGTTTTGTTTTTTGTTTGTTTGTTTTTAATTTATTTGACAGACAGAGATCATAAGTAGGCAGAGAGGCAGGCAGAGAGAGAGAGGAGGAAGCAAGCTCCCTGCCCAGCACAGAGCCTGATACAGTACTTGATCCCAGGATTCTGAGACCATGACCTGAGCCGAAGGCAGAGGCTTTAACCCACTGAGCCACCCAGGCGCCCTGTTCTTATTTTAGTTTTAAGTGTAAAGATAATTTTTAAAATTTTCTTAAAACTTTCTTGTTCTCTGATTATTCCATTTCATGACTTCAAGCTTTTGCATGAATTCAGTAACCTCTGAAATTCTTTAGCACAGAGGAGTTAACCGGAGACAGGGGCCGCTTTTAATAAACACTGTAAACCTGGGACGCACTGTGGCTTAGTGACAAAGAACCCAAGCTCTATAGCCAGATTGCCTGTGTTTGGATCCTAGCCCTGCTACCACTAGTTGAGTAATCTTTAGCAAATTTGGATTATCTCAGCTTTAGTTTCCTTGATTTTAATTTTAGGGTAATAACACTAACTACCTTGTAACATGTATTAAATGAGCAACAAGGGGTAATGCACTTAGAAGAGCTTGACAATAGTTTGTGCTTCATACTTGTTAGCTAATAACTAGCTATTTATGATTGCTCTCATTAGCAAGTCAACGTCAGAACTATCACCCTTTATAGTAATGTGTCCATGGCTCTGTATTAAAGATTGTTGGTGGCTTCCTTTGAGTGTCTCGCTTGTCTGTTAGTTAGGTTGCTGCTCCACTTGCACATGATAATTTGCAAATTGAACAGCTTTGCCCTCTTTCCTATTTCTTCCCTGCAATACATCTCTTGAAAATTTCTCCACATTCCTGCATATGAATTGAAAGGTTCCATAATTTCTGGTTGTGATTTTGTTCATTTTCAATTAGATGATATTATGAAACGAAAATCATGCATTAAGATCAAAATCATGTAATGTCCTTTTGTTTTTAATATATAGTTTGTGTGTGTGTGTGTGTGTGTGTGTGTGTGTGTATGTGTGTTTAAGGTAATGTTAGGGAGAATATGAGTATTCACATCCCTTAATTTGGCAGGTTTTCATTACATTTTTACTACATTTTGTTTAGATTTGTTTCTAGCTAACCTTCCTTCTGGTATGAAGTAATTTTACTTTAGCTCAATAAAAGGTACTACCTCAGACTTGATCTTTTTTTTGTTTGCTTTGAGAAACCTACGTGAAGTCTTCCTGCTGGGTTTAATAGAACAAAGAACAACCACAACAAAATGACCTTCCTTTTCTCCTGTATTCTTTTGTCACATCAATGTTCTTTTGTGCTGTTCTATTTGTTGGTGTGTGAAGTGCATCTGGGTTGTGAGATAGGGGATTTTGATTGCAATTGGCATTGATTTTTGAAATGTATTCACTTACTTTATAACTTGTAGTGGCTGTCTCAAATGAAGTGCTTCAAAGTTTTTCCTTGTTTGTTTTTTCTTTACTTTTCTTTCTTTTTTTTTTTTTTTTTTTCCAGTGTCACAGCTTTAAGGGGTTTATATTTTGGTATACTTAGTTTTGTTGATTGAGTCATAATACCATTTGCTTTTAGAACATAGTATCTTACTTTAATGTTCAAGGAAAAGCACTCTAGGTTTTAGTCATTTACTATTTTTTTAAAGATTTTACTTATTTATTTGACAGAGATCACAAGTAGACAGAGAGGCAGGCAGAGAGAGAGAGGGGGAAGCAGGCCCCCCGCCAAGCAGAGAGCCCGATGTGGGGCTTGATCCCAGGACCCTGAGATCATGACCTGAGCCAAAGGCAGAGGCTTAACCCACTGAGCCACCCAGGTGCCCCCATTTACTATTTTAATATCTTGGTATATATGTGCATACCTGTGTGTCTGTGTACATGTGTGTGTATACATTTACACGTGTACAAACATATGTATGCAAGGAACACATGAACACATGTAATAATGAAAGGATATGAAGAAGGATATTTTGTATTTTTTTGTACTTACCATGAAGATTATAAAACATAAATGAGGATTAAAGATTGCACACTGCCTCTACATGGTGCTACCAAATTAAGCATTGGATTAAATTTGTTATTCAAACAATCCAAATGAGATTTTTCCCCACCAAATTGAGCAAATTTGATTGGAAAAAGGCAGCATTTGTAAGATATACTTGGTCTTTACTCTTTAAATGTTTTAGTTTAGTATTTAGTTTAATGTAATAAACATCAAATTATTTTCTATTAGTTTTATCATTTAAAATGGAAGAGAGCATAGGACAAATACAACCTTATCTACATATTTACTAGTGACAGTTTTAACATAATCAATTACATCTATACCCAATAAAGCCTCCAATATCATCCGAATGAAAACTGACATAAGACTTTCATGTAAGATGAAAAAAAAAACTTTGATTTATTTCTCTTTTATGTGTATACTATAATATTCTTTATAAAGAGATTTGAAACTGTATTCCACTCTAAGTCAGAGTTATCATCCCTACATCACAACGTTTACCTCTGGCTTCAACATTGTGAAGGGGGAATGTTCAGGGAGAAAGACTCATGGATAACAGTAATTCTTCTACTTTGATATAATAAAACCACCACACCATTCCAGTGGTGTATGATGTTCAGCTTCCTATTTATTTTGGTAAGTAAACATGTATCCATTTCTTACACAATATAAGTAAAATTGCTTCAAAGTGCTCAAGTAGAAATGAGACTGATTCTCACCTCTGATTTAAATATACTTAAGAATTGAAAATGCATCCGTTTGAAGAATTTGATTGTCAGTAACATTATAAGATTTGTAAAAAACATTAGTGTCCTGGGATCTGGATTGATTCTCAGTTTGTGGTCCATATATAAACCACTGAAGGTTAATATGATATCAATAAATAAGCAGTTTATTCCTTGTACTCCATAACATTTTTCTTTCTGAAATGTAACAATTCCTCACCACAGGAATTATTGCATTTAATGGCACTCTCCACCTCATGCAAAATATTGGGATGAAAATCTCAGAGCTCTTTTTCTTTGGAAAAAGAAGCATGAGGAGTGTTTTAGTAAATGAATTAACATTTAACTTGTAGGACCATTTCAAGTTATACCTGTGTAGAAATGGCATAGTATAACATGTATGTCTATCTGAGAAAGTATTTAAAATGATCATTTGTCAGAAATTTGCAACTAGTGCCTAGAAAATGTCTGAGAAGTTGAGAAAACAAAGATCTAAAAACATTTTAAGCTTAAGGTAATTGTTGTTGTTGTTGTTGTTATTTTGTAGTGATTGAGGTGATTATACTACAACTGATGGCAACTCTGAAAACTTTAAGAATTGGTGTAAAAATGATGGTACAGTGCTTTCCAACTGTATACTTTGAGATTTAATGTTATAACAGGTATTTTAGGAAGTAAACAATTTTGTTCTGAATAAAATCCTTATTTAAGCAAATCTATTTTGGAGTGCCTGAGTGACTCAGTTGGTTGAGCATCCACCTCTTGGTTTTGGCTCAGATCAGGATCTCAGATCCTGAGATCAAGCCCCAGGATGTGCTCCACATTCAACATGGAGTCTCCATCTCCCTCTGCTCCACCCCATGCTCTCTCTCTCAAATAAATAAATAAAATCTGTAAAAAAAATCTATTTTAACTTTAGGACATTTTAGAGTATTCGACATGCATATAGACTATGTAGAAATCCAAGTAGAATTTATAGTAACTACAGTTTCCAAATTTGTTCATCCATGACTTCTTTTAAAAAAATATGTGTTTTTCTATTTATTTTAGAAAACAAAGATTAATGTCTCGCAAGATGCAAGTTATTTAGTGAATAACTAAATATTCCTGAAGGATTATTATCAACTCCTTAGTGAAGAGAAAATGAGGACTGATAGCAAAGCCCTTCAGCCACTCTCTGTGGCATAAACCTGTGGTTGTTGTCAAATAAGGAGCTGATTCTGATTGTTTAAACAAAGTGGTACTACTCCAAATAGTGCTGGCAAAGGGGCTTCTTAATCTTGATATTACAGATCTTATGACTTTATTTCCAAGATTTTCCTGATATAACTCTTTTTTTTTTTTTTTCCAACAAGTTAGTGTTAAGTGTTAAAAGTCCTCTCTCAATATAGCTGTCTACATTGTTACTGTTCAAAAATCTGATTATTTGAGCCAGCAACTCCATTGAGTTACTACAGGGGAAAACCGTGTTGGGAATGACATTCTTAATCTTTCTTAGGAAAGTGTTGTAATGTCAAGAAAATAGAGTAGGAGTCACTGAAATGACATTTGCAAGGTGAACAACATGGAAAAGAAAGAGGAATAAATCTCACTCAAGACTATTTTCTTTGTTTCTTGACTTCCTTTTCCTCAGATGAGAGAATAAACTAACTTAAAGTCAAAGAAAGACAACAGTGTAAGATTTTTACTTAATGTAATGAGCTGCTGACCTGTTTGCACTATTCTCCCACACATACTAACGCACATACACATTTAAGTTCACAGAATTTCCAAGAGGAGCAAAGACCCTTGATTTTGTTAGTATTTTCAAAAGCAGCTATCTAAAGCCTTGAATGTGGATCTCATTCCAAAAGTTGTGGGTTGCAGACAGCATACACTCAACAAAATATCAAGGTGACAAGATCTTTTTTTTTTTTTTTAAGATTTTATTTATTTATTTGGCAGACAGAGATCACAAGGAGGCAGAGAGGCAGACAGAGAGAGAGAGAGAGAGGAAGAGAAGCAGGCTCCCCACTGAGCAGAGAGCCCGATGTGGGGCTCCATCCCAGGACCCTGAGATCATGACCTGAGCCGAAGCCAGAGGCTTTAACCCACTGAGCCACCCAGGAGCCCCTTGAGGTGACAAGATCTTTGATTGTTCCACATAATCTTTTATACGTGAGAGAAAGAAAAAAGAAACAAAACAAAGAACAAGCACAGCACTATAATCCGACAGATTTTCATTTTAATGTATTTTTTTAAACTCTATCTAAAATGGTCCAAGTGGGGATACTGAGATGGCTAGAAAGTAACTGATTTAAAAAGAACAAATAATTTTTATGTCTATATATGACTTAGTTTTAAAATAGTTATTTTCAACTAACATTTATCCACATCTAATAAATTGAAAGAGCATTAGCTGAAGGTCAAAGTAAGAATATTAGTGAAAAGATAGGGGCATGTTAGAGCCATGAGAGATGAAGTATAAGCTACACCAAGAATTAGATAAGAGGACGTTACCTGACTTGCAATGATGACGATGGAGGTAGAGTGTATTATGCTAAGCAAAGCAAGTCAGTCAAAGAAAGACAAATACTGTATGATTTCACTCATATGTGGAATTCAAGAAACAAAGCAGTGGAGCATAAGGGAAGGTGAAAAAAAAAAGAGGGAGGAAAAACACAAGAGACTCAACTAGAGAGAACAAACTGAAGGTTGTTCAGGGGGATGGGTGAGGGGATGGGCTAAATGGGTGATGGGAATCAAGGAGGGACTACTTGTGATGAGCCTTGGGTGTCAAATGCTGAGTGATGAATCCCTAGATTCTGCACCTGAAATTAGTATTACACTGTATGTTAACGAACTGGATTTTAAATAAAAACGTGAAACAATTAACAAAAAAAGCAGCATGAAAGAAAAGACAAATTTGCCAATTTTGAAATTTGTGTAGAAGTGGCCTCATACCAAGAAGAAGGTGGGGCGCACCCACTCTCTCTCACTCTCTCTCTCTTTTTTCTTTTTTCTTTACTCTGAAAACTTCTATCCCTGGATTCCCTGAATCAGAATCCAGGATACTAATGTGTTATTCTGTACAAGTAAAAATGAATGTGTTTCTTATAGTGTTCATATTATTATCTTTATGACTAATTTTATTTTGACTATGAAACATATAAAAATACATTTTGAAGAAAACTTATTAATATATTAGAAACACCTACACCAAAGAAATAGTGTCTTCAGATTTGGAAAGTTAAGCAATAATTATTTAATCACTCCCATGTGTTGAGTAGTTTATAATTATTATCTATATATTTTACATTTCTCAATCACACATTGAAGATATCTAAATATTAAGCTCTTTAAATATGCTGCTAATTATTCCTTAGCATGTGCCCGGGGCTCATCATGGAGTGGCTGAAGCAAAAAAAAATTATACAAAACATTCTTTTGTAACATAGAAATGTATGGAAAATTAATATCCTGCCTTTTTCCTACAGTTCCATATAAAATTGTTCTCAGCAAAAACCCCTTGTATTAATCATATAAATGTCATTTTTAATTAAATCACAGATTCCATAATATTAAAGGACTTGGAAGCCATTCAGTAAAGTCCTTTTGTTATTAGGATGCAAGTTTGGCTGCAGTAACATAAGCCAGATAATACTGGCTCAGAAAAAATGCAGTTTCATTCCTCTCTCAATAACAGTACAAACATCAACAGTTCAGGGGTAGCTTCAAAAAGATTGGGTTTTACTATCTTTCTTTTCTTTTCTTCACAAATAGGCAGGGGGGGGGGGTGGAAAGCCAGGGAGCCTGATGCAGGGCTTGGTCCCAGGACCCTGAGATCGTGACCTGAGCCAAAGTCAGAGACTTAACCTACTGAGCCACCAAGCACCCCCAAGTCTTACTATCCTTAACAAGTTTCTTCATGTCATCACTTTTAATTCCAACCCATCACATTTTCATTTTATCCAGGGGGAAGAAAATAAGTAGATGGCCTCCATTCCTCTTCCTTTAAGAATACAGTTTAGAAGTTTCATGTATTCCTTCCACTTCTGTTTGACAAGAATTATCCACCCTTGGTTCAAGAAAACCCAGGGGCATGGTGTAGCATGAGTTCCGCTAAAACCAGGGGCTGTGTTAGTGAAGAAAGAGAAGGAAAGGAAGAAGGCAAAGAGAAAGGAAAGGAAGAAGACAGATAATCGCTATTATAGCCCCCCAATTTGTGTGGGGTCTGTTAGGTCCTTCAGAGGAGTTGAAATTGATCTAGGGCAGCATTATAGGGTTGGTTCACCTAGATCTCAGTGTGGGTATGTGGGAAGTAAGGAAGTGGAGACAAGATCTTATCAGAGGGTACACAAGGTGAAAACTAGTTCATAGAAATCCCAAGATATTATTTTTCTTTTACATTGTGTTGACATTTGCATTGATGTGAAAAGCAAAACTGTTGCTGGAGACTTAGCATGAAGAAAAGCCATGGAACCAAAATGGCTGTGCTAGTAGGCTTATAGCATATTCCGCCACATACTTGAAGAACAGAAAGAAAGAAAGTTTCAGTTAAAAATGTTCCTGGTGAAGCAGTATAAAAAAGTTTATTGTGTCTCAATTTTCAGTACAAATCCATATGTCAGAACAAAATGGGAATATGAATAAAGCACTTGTGTTACACACTGAACTATAATGGTTGCCTTGAGGCAAAACACCTGTGCAATTGTTTCAGTTGCAAGCTGAGGTAAGCATTTTTTTCATGGCAAACCATTTTTACTTGAAAGAATAATTGACAAACTGGTTTAACCAGACTCGGATACTTGGCAAATCCGTTGTCAAAACTGAAAGAAACAAACCTATCACTTCTAGACAAACCACTGACATATTTAATATCAGTGTTAAAAGTATAGTTTTCAAGTGGAAATTAGATATTTGGAAAACTTGTAACTGCAACAGTGAGAGTGACGGCTTCCAATAAATACTTTTCTCATGAACACAATGAGGATATTAAAGAATGAAGTTTTGTGTTATTTTATAATGATATGTTGTCAACATTTGGAAGATCTTCAAAATGGAGTGCATCAATATTTTCCAAATGACTGACACATGATTTCATATGCATGGTTAAAGATCCATTTTAAAGTTTAAGATAGACAAAATAATTTGATGTATGAGATGTCAAAATGTTAATCACATTGTTTTAGATTCCAAATTACATATAACTTTATAAACATCTTCACTTGTTGAGTTTTTGGTGAGTATAAATAGTAATATCCACAATTATCTGAAAAAGCTATTACAATACTCACTTCTCCAATAAATATGTTTGAGATTGCAAATTACAATTTGCAACCAATTGCATAGAGACACAGCCATGAAAATTTTGCTATCCTCTCTTAAGTCAAATATTAAACAATTCTGCAGAGATCACTCAGATTTAAATGTTATATATATTAACATGCAATGATCATACTTAGTTCTTTGTAATCGTATTAACAAATACATTTTTTTTAATTTCTATTTCAATTTTTACTATAGTAAATATGTGCTTGTATATGTATATGCATATATATGTATGTGTACATATGTGCATATATATATACATATATGTATACATACATATCTATACAGGGATTTCTCTCTATCATACACAAAGTCTCTTTGAATTTCTCCATAGTTTTTAAGAATATAAGGGGGTCCTGAGACCAACTAGTTTGACATCTGCTGGTCAAAGTCATAGAAGTTTGAGGTACAGGATTTGCTATTAAGATGACAGAAAAGCTACACTGAAGGCATATAAAGCAGCAGAATGTTTTATGTACATGTCACCTGGATATCACATCTGATACCAGGAAGTAGGAACACTTTGTCACTCAATTTTCTTTTCTTCTTTTGAGGATAAAGGGGGAATGGTGATAGGATAAAACTTGTAAGTAAAAATGAAAATTGCTCTAAGAAAATTATAAAGACTTTTAATTCTGATTCTCCTCCTATTTTAAGCATTGTTAACTTGGGAAGGGTGTTGTCTGAACCAGTATATTGGTATACTGTGAACAATGTAATTGAAATAATGAAGTTGGATAAGTGTTCTTACATCACTGTTGTCTTCTTTCTCCAAAGACCAGTGCAAGGACCTGGGATGTTTCTCTTGACATACTAGCAATGGATTGTGATCTCAGGAAGCACTGTGTAACTAAATTTGCTATTATCTAATTTTTTAATGGTATGTTTGACTGTCAAAATTTTGTAGTCTAAAATAAACTACAAGCAATTGGCCAACTTAAGGACTTACATTACAGATCCATTCCTTAAATATTACAGAATTCATTGATTCTTTGATACCAAATAATTCTTTAAATTCTGTGTGACCATTAACAATGCCTAGTTTAAAATCATGGTTTTCATTACATAGTTGAAGTCACCAAGACACTTGAAACTATACATTTATAAAAACTTAGTTCAAATTGATTTTTGAATATGATAAGAAAATCAGAAAAAAATCAGAACCAGAAAAAAGTAAATGACTATGAAATAGATTTTAAGATAAATGCCATTTAAAATAATATAGAGAAAATAATTATTTTATTAAACAACATTTTAAAAACAGAAATTTGTTCATCTAGTATAAAGTAATTAGTCTTAATTTTTAGCAAATATAGGCTTTTAGGAGTAAGTGTTCAAGCTGTTGTGCACATAGCACAACTAAAAGGAAACTATGATTCAAGTTACTAGCTGGGGAGTGGGAGATGCGGGTAGAGTAGTGCATGGTTGGAATTTGAGCTCAAATAGCCACAAACATTTTGGAAAGTAAGTAGGAGGAGTACTGAGCTCTCAACTCCGTATTTCCCAAATAAGAAAGAGGATTTTTCTTAAGTCATTGTATCGAGTGACTCTTCAAGATTGAAATAAAGGTCATTAAAATGACCTAGATGAAATACACTTCCACCCAGCCTTTCCTCTTTTTAGTCAAGGTATAATACCTATAATCTTATAATTATTCTTGTCCAAGCTAGCAAATGTTACTTATGTGTAAATGTCTTTTCTAAGCACGTTTAATCTATGCTATTTAGGAATACCTGTAACATCATACATGAATTATTTTGTCTCACTGAATTTTGTCTCTCTTCATTATTAGAGAAACAACAAAATCTTTTGTTTTCTCCAGATTATATATTTTAATACAAGATAAGGATTGTAATCCCTGTCTGCTTTTCTCGAATGAATGAAATTACTTATAGAAATGTCCTGTAATGACTTCAAATTATTTTCACTTCTATAATTCTACTGTTCATAAATTGCAGTTTATCTTCACATATTTCCATTTGGTTCCTGTGCCAAGTAAAATTTGATTTTTCCTCAATGTTTAATAGCTATATTACCTTATATTGTTGCTTTTAATGTTCTGTAATTATTAGTTTCTTTATTAGTTTTGTAACACACCATTAAAACTTGGCAACAAATTACAATTCTTCATTGTCCTCCTTCCTGGGCCAATATTCTCTCAAAATGTCTTTCTCAACATTGTGTAAGAATGTTACACATTGTGTAACAACAACATTGTGTAATAATGGTGCATTGCAAAATCATCTACATGCTGTAATAACACATGGACTTTGGCAAAACTAACTATAAAAATAAAGAGAAAACCAAACATATTTATAGCATTGCAGTTTGAAGTACATCTCTATCTCAAATAAACTTTAAGGCAGCTAGAAGATATTTGTTACCACGGACAAATCACAGTTTTATACTTCATTTTTATTGTTTTCAGGACATATTCAAAATGGATCCAGGTTTTTATTAGATTTTATATCTATTCAAAATTTCCCCTATTATTATAAGTGAAGGGAACCAATTTGAGTTAGTTTATGGTATAACAGAATATAATTGCAAGGATAAATCAGATATCACATATTATTGAAAGTATGAAAAAAAAGAGAAAAAAATCTGTTACAGGCAATCCTCTAATGCATTAAAAAAGAAAGCTGGCCTAATGTGGGGAGGTACTATAGCTTAGCAAGAAGTTGTCAATTGATTTTCTAAGAACACCAAATCACTCTGCATAACAAAAATACAGAAAGGTTTCAGTAAAGAGGGGTTATATTGAATAAATGAAAGTCAATAAAGAGAGAGGGTTAAAAGAAAGAAAAAATGCCTGTATATTCAGGAAAGGAGAAAGGGAAATAAGAAAATAGGTTGCAACGAGATGAAAAGACACTGAAGAGGAAAACAAATATGATTTAAAGGATTTTTGCACATTATTCCTGCATGTCAGATATAAATACTATTCTCATTTTCACTTTGAAAATATTAAAATTTCTATTTTCCTTGCATGCGTTACAGGGTTGTAAATACTTGGTGACACATATGGGACAGAAAGAGTCATATTTCATTTAGAAATAAAAAAAGTTGTATAACAAAGTCTCAGAGCCAGAAATGTACTGGATTTAGGGGTCAAGTGGAAATAAGGGTTTGAATGATACTTGAATTCTCTGTCCCAGATTAAGTCTACATGTCAGCTTCACTGTTATCCACCACAGACAGGATTTCTGCAAAAGAAATGGTTAGTTACCCCTCTCACACCCATAACCCAAGATCTTACTGATAGGTAGAGACGGGCCCTTTCAGCTATGGTCTGAATGTTTGTGTTCTCTCAAAATTCGCATGTTGGAATCTTAACCCCCCAGATGATGGTATTATGAGTTGGAGACTTTGGGAGGTGTTTCAGTCATCAGGATAGAGCCATTGTGAATGGGATTAGTTGTTGTTTTGTTTGTTTGTTTGTTTTTAAGATTTCATTTATTTATCTTTTGGGAGAGAGAGAGAGAATGACAAAGATAGCCACAGAAAGCGTCAGCAGGAAGGAGGGAGAAGCATGCCTCCCACTGAGCAGGGAGCCACATCTGGGGCTTGATCCTAGGACCCTGGGATCATGACCTGAGCTGAAGACAGGCACTTAACCAATTGAGCCACCGAAGGCACCCCATGGGATTAGTATTTTTATAAATAAAACTCCAAAGAGATATCTCATTGCTCCGTGATATGAAGACATACCTAGAAATTAGCAGTTTGCAGTGCTGAAGAGGGAAAGCCTTTACCAGAACCCTACCATGTTGGCCCCTTGACTGGGACTTCTGGCCTCCAGAACTGTCAACTATTTATAAGCCACTAACCTCTGGGTATTTGGTTAGAACAGTTAACTAACACACTGTTTCATGTCCCTTTGAAAGAATGAGGGAAGGAATTCACCTGCTTAATGGCAAAACAAACAGAACATGATATGCATATTGTAACAGGCGATCCATTTATATAGATTAGGAAACATTTTATATAAAATGACAACTCACTGTCCTATGATTCTAGAAGTTGAACTAAAATATTAGAACGCATATCACAGAGCTTTTATCAAATATTTATTGAGCACTTGTTATCCTTGGATTTGAGAGCTATGTCTAGGAACTCCAGCAGATAACCAAACATTCAGATTTTCTATAAACTGCCTAAATCTCATATTTTCAGAGTGTTCCAGTGGTCAGGTCAATCCTTCCCAAACACATTAACAGCTATAGTTCATTTCAGCTATCCAGACTTATTTTATCATCTCTTACCCAAAGACACTGTTAAATCTTTAAACTCATTTTCGTTTCTCAAGTGTTCATTTTTGTTTTTGATTTTTGTTCTTCCCCTTAGTTCATGATCATAGTATCATTCTGAATTGTACTAGAATTAGAGATCAGGAGTAGAGGGAGGGAAAAATGGAATGTTGACTGACTTTATGAAATAATCCAAACTCCATATTCGTGTATCAATTTGAAATGGCATTTGAATTAAAATCATTTTGATCTATAGGGTTTTAGACTACTCCTCTGGGTGTTATATTAGTTAAAAATACATATGTATGTGTATACATAATGTATATATTTATATATATTTTGTATATATTTATATATTTGTATGTATATTATACAAAAGCCACTGGTGGCTAATAAACAAACATATGTATATATACATGTATTTATATCCCATCTACATTATATATATCTATACATAGATATTACATGTGTGTATATACATCCATATATACACTAGAGAAATTACTAGTAAAATATTCAATATTATTTGATAAACACTCACTATTCAGGATTCAATCTGGTTTGCACTCCATATAATGAAAACTTAAGTTACAATATCCTGTATTTAGCATAGCATGTATTCATAACATTAAAGATTTTAATGATATATGGATTAAATACTTTTAAAACACTCAATAACACTTTTAAAGATAGAGTAAATGTTAGAACATATGTCAGCAAATGTTTGTTTTATAAGGAACCAGACAACAAATGCTATAGGGTTTCAGGACCATATAACTACGTGGCAACTATCTAGTTCTGCCATTATAGTTGGAAAGTAGCCATAGACAATATGTAAATGAATGACTGTGTTTCTTTACATATGGATATCAAAATGTTAGTTCCATACAGTTCTCATTAACCAAAAAATGCCTTTCTACTTTTGTTTTTTTTTTAACAATTTGAAATGTAAGGAGCAGTCTTTCCTTAGGGACTGATACAAAAAGAGGTGAAGGTCCAGTTACAGCCCACGTGCCAATTTGTTAAACCCCACTCTTGAGCATATATAGGAAGTGCACGACATATTTCTCAGATAAGAATAACATAGACCTAAACTTATTTTACCCTGTGATGTTAGAGAAGGGATTTTATCTTATCTTCCACTATTAATGAAGAAGAGATAATTTCATAAAAACATTTTAATCAATTCCTAGTGGTTTGCTGCTACCTGCGTATATTAGCTCAGGAGAGCCAATTATGCATATCACAAGAATTGGCAAATGCTATAAATTAGGATTTTTATCCCCCCTAGAAAGTTGGTTGTTAAACTTTTACCAACATACATTCAATGTACTATTTCTAAGTATCCTTGGCCATTCTGTGAAGAATATATAACAGCAAAAGATAATGGAGTTGATAATAGCACAAAATAATGGAGTTGAATCATTTTGTAGGGATTATGTATGAATATTTTTAATAATTGCTTTAATTATTTTTCTTTAATGAAGAGAATATGTCATTGTTCCTTATCTCAAAAGTTCTAGAATAGCAGCAAAAGTATACTACCTTAAAGAAGGCAGATTACCTCAGGCTTCACAATTTATTCAAGTAAGAATGAGGATTTTAATGTCACATGAATTCATGAAAGTAATAGTGATTCAGTATAAACTTGGTGAGATTAATCTGAGTGAGTATCCTGTTTTATTTCAAGGATGAATTACACTATGCACTACAAAGAAAAACTTCAACCAACATGTCTTTATAGAGAAAGTGTTAAGAAATCATCTTACTCATTGAGGTTCACTTTGCAGGTCTCATTTTGTTTGGTTTTCCTTATTGTTCCACATTTTAAACAATACTAAGGGTGTGATGAAGGCAAGAAAAAAGCTGAGAAAAATTCCTTAAAGGAAGGACCAAAAATAAAATCTCAAATGGAAGTGAATTACAGGTATTGCTTATTTACTTACTTTTTACAGAAAATTTTTAAAACAAACTTCACAAATATCCGAACATTTTTTTCATTGTATCCTACTAACAGATTGTAGTACCTAGTTTGTTGTTATTGTTCCCTAATGTCATTTTATAACATTCTATTAAAATTGAAAAAAAAAGAAAAAGCAAAACAGAAATAAATCCCACATTCCTAGTAAAAGAAGTATTGTGATGGAAAGAAATTCTAATTCAACAAAATCTTTTATCTAGCAAGAAGTCTGCATTTTGTGTGTGTGTAATGAGTGATAGCCAACATAGGAATCATGCTTAATTAAAAAAAGAGAAAGTTAATGAAAGCCTCTGGTCATCTCTGACTTACTTAGGTTAAAAGTATTAGAGAACCAATATATATTTCTATAGTTTATTAAATTTAGTTCCATTTATTTTTCATTTAGTACCAAATAATGTATCTTTCTTTTATTCCTTTTTATCATCTTTATTTTACTCTGCTTATTTATTCTGTATAGATCCAACTTGGATTGTTTCATATTTTCATACTTTTCTTACAAATCCTGTACTTTCATGACATCTTTGTATGTTTAAGTTTTATTTATTTTTACTAGAATTAATGCAGCTCTCATGATATATTTTATCCCACTATCTGTTCACTTTCAGTTTCCATTTCTCCCCTCACCCCTTAAACATATCTTCAGATTCTATGAATTTTCCTTTTTTTTTTTTTTAAAGGTTTATTTATTTTAGAGACAGAGAGGGAGAGAGAGCACAAGAGGGAGGAAAAGAGATTTGGAAGCAGACTCTGCCCTGGGCAGCATCCCACTTTAAAATAAATGTACTGGGAAGGGCTCCATCTCATGATCCTGAGATCACAACCTAAGCGGAAACCAAGAGTTGGAGGCTTAACCATCTGTGCTGCCTAGGCACGCCGTATTATATTCCAATCTCACAATTTTACATGCACTGATAATTGCCATTCCAGTTGTTCAAATTTCTCCTGGACTTCAGATGTTTATTTCCTGCTCTAGCTGTATTTGTTTTGTTTAAAAACAAAACAAAACAAAAAGTATTAGCGAGGATGTGGAATGTTTGGAACTATCACTCCACAATGTTTGGAACTATCACTGGCTGGTGGAAATACAAAATGGAGCAACCACCTTTGAAAACATTTTGGCATCAACTCCAAATCTTAAATATAAAGTTATCTTATGACATCAATTTCACTCTTAGGTATATACCCAAGAAAATAAACAACCAAGTCCACTTAAAAAAAAATGTACACGAATGCTCACAGCAACATTATTCTTACTAGCACAAAAGCGGAAACAACCCAAACGTCTATCAACAAATTAATGGAGAATACAAATGTGATGTACCCACACCGCTGATACTCTCTACAATACAGATAAACCTGAAAGCACTACACTACATAACAGAAGCCAGTCACAAAAGACCATGTACTATATGACTCTATTTATATGAAATGTTAAAAATAGGCAAATTCTTGGGACAGATAGTAGATTAGACAAATTTCTAGAGGCAAATATCCCCTGGCTGGGTATGCTAGTGTGGGGAAGGATTGCTAATTGGTACTAGGTTGCTTTTTGGGACAACAAAAATGTTCTTAAAATGTGGTATTTGCATAAATTTTGAGTATTCTAAAAACTCCTGAATTACAAAAATGATGCCAATGATTTATTTTGAAATTTGACTTTGAAAAGATCTATAGACTTTCAGGTTTGTTTTTTTTTTTCTTCAGTGAAAAAATCTGTAATAATAGATTTCTTGAGAAGAAATCTATTACAAGCATTATGTAACAGAGATACTAACATAGATAAAAGTTTGGTGATATTTTCCCCTATTTCCCTTAGCTTTTTATTTGCTGTATTTTTCTAAAAATCTGACTTCAAATAAATAAATACAACTTCTCAAAGTAATTGTTGCAAAATCCAAAAACTGTGCTTCACAAAATTAGCTCAGACACAAATATTTTGAGTCTGTCATTATTCATATAAATTGTTACAGGTTTTTCCAGCAATTTTCAGAGATTCATGTAGAATGAGGTTGATTCATGTTTATTCATGTTACTATGAGCACAGCTCAAAGAAAATGAACTTTAAATTCTTTTATTTGAAAATTATATATTGAGAAATTTCACTGCATGATCCTGCTTACTCCCTCTGCTTACAATATAGCTGTAGGGTTTGTGCTTTTCTATTCACTGTAATACAATTATTAGTTAACTACCCCACGAAACAGAATGATTTCTTGATTCTGATAATAAGAGAAAATGAAAAACAAGGAAGTGTCAGTACATGGGTTCTCCATTGGATTATTGCTTTAGAAAATACAATATGTTATTCTGAGACTTAAAAGAAAACACCATGCTATGTATATTTCCTTATCTGCATTCAGAAAATAAAGAGAGCTCACTGTCAAAACAATATCCTTTGTTGTCTATATGCCACAAATGTCTTACCTTTGTCTTGGCAAGCTGATGAGGGGTTGTTTATGACACCTCTTGCTAAGGCTAAAGAGCTTGTGTACAATTTTCTGCGCCTTTAGGAATAGTTGCTTCATGCTGTTCTCCAGTTGTTCATAGCGGCGCTGAAAATTAGAATCCATTGTCCACAAATGCATTATGGTAGATGTGTTGAGGAAATAATTCATGGGTAGCCTTTTCATAAAGAACTTGAATTCATCTGGAAAAATGTTAAAATTCCATACTTTAATACAACAATTATTTTTCCTTTTCCCCAAACACATTTAATATGTTAATAGAAAAACAAATACTATTGTTTTGTGTGTAGCAAATTAATAGCAAGTTGGGATTTTTTTTTTGATGCTTTAGAATTGTTTTCTTTTTTATTCCCCTTAAAATAGAACTTTCATGGTAAAAGATAATTAAAATAATTTGCACTAAAACAAATAGTGTGGCCAGAAAGTTTAAGCTGAATTTAATTTTTCCATGTTCTCCTTTCAATGGTATTTGAATGAACTTTCTCCCACAAGTAGAAGTCATTAATCTAGCTTTCATTTTTGGCATTAGTATCAATACTTCTTTCTAGGTTTTTTATATTAAAGAAATATTTTCATTACTCAGTATAGAAAATGTATATTCATTACTAAGTGATCATATTAATGTTCAAAGAAAAAGAGAAAGCTTTTAAAACAAAAAAATATAATAGTCAACCATGAATTCTGGTTAAACAAAAAAACAAACAAAATAGTTAAAAGCAAACTGTATACCAAAGAGAAAAGTTTTTAAAGAATTTAAAGCTCTAATTCTGGCTTTGTTTTTATGCTGATAATTATCATATCTGAAATTGTTTTCTTCTCAAATGTCTGATTAACCAACAAAGAAACAAAAGTCAATGCTACACTAAAGTAAGCAATCATCTCACTATTAATTATCTAAATACAAAAGGTAGCTGAGACAACAGCCAAAAGATGCAAACAACCCAACTATCCATCCATAGATGAATATATATACTAATTATGGTATACATAAATGAATATTGACTCATAAAAATAAAATGAAGTTCTGATACATGTCACAGCATGAATAAACCTTGAAAATATATAACTGAAATAAGCTAGATCAGAAAAAAAAAGACAAATATTATATGATTCCACTTATATAGAATATCTAAAATATTCATGTTCCATGAGATAAAAAATAGATTAGAGCGGTGCCTGGGTGGCTCAGTGGGTTAAGACTCTGCCTTCAACTCAGGTCATGATCTCAGTGTCCTGGGATCAAGTTCTGCATTAGGTTCTCCGCTCAGTGGAGAGCCTGCTTCCCCCTCCCTCTGCCTGCCTCTCTGCCTCCTTGTGATCTCTCTCTCTGTCAAATAAATAAATAAATACATACATAATTAAATAAAATCTTTAAAAAAATAAATTAGAATTTACCAGGGGGTAAGGAAAGAGTGAATACAACATTATTGCATATTAGCTACACAATTTGTGATGATGAAAACCTTTTGGAAAAAAGATTGGGGTGACAATTTTACAACATTGTTAATGTAACTAATGTTACTGAATCATACAGATAAAATGACAAATTTTATGTTATATAATTTTACCTCTATTAAAACATTTTCATACACCAAGAAGAGATAGTATAGCCTTTCCCCCACCTCACTTTTTCTTCCAAAGCAAATATGAAGAGGGACTCAAAAAAAAAAAAAAGCAAAAACAAAACAAACAAACAAAACCCAACTCTTTCTATTGCTTTTACTATTTCTTTAAAACATCAGTTTTGTTAAGAATATCATGTTGCACCCATTTCACTGTAGTAGATGACTGAGTTACCTCCCCACAAAAAGCAGGAACCCACAACAAGATTTCTAAAGTGTTTTCAGTGGCTAAAGAAGTATTATTTGGCAAGTGAGACAGATGATATTTTAGTCATTATTCTACCCATCAAAAAGTTACATAGTATGCATTAAACCTTAGCCTCTCCTTGCCTTCAATTCCTCTTTTGAAACTGAATTTTTCAGTGTACTTTGTGGATGATAATAGTCTCATTTCACTTTAAAATTGTATGATGTTATAAACAGCTTTTTAAATCACCATTTAGTTAGTTTTAAATATCCAACTCAAAAACAGTTGTTTTAAATGTTCTGTTGCAGCTACTTTTATTTAACTGGAATTGGACAAGGTGTGTCAGTAGCCATTTCTAGGTTGTGTGTCTAACACAATGTTTTAAAACCTCCAAATTATCATTTCTTTATGCCATTCACTTGGGCAAATTACATTAATACATATACATATTTAGAGCAATTAATTTGTATTTATTTTATGTATTAGAGCTATTTCAGTATTCAGATCCAGACTTTTCATCAATGCTACAAATACAACTTTTTGGCAATTAATAAAAAATTACATTCGTGTATATTGGAGTTATTACTTCATCTAGAGCAAATGAATACAGAGCTCTGGCATCTTTTGGACATTTATGGCATCAACTCTTACCAGAAGAAGAAGGAAAAAGTAAAATAAAAGGAAAAAAGTGATTTATTAAGGTAGCTTTTTGAAGATGTATCCATTTGATATGCTTTAATCTTTTTTTTTTTAAGTAAGCAGGGTATAAATAAGAGATGCATTTTAAAATTCCAATTTCACAGTACCCTACATTTCGTTTGGTCCCATATGTCTCTTTTGAGAAATTCCCTCTTTTGAATAAAAGAATTGATGCATGGAAATTGGAAAGCATTTCTTGGATTATTCACAGAGCAGATGTCGCCACTTTGAAAACTAATCATTCATTTCATTGTCATCTTTTACTTGAACACTTTTGATAAGACTTTATTGTTTCATGGCTAGGCATATTTTAATTATTTTCATTGTTTGTTCTAATACTATTCTGAAAGTCTCTAAATTAGTAAATTTTATTCAAATTAAATAATATTTTAAAATGAAATGTATTTTATATTACCAAAGTGTATGTAATATTATATGTCAGCTGAAAACCATCACTATGTAATTTCTAAGAAACACAGTTTTAACATGGCACTTGAATAATTACTTCATTATGAAGTCATTAAGAGTCACTACTGACAGTCATTCAAAACATTTATTAAACACCTGTTGTGCACAGAGCATACAGATGTTTCGGTCCATGAGAGCGACCATGGATAAACCTTTCATCTTATTTTTTTAAATGGCAAATGATTTGAGATAATTTTTGATATTAAAATAACATCTCCCATTTCTGAAATTCATTCTACATAGAAGTCAAGAGAATCTCCAGAAATATTTATCTTTTCTTTTATGCTTGGCAAGTAGTAAAATCCATATTTATAGAATGTGGACATGAGATGTGAATGATACAGAAGAATTGTTATATTAGCGATTTATGTAACTACAAAAAGAAAATACAATGATTTGGGGAGCAAAATAACATTTTATCCTACAGTTATTGTCAAAAGCCATTTTGAAGGTCAAGTACTATTGCTTTTCAAGTGGCAAGTAAACAATGACTAGCCATACATTTGGGGGTGAGTAAATTTGTAAAAGAAAACAAATTAATGTTATATAAAAATGACCCAGAAAAACTAAATTTAATTTCTAGGTTATTAGAGAGACACTAATCCAGAAATACCTGTTAAGTATGTACTAACTGAGTACTTTTGCTTAGCATGGTCTTGAGGACTACGGAGAAACAAAATAATACAGCAACAATAATAATAAACACACTCTTGCTTGCAGGAATTTATAGTCAATTGGTCTTAACAAAACGAATTCACATGAAGCAAAGAATAATGTGGAGAAAAATGCACGATGTGAATGAACTCTGCAGAGGCAAAGAGAATTAGGCTAGGTGACTCTTTTCCAGTAAGTTATAGAAGACTAGAGAGCCATCATCTTGACTCTCTATACTGCTACTACTTCTCTATTAAAAATGAAGTATTTTTTTTAAATAGTTGAACAAGTTTTGATCCTTCTTTCTCCTTTCCCCTGATAGTAACTCTAGTTAACACCCAATATTTAATTAGCTAATTTTGGAACTAATTTGTTCTCCCCCATCCCAATCTCCCTTTGTCTCTCTCATTAGTTCTTACTTTGACAAGAACTCTTTTAAGTGCTTTAAATATTAATTAATTAATTAATAATCCCTCCACTAATCCTTCATGTAAATTTTATTGACTTTATTATGTTTGTAGAATACAGATGATCTTTACTTTCTTACCTCTAATGTTAGCAAAAATTTTGATTAATACCTAAGGCATTAACATACTGAGCTTATGTATTTATATGTTTGTACTCTATTCTCATGCTTCACAATTGAATTAAATAGGTAAGAGTAGAAAACTGAAAGTTTCAGGGTATAAAATAACCAGTCATAAATAGGTAAACCCTGATTTATGTTTCTGTCTATATTGATTAGCATGAAAATCACTGACCAATATTACTGATTATGTATTTTTAAATATTCAGAATCTCTGTTCAGAACTGATTTAGAGTATATTTTCAAAGGTGCTGTGCATTCTTTTTTTTTTTTTTTTTCTTCTTTTTAAGCAGGCCTCTCACCCAGTGTGGAGCTTGATGCAGGACTTGAACTCATAATCCTGAGATCAAGAAGCTTAACCAATTGAGGCACCAAAGTTCCTCCTAAAGCATTCTAAATTTTTTTAGAGCTTCGAGAACATATAATTTACTCCTCAAAATTGTAGAAAAATAATCAGGTATTTTTCATTATTATTTAGAAATTTTTTTGAGTTATAAATCCATGAAAATAATCCAGAACAGAATCTGCTTCTATTAGAAAGCAGGACTATGGTTAGGAAGGACTGAGGGAGGAAACTCGTGTTTTTGTGAATTCATATGAATGTGGTATTTGATTAAAATTGAAATAAATATTGTGAATCAATATAAAAAGCCTAAAATACTACTGAATTATCAATGCACTATGTGCATGTCTTATGTGTACGACATTTAAAAAAAAGTGATCTTATTTAATTGTTTGTTAATACAAAAGTAAAATCCAGTTGGTTCACATTTCATGCATTTTTTTTTCTGAACAATTAACATATTGAGACAATCAAAGTATCTTTTCAGTAGAAATGACCATGCTTTATGGATAACAATTTTAATTATTCTGAAAGTATAGAAACAGTCTCATCATCATAATAAAATATTGTATAGTATCTAGCAAAATATGCAGGGAACAAGGCATCTTAAAATGAAAGACGGTAACAGACCAAAAAATGTGGGTCAGATATATTCGAAGAATCTATGAAACATTGTTTTTAAACAGAATCATCATTTCTGATTTTGTGACACTACCAATCTAATGCCTTCAAATGCAACTCTCCTGCTTATGGTTGGGAATGCAGGATTTTCTGAAATAATACATATTAATAACAACTGCAGTAACACAAATTTCCTATAAGCAATGAGCTAATGAAACAAACACGACTTCCATACCCTGAATGCAGTACTGTACCCTGAACACATGGAAAAATATATCCTGTTTCTATGGCTGGATTTTAATTTATAAATCTGTTGGTTTAGTCTAAAATAGATTTATCCTTATGTTAAGTACTACCTCCAGAGCTGAGAAATAAACATCAAATTATTCCCATCACGGGTCTTCCAAGTTATTGCCCAACTGGAACACCCTGTTAGAAGTTACTTTTTGTTCCTCGAGACCCAGTTTTCTAGAAGATACCATGGATTCTTCTATCTTCTGATTTTCACTCGCAAAGATTTGCCTTAATTAATGGCAAACCTTGACACCACTGAAATTGTGGCCTTAAGCAGGTAACATATGAAATTGAGAAACGAGTGGGGATGTGAGTAGGAAGAGGGCTGATGTGAAAAAAAGTTGAAAGAGAGAAAATCCAGGTCATCAGTATCCTGAATGGCAGAAAGTTCTCAAGGGTGGAAATGAAAATCTGATCCCCGAGGGAGTACAATGAATACAGAGTTTGACCCCCTCCATAATTCTGACTGTAATTATTCAATTTTTACTTTTACAAAGTTTTTTTTTTTAAACTATCCAAACATTTCATAAGGGCTATTTGAATGATTTGTATCAGTTCAGAATCTTTCCAACCTCTACAGTGAATCACTGGTATGACTTTGAGTGGCCACATATCAGTGCAAGTCTCTTCCCACCATTCTGTAAGTCATGGGTATAGAATTTGTACTGAAATTGACAAAATACTATAATGCTGCCTAAGGTAAATGGCAAGCCTGTTCAATAGCTTGTGAACCGCCGATTTATGAGGCTACAAAGTGATGAGTCCAAAAGGGCATAAATCTAAAACTGACCCTAATTCCCCAGCAGCTGCCCAGAAGTAAGTTGTGTTTTCCCTGCTTTCCTTTTCTCTGAAAGACACAGCACATTTTTATATTAAAATACTTTAATACAGTGAGCCAGGTGATTTGGCCTTCATTGGGTTGCCCTGTTTATGAACTCCTTTTGGAATGTTTGAGAATTACCCAAGCAGAGCTTTAACTAGAAAATCTTCAAGACTCAGGTCTTGCCTTTCCCAGTGCCCATGCAGAAGAGAGTAGGGGCATCATATAAACTTTAGGAATCTGTTGTACCCACCCAGATTTTGAATCTTAAGCTGTTGATGCAATAGCAAAGAAGATGCCCAGAGCAATTGCCTTAGGAAGTAGTGGTTACAGCAGCAATGGTAGTGTTTGGAACAGTCTAACATTTATTGCAGTTAGCAGTGATGACCTCACTAAATAAATCTTGTGTAAAACTTCGGCTTCATCTTGACTATATGTGGCACGAGTATGCCTCTCTAGGTTACTTGATGATTCCTAATGCTATATAATATCCTTTAATGAATTTCTTATCAGATTAGGTTGGTTAGAGCCTGTTTTTCTTACTTGCAGCAAAGAATCTGCCAGACTGAAGTCATTTGGCAATAGCTCTCATGGGCAATAGGGACAACATATACTTGGTGTCCTACACTAGTTGAGACAGAGGCTTTTTAAATCCATATGGTATTACGAGTGGAAGTCTACCAATAGAAATACCACCTGTGCTCATCTAGAATGTGTAGAAACAGCATTTGAGACTATATGCTTGCATAGAACTGCATGCAGAACATGAAAAATGCAAAGACTGAGGGTGAGTTGGTTCCTACAAATAAAGATGGCTTGCTCAGAGACCTCAAATGCCAACACTTTCTTCTCAAAGAATAGAATGAATGCTGGAGACTTTCAAAGACTGTGCTAAAGTCCTCTTTTATCTCTTGCAGCTGTAGGGCTTCAAAACAAACTTTGATCCCAAGATTGAATTTAAATTCCTGACAGATCTGTTAAATTAAAGTTAGAAAGAACACTGATTGGGAAGGCATGGGAACATGGGAACTGGAAGGTAGATCTACTGGAGGACTGAAATTAATTAGGAAAAATTTAAAGCACTAATTATGAACGCTTGTTTCCTTGCCCCCAAGAAAGAGCACCTTCTTTTTTGTCTCACAGACATGCTGTCTTGCTTTCAGCCTTTGTAATAATCTTAATCAACGCAGTGACCTTCACTGGGAAGCCAAAATTCATCACACCCCACTTCCATCACCCATCATGACCCAGGGGCTTTTTTGAAACTATGCTAAGATTAATTTTCCAATAGACTATCAAGAATTTGCTAATTTTTATTGGAGAAAACATTACACATGTTGGTGAAAAGAATGCTGACATCTCTGATGAATCCTATAGCTGTTTTCTGTTGGCTGGGATGCCAGTTAGTGTGAAAATCTGGGTGAAATCAGAAAATTCTCATTTCAATCAGGATACAATTAATACTCTGTGACTGAGTCCTGGGAGCAGCTGTTAATCATCAGAGCTACAATGAACAGAGGTATTGTGATATGCAACAAGTCCAGTGTGCTACTTGGAAAGATCTAGCCTAGGAATTTTATAGGTTATTCATCAACTCATGGTACCAGGGATTTAAATATAGGACCATTGCCCTGAGGTCCTATTTGATTTGTATAACTGGAAAACAAAATTAAATCTGGTGATGAAGACCTGACTTGAGTCATCAGGAGAGAGAAGAATGAGGCCCTATTGAATTCCCAGTCCTGAATTATTTCAAAGACTCAGAACTCCTGTAACACAGTTTAAGTGGGGCAAATCTTTCCTTTTCATTGTGAATTAATTCTTAGGGCTCCTGAATGCCAGACTATTCCAGGAATCAGTGTGCTGCCTTATAGAAGTAAGACAGTAAATGGGGTTTTCCCTGAGTCCCCCTCAAATTAGGCCCAGTGGGACCTTAACTCATGCCATGTTCATTTTCCCAGTCCCTGACTAAAGAATTAGAATAGGAGAACATTGGCTTCCTAACGTATGATGAAATAAGGTCTATTAAGATAAGAAGGACAAAATGAAGCTTCCCTTTTCTACCAAAAGGCTAAATTTGAAGTGATATTGCTTGTTTTGTATACTTGACAAAATTGCAGGAATTAGAGATCCATTCAGTACTGAAAATTGTGAGGATACTATTCATACCCCATCTCCAATTAACTCACCATGTTGGCTACAGCTTAATCATAGAGGAGCTCTAATTAAGACGGCTATTCCAGATGTGGTAGCTTACTGGTGGCATGACTCCTGGCACTAGGGATAGAACTTCTTCTCTGGTACAAACTGTTTTCTCTATCATTGTCAACAGAGAATATACCAGAAGCAGTTTTCTTTCATGTGTCAGGTACAAGAGTTAAACATTTTCATTGTATCCTGAAGTTCAATCATTTCATAGCCTCTGTGGTACAATTTATTTCATGGGAGCATAGATCATCTCTTCATGCCACAGGAAGTATTTTGCTAACGACGTCATACTGAAAAGATGTGAAAAACACAAGTAGCTGTTATGCTGGCTGCGGGTCCATACCTTAGCTGTATACAAGGACTACAAATAAATCTAATGACAACTGAGGCACTCAATGCCTGCATGAAATTTCTAAGTCAGTGGTCCTGGCACTTTTGGATATCCCCTCCAAAATGAAGAACAGGTAATGGCTCCTTCAACAACCTTCATAACAAAGGTGTACAAATGTTGGAAGTTGCACCAAATGAATTATCTAGCAATATTACTGAGAATGACGAATTCAATAATCTGTATTGGAGTATCAGAGGACCCAGTTGTAGATCCTTTGCTCCTTGATGTCCTCAAGGAATTGCTCTTGCTGTGTGATTTAAGGAATATTCCTGGCATAGCCTCTGAGTCAGAACTTCCAGTCCTCCTGCTGATTCTGTGAACTATCCAATCCATATCTTCAAATAAATTCCTTTTCTACTGTGGTCAGAATCTGTTCTTGAAAGAATGTTGACTGATGCTGTTAATTGAGACCGTAAAGGTAATTATAATCTAGAGCTTAACAAAAGTATAACAAATATTTATAGCGTTTGTGTTGTGTGCCTATCACTGTGCTAGTTAACTGTTAAAACTACAATCATAATTATTGTAGCTAAAGCAATAGTATTTTCTTCATGGGTTTTCCGTGTAAATTAAATTAATTACCATGAAAACTCAATAAAATACCGCATATAATTAGTGATAAATGGTAGCTATTATTCTTCTTATAATTTATTTAGTGTTTCTGTGTGTGCTATGCTGGACACTTTACATGGATTATCTCATTTAATTCTTATAACAGTCCTTGGGGATAGGTGCTATTATATTCTTCATTTGTTCAAAGTGACAGTTTTTAATTAGAGTTCAAAACAAGCCAATTTTGATTAAAAAAAATGACTCCTACCTTAAAAAAAAACACAAGAGAGAGTTAACAGGGGGAAATATTATTATTCTCTACATAAAAATATTTTGTTTGGTAGACTACACAAAAGCTATTATATCTAACCTTATAGCAACACAATAGGACAGGCCAGTTTAACTGAGATGTAATATGAAACTAATTTGAATTATGGAATTATTGGACAGAGACAACTATGAGAAAAAAATGAAGACAATAATAGACTCAAAGAAATATAAAAGGTGAGCTCATTTTATATTTCTCTGAGAGTTGGGACAACATTTTACTTTTCTTTGTATTTTCCCCTTCCAAAAGCCCAAGACAATACATTACATATAGTATGAATTAAATATATATTTCTTAATGGGCTAAACCAATTGACAAGATCCAAAGAGAAATAGTCAAAGCTAAATATAAACATATACAGAATAATTCATTTGGAAAGGTAGAGTTTGAGTTTATATAAAATACGAAGTTAAGAGTTACCCATGTGGGAAAACAGAATTGAAATAATATGTGTGTTATAATTCTAAGCCTGAATATTACTATGGAAAAAGGGAATTCAGGTTGAAAGCAACATTGCAAAATAAAAATATAGATAAATTTCTTAATTTATGGGTGAAAATATGGCAAATGAATTGCAGATGGTGAAATTATAGTACAGGTAATCTTCAGAATATTGTTAAATATTGCAAATGTCTTGTAAAAAATTAAGCATTGTTTAAAAGCAAAAGTAAAATTACATATTCACGATTGCATAAGGAAAATGTACATTCGGTATCTTCTAAGTATCAAGTACTCCTGTAGGCACCAAATTCTCTTAATTCTACACAATAGTTATTGCTATGTTCTATGGTAAAAATACTAAAACCATGACTTGGAGATGTTGAATACACACCTCTAGATATGAAGCGCTGTAAGTAATACCTAGAGAGAAACTGTGGAACTCACAAGCAACGTCTGTCTATGAGATCGAGTTCATTAGAAACCATGTGCCTACTATCAGACAGAGAAAGGGTAATGTTGGTGGGAAGTAAGAGCCTTTACATCATATACCCTTTCAATAGCCAGCAATTCACAAAAGATACACACTTTCTCTTAAAGTAGGAAAAGCCCATCTAACATCACCCTTCCTTGTTCATTTTTTGCAGCAGTTTTAATTCTTTTTTTTTTTTTAAGATTTTCTTTATTTATTTGAGAAAGAAAATGAGAGAGAGCATCAGAGGGTAGAAGTTCAGAGGGAGAAACAGACTCCTCATGGAGCTGGGAGACTGGAACTAGATCCCAGGACTCAGGATCATGACCTGAGCTGAAGGCAGTCGCTTAACCAACTGAGCCATCCAGGCGCCCTTTGTTCCTTTTCAATAATTCAAGTGGAAGCCAAAGAAATTTAGTATTTTCCCTACAAGCACAGGTCTACAGAAAAGCTGAATTAGTACTTAAACTAAGAACTTTCACCCATAACTTGTACTTTATATACTGTGTTGTTATTATTACTATTGTTGTTATTAGTAAAAATACATGAAAATATAATCATTAAAATAATACTAATGCACATATTATTTAACTATTAAGAAGTATTTTCAGATAAGACAATTATAAAATTATTAAACAAAAACACCATTTTTTAAATAAGGTTCAGTTTGGCAATTACCAGTAAGCATAAAGAATATTATGCTATTCTGTTACAGTTTATTCCCAGTAAAATTCCAAGTATAGGTAGGACTCTCAATGCACTCTGGAGAGATTATCTGAGTCCCTGGATATTTGACAGAAGTTTAAGGTATTGTTTTAGAGCTTTGGAAAATCTAACTTTAACAAAGGGTAAACGCACCCTTCAAATAGCCAAACCTCTGGGGGAAAAAAGCAACAAAGTTCCTGCATCGAAACAACAGGGAAACTATTAAGACGAGGAGATTATCTCCAGCAGCTAAATAGAAGTCTCTACACACATCTAGGAAGCTTGGAGAAGCCAGGCCGTTATGTGGCTGTATGATACTCATTTGAAATCTGCTTTAATTTTTCTTCCTTTCTTGTAAAAGTCTTACATATAATTGAAGTATCTGCTAGCGTAAAAAATATATGATAAAACCTTCAGTAAGACAGAGTAAGTGCCTATGATGACAAATAAATGCTTGAACATATGTTTGTATGTATCCGCATGCATAAAATTGATATAGGTATTCTTATATATAAGATAGTAATTTAGGTTGTATACTTATACTAACTCCTTCATCAAATATTTATATATTCTTTTATGTAGAATTAAGAGATGTTATGTTCTCTACTTTCATTATGCATGAAATGAAAATATATCCTCATAGTTCTTAATTTTTGAAGGATTGTTTACCTAGATTCAATTAACCAAATGTGTTTTGTACTGTGTGCCCCCAATACGTTATTTATAATATGACCTAAGTTTGTTGAGACCTTGACATTTTTAAAATAAAAACAATATCTGATTCTGCCAATTGTTCATGCTTATTCTATTTATTCCCAATCAAAACTTCTCAGAGCTGCCATTTACATGTCACAGACTAGTGGCAGTCGCAGGCAGTTATTTGCTATGGATTTGGCACCGTCATCACCCGACATCCCCGACATCCCTTTCCTTGAACAGTTCTGGGATAGAATTTACCAGTCAGAGAAACTTGTGGGATGTGGAAGTTGGATATGAAGTGGAAACCACTATTCTCAGAAGTTTATTCCAATAAACACACGACAGAGACAGTCCTTCCCCAAATTCAGTGACATGGTGGCTTCTACAGATTGAGCCTTTGTCACAAAAATTGCTACTTGCCCAGAAGAAGCAAGACCCAAACACCTCTCCACAGGCTGCATCTTCCGTCGCTAGAAGCATGCGGCCTCTGGGACCTATCCGCAGACTCCGGCTTTTCCATCAGTTCCAGGGCTTCCAGAAAGTGGATTTAGCTGTCTCTCTCATTCTGTCTATCCCTTTTATTTCCTCCTTTTCCAAGTTCCTTCCTCATGTAAGCATTATGTCCCATTCCGAGCCCCTTGTTCCCCTATGCTTTTAGGGGTTTTATTTTACTAAGTTCAGATGAAGAAAGCTGGTGAAACAGCCCTGGCCGGTTTCCTGCCATAGCCATTGTCTCTTGGAGAGCACCGGTGTTATTGCTGACAGCAGTGGGACCAAATATAAAACGATTTGCCCTCTCTGGTGCATCTGTAACAACATCCGGGCCAGTGAAACAAAAGCAGCAATCTGCAGGGGTTGGATGGGGGGGTTGTGTCAGGGGTACAGATAAAGTTTTGCTTTTCAGATTTTGGTATTGTTCTTCTTCCTTCTAGGCCTTTCCTGCATTCTCCTGAGTGAAATGCAGGCCTGAAGGTGAAGCAACTGTATTGTAACTATGAGAGAAAACCCGACGGCAAGGAGAGACTTTGTTCTACGTCTCCTCTATTCCGTGAAGTGACATAGGCACCACCATCCCTCTCTGAAATGCATGGATTATTGTAACTGAGGATGGACCAGAAAAAGACCCACCGTCTTCTTTCGTGAGCTTCTTACATTCTTAGAAATCACGGATGACCCTATGGATTTTTGTTCACGTGGGATAGTTTATAGGTATTTACCAAGTTAAATATCTATTTGGTAATTCATGTAAAATAACAGTAATCAACATTTTTCATATAAGCAACATATTCTGAAATATAACTATATTTTGAGACAAAAATATATTTTTTAAAAGATTGGCATTATTTCACAGTTTTCCAAATGTCTTTAACTATCTTGTTTAAGAGAAAACATCTGATTCTCATATCTGTTCCTGCATTCAATTTTTTGCACTATCACATACCAGGAAGCTTCTAGACATCTCCACTATATGCTCATAAGAGAATGAAAGTGAAAAAAGAAGCAGTCAGGTTTCAGGAACATTATACCAAGAGGCTTAATCTGTGGACCTCCTAAAGGTATCACAGGGACCGCCAGTTTTCCTTCTACTACATTTTGAGAAATGTTGAACAGAAGAATAATATGAGTATAAGCTGTCATATTCTAAGTTTATATATTAAGTAACAAATGCATATAATATGTAACTAACATATAAAATAGCTACATATGTTTTACATGTAATACCTTAATAATATATTTTATATGTAATAACATTATGTATTAATGATAACAACCAATGGGACCAATTTCATAGTATGAAGCAACGTCACATTTTTTGTACTTATCAACGAAGATAGTTACACTATTAATTTGTGGGAAAGGGAATTTGTGATATTCATTCCCCAAGAATATAACACATAATGTTTCAGTTTTCAAATAATCTAAGCAGAATAATCAAAAATAACAAAAATAACAAAAATCAAAAATAAAAATCATGTTAGTCTAAATTTAACTGTTGCTGCATGCTTTTTGAAAATCTTATTTTTTTTAAATCATAAATTATTTTGGGATTACCTGGGGCAGAAAAACAAAGCTGAGACAACCATTATTTGATGATTTTCCCCAACAATGCACTGCCAAGTTTCAAAACTGGAACCTCATATGTATTTAATCTGATGTAACAGTGAGCTTCTATGATCATAGCTCTGAAAATCACCATTACTATTCTTAGTGGAGAACTCTGAGAGCCAGTCATAAAAGATATAAATGATACCATATGGTGTTAGAGCCTGATGCTTTTGTAGAATCCTAGCACTGTGTATAAGAAAAGTGGTCTAATAATGAAATCATAGCAATATTACTTCTTTCTCACAACAATATTTTCAGTAGTAATCTAAGCAATAAAAGTAATAGCAGGTCTAACACCACTGGCAATATTAAATTGAAATAGCAAATTGCAAAGCTAGTAAAATGGTTATCAGAGGGATTCATCTACAATAGAACCAATATTTCAAGCTCCCAAATAAATGTTCAATAATGTGATGCCTCACTATTGTGTAAGCATTATGATAGTAATTTACCAAAGATATATTACTTAAAAAATATCTTGCCATCTTTCATATAGTGGGCCAAAACACAAAGAACTAAAATAAAAATACACTTATTTTTATGTTCCAATGGATTTTAGTTGTTCACAAAACCTTACTTAATTTCAAGGAATGTTTATTTGTATTGGAACCCATGGAAACATTAGACCCTGACCAGAAAAGTTTCTTCTCTGTACAAATAAATTCAGTCAGTATAATTATTCAAGAAAGGGTTAGGAACAATTCTCATGTTTTACAAATAAATTATAGTTTTCTTTTTTTCTATTGTAGATTAAGAGAACAAAAAGCATAATTTTTACTTTTTATAGAACACTAAAAACATTAACAGAAATCTATGTATTTAGTTATTATCAGTATCATCTATCCATCAACTATCTATTATCTATCTTCTATTATATATCTTGTAATTGATGGGAGAGGCTACATTTTGCTTCTATAACAGTGTATCCACCAAAACCTACATACAAAGCAAAAACAATCCTTCTTTTTAGCTCATATTACAGGCCCATTGGATCAGCAGTGGGTTCTACTGGATCCCAGGCTCATGGAGGCTCTACCTTCTTCTAAGTGCAAACCTTGGAACATAAGGCCTTCTTAGTCGTCACAGTAGGGGAAGAGAAAGCAGCATGTGTTTTTTTTGTTTTTACTGAGTTAGTCTATAAATTCTGCACTTTACTTGTACTGATGCTTTATTTGTAACACTTGTCACTTGCAACATGTAACTGCAAGAAGACCAGGAAAAATAAAGGAGCAAATAGAGTACTGGTAAGTATTACCATCTCGGTAGTGTACCCAGCTGCTCATCAAATATCCATTTCCTCTCTTCCTCCTACATATAGAATGTACCCTATTCTCCTCAGGGGAGATAACCCAAATATCTCATCACTGTATCAAGTGCGAAGGCCACATTATTTGAGAGATGTGAACTAACCTGTGAATCAATTTCAGATATGGATCGCATCAGTCTACAAGTCAAACTAGAGTTATTTAGCATTTATGAGCTATCTATTTGCTTCTCATACCTCTGATAACGAGTGTAAGAGAGATGAAATAACCACAATAAACACTACCATTTGTAAAGAGTGTGAGTAGAAGACACATAGAAATCACTATTCACGGCACCTGAAAACTTCCAACACGCTCTATGGACTCCCCATTCTGGAGGTGGGAAGTATTCCCTAATTAGGCCCTAGTTTTACTTTCTGAAAGGTTCTTCCTTTTATGATTCTCTTACCAGTAACTGAACTCACAGTTCTTGTCCAGGGATAGTTCTTAGATCTGCTACATCTCTTTACATGTTTGCCTTTCTGCCTGTCTTAGATGTAAAGAGGACTGACTACCTTGAAGCTATCAAGGTTTTAACAGAAGACCACATCCTTATCCTTATCTTTTACTGAACATGTGTCCCTTAGGCTTTCTTTTTCTTCCACTTTGTAATTCTTGGACACTAGAAGCAGCTAGCTCTTTTAAGTCTGAAAACCTGAAATTTCTGGACTTTGTTCATTTCATGTCCCAAAAAAGAGCTTATTCTTTTCTGAAAGAAAGTTCAGAAGAGAGTTCATCTGTTTCTTTAACACATGGCCAAACACGGCCATTTGCAATCAACCCATAACACGAAGCCTTTGTTTTTTAACTCCTTTCCTTAAAGCTATAATTGCAGGAGACAGGAGGCCTCCCCTGTAAACAGCTGCAGATGACAGCATTAGAAAAGATTACACAGGTTGACATCTTTCCTTATGATCAATCCATCGACCACTAGGCCAATATCTTCTTCGTTCGTTTGTGATTTGTCACGGAAGTGTACCTTCCCCGACATGCAACTTCAGTGGTAGTCAGGACAGACAAAGTTATGCAGTGACAACAAACCTACACACAACATAATATATGTGTCATTGCAATTATTTTGGGACTCAGTATCAAGCTATTTAAAAAAAAAAAAAATCCCTACCACTCATGCATAATTCTAATAAAAAAATAAAATTACCAAATGACAGAAATACAAGAAGTAATAAATTTTGGCAATAAATCCCACAGGCCCATATTTTACCAAACTAAAACCCAAGAAGCTCTAAACTTCAAACAGAATACTGTTTGAAGTTTATTAATTTTTAATTAATTTGACAACCACTCCTGATCTTACCTAAGTTCCTTGAGAAACAAATCTTTCCTGAAGTACCACGAGCCTATCACACAGTCCCAGGCAAGTTGGAATGTTACATAATAAGCGGTTTTTAAAAAATCATATTATTATTCTGGGGTGCCTGGGTGGCTCAGTTGATTAAGTGTCTGTCTTTTTGCTCAGGTTGTGATCTCGGGATTGAGCCCAGGGTCAGGCTCCCTGCTCAGCGGCGAGTCTTCTCTCTCTCTCTGCTTCCCCCACCAGCTTGTGCTCTTTCTTTCTTTCAAATAAATAAGTAAAATCTTTAAAAAATAGATCATGGTCTTATTCTAAAAGCTGAAATATTATAAATTCTGTAACACATATTCCTCAATGGTTCTGCATATAATAATATAAACCTGTAATTTCTAAGTCACATAGAACAATGGGATATCATGGGTTGCTGCTTGGACGTAATTCTTTGGTGCACATTATGTTTCTCCATTTTTATTATATTTAGATTTGTGAATTTTCCCACACTTAATATGTGTACATTTTTCTTTCTGAATATTAGTGTATGCTGTCATTATTGTTAGTATTATAACCATATGAATTATAAGATCTTTATAATTCATAAAGAGTAATTGCATTTCATATAAGCTAGTTGCAATCTCAAACTTTACAAGGGTACATTTTTATCAATTAAAAATCCAATATTTCATTATGACTTATGGCATCTGAGAAAGGAAGGAGAAGATACCTAAGGAAGTACCACGAGCCTATCACACAGTCCCAGGCAAGTTGGAATGTTCCATAATAAGCAGTTTTTAAAAAAATCATAGGTTAAAATACTGATGGCAAAAATCTTAACACTGATTCTGTATCTTCTTTGCCTGCTGATGAAGATTAATCACATCTCAGAACGCCTGTGATAGTTTTGCCAGCGCAGTGACAGAGATTGAATTTCATCTTCCTTACAAACCCTACCTGTTAACTCACATAGTGTTTATAAACAACACTATGGCATTGAAGGAAAACAGATCTGCTTTAAAAAAAAGAATATTAAGCAAATTGGGTGAATTAAACTATAAAACAGTATCTGAGTAATGAAACAAGTCAAGGACATTTGAAAACATATAAAGGAGGTAATATACTTAAATTTACCTTGTTTTTCTTAGTACAAAGTTGTTTGAAATATTTCCATGATTGATAGTTGGTTATCAACTTCACAGGAATAACACTATCTGCCAAACTGGGCAGACATCAGTAGAATTAGATCATACTTACCTTCCTCCTTTCTTTTATTACAATGTCAGCATAATATTTAAAATGTCTCAGCAAATTCTTCCCTTCATGACTTTAATAAGTAGATTTGCCAGGTGCAACACTAGCAGGAGGCTCATAATGTATTTAAGTTTGAAAATGAGGCAATTATATTTCAAAGTTCTGATTGGCTACATTTTAATTTCAGAAGTATGAGATGAACTGATTTAGCTGGTGGCTTTCTGGAGTAACCTCGAACATTTGCACCTGTTCATTTTATTAAAAAGAAACACCTTGCCAGGGATGAGAAGAGGATATTGGTCACAGAAGCCACGACAGCTTGGTCCCTCTGCTCTTACTATTGATTACATTTCTTGACAGTCACATGGGAACTTAATTACTAGTAGGCAATTAACACCCTTGCAAAATAATAAGGAAAACATAATTATATTGAGAACTCCCAGAGACTGTTTGTAATCTTAAATGTGATATTCCCAGGTCTCCAAATAGCCATGGAAATGCAGGTCTTGACATTCCTTTTTGTCTATACTCTTAACCCAGTCCCTATTCTTGACAAAAAAAGTGGTCATTATTAATATGCTCTTGCCCTATTTTAAATTATTAAAAGGAATCCTGAATTTTTATCAATCCAATTAAAAATTCCCCAAGGAATCGCTCAATGAAAACAAGATAAAATTTGCTTTGCATACAACGTGAATCATTTTTCTAGCAAAGTAGATCTACTGTGAGAAAGACACAGGAAATCTTATCTAATATTAGTTTGTGATCATGTTAAATTAAATTGCTGCTTTCTCCACTACAGAAGAGCAGCTCTATGAACAGACTCTGGAGCAGTCTATTTAGACCCTATGACCTTGGGGAAGGTTATTTAACATATCTATGACACAGGTTCCTATTCTGTAAAGTGCAGGAATGTTGGATTTGCAACATTCATTGTTATTAATTTTATCCTGCATGAGCACATGAGGTGTTCTGGTTCAAAGACAGATTTCTTATGAAATACCTCACAGTAAATAATGATGTGTCTGCCCCCTTTGTCCTAGTCCTTACCTCTGGAATGACATGGAGTGACATGATGAAGGTGATATTGATATTTTTTTCTCCACAAGTAGCCTGACCAAGGTCCAGGAAAAATTATCTTTTCTGTTCACATAGACAAGGAGGCAGCTGTCCTGTCCACTTCCCTACCTGAAAATATCTTGAGATCAAATGGGGTTGAATCTGAAATTCAGTGCTATTGTGTAGGTAAAATCTGTCTGTGAGTCAGATAGCTCCGTGCTTTGCAAATTTTGCATTATTGTCTGCAAATTCTGGATCTTCAGCCCTCCTTGAAATGTTCATATGTAGGGAGATAGTTTCTGCTGTTTTCCTGGAACTTTGGGGTGTAAGCAAGAAACTCAGCGTGGGTTGTAACCACTTGGCCCTCTTAGGGTGTTAAAGTTTTATTAACATTTCAGATCAGAGCAATTAGCTTCTGAATCAGGGGAAAATAATCTAATTCTTATAGTATGTGAATATATTTTTAAGAGACTAAGAATTTTTGCAGAACCAGGTAAGAAATCCAGCAAAGTTAAATATTCTCACAAGTAATAACAGTAGCCCCTGAGGAGGATTTGTGATGTTTAAATGAGCTAGTATGTGAAAATACTTAATAAATCATGTATAATTAACTCAAAATCACCAGAGTTTAACTCCAACTGGTTTTTCAGGGACTTTAGAAGTTATTAGCTGTGTTCTTTAAATAGAAGGTAAACTTTATTTAGCATACCATTATTTAGTGCTAAGCACCCCTTATTTATTTATTTATTCATGTATTTATTTCTGTTTTATTTGAGAGAGAGAGAGAAGGAGCAGGGGGAGGGGCAGAGGGAGAGGAAGAAGCAGACTTCCCACTGAGTTGGAAGTGAGTCTCCATACAGGAGTCCAGAATCATGACCTGAGCTGAAGGCAGACGCTTAACCAGCTTAGCCACCCAGATGCCCAAAGCACACCTTATTTTTTATTTCAAAATAAAAATTTGCAGGAAGCTATAAAATTAGTACAGACATAATCATGTGTATCTTTGATTCAGTTTCTCTTAATGAGTACATCTTATACCAACATAACACGATATCAAAACCAGGAAATTGACAGTGGTACATTGGATGTGTACATTCTATGTTATTTTATTTTAAATGTAGATATATTAATTCCCACCATAGTCAAGATCCAGAACACTATTCTCTCACTGCAAAGATATTCCTGCTTCTACCCCTTTGGAGTCAACCTGTCCCTCTTCCTCTGACCATCCCTAACTCCTGGCAAGTAGTAATTAATTTTCCATCTCTACTTTTTTTTTTTTTTTAAATTTTGAAACTGTTACACAAACGGAATTAGGCAATATATGATCTACTGAGAGTGTCTGTCTTTTTTTCATTTGGCATAATGCCCTTGAAATTTATCCAGATTATTGTGTGTACCAATGCCACTATTCATTCTTTTTTATTAGTGAGTCGAAGTGCATGGTATATATCCTCCGCAGATTTTTCAACCATTTACCTAATGAGAGACATTATGGTTGAATACAATTTTTGTCTAACATAAGTATAGTAAATGATTTACATTTTGTGACATTATTGATGATATGTGAAAGCTGAACTCTCCCATTGTTTTGTTGGTTTTTTTTTGTTCCTTTTTGTTCCCCATTTTTCTTTTGTTTTCTTTTTTTCTGCCATTCTGTGCATTCTTAGAATTTAATATTATCTATAGTATTTGAATGGTTCTCTTTGTGTAGGTCCATTTTAAATAGTTGTGATAGGTATACATCACACACACATAACTTATCCCAGTATGCCAGTGCAGAGGTTTGCCAGTTTGAATAATGTGTAGAGACACTACCCTATCTCCTTTAAGTCCTTTTTCTCCTCTCCATTTGTAATATAATTGCCTTAAATATTTTTTCTACATACATGGAGAACCACATCAGACAGTAGTACAGTTTTCCCCCCTTTGGCTATCAAATATGACTTAGAAAACTCAAGAAGAAAAGTCTATTGTATCTCTATTTACCTGTACATTTACTGTTTCTGTTATTCTTTTTTCCTTCTTGATGTGTTGATTCTTCTGTTTTATTGCTTCTTTTCTGTTTAAAAAACTTCTTTAGCCATCACTTTAGGGTTGGTGGTTTGGTGAAAATTTGTCTATGTTTTTCTTTGCCTGAGAATGTCTTATCATTTCCTTAATCCCTGAAGGATATTTTTCAAGGATGTTGATTCTTGCTTAACATTTCTTTTCTATCAACCGTTGAAAAACAGTGTCACTTCCTCTGGCTTCCGTAGTTTCTTATTAGAAGTCATTCAAACCAAGTATCCTTAGAAGTATAGTGTTATTTTGCATTATTTTCAATGTTATTTTTCTTTATCCATAGTATTCAGAAGTTTGAAAGTGATGTGTCTTAATGTGGATTTCTTTGTGTCCATCTGTTTGAGGTTTTTTCAACTTCTTAAGCTTGTAGGTGTTGTGGCTTTTGCCAATTTTAGAAAAATTTCAGCTACAATGTCTTTGAATAATTTTTTGCCCTCTCTTTCTTTGTCTTCTTTTTGTAAGATTCGGAAGACTGGAAAGTTAGATCTTTTGTTAGAGTACCACAGTTCCTTGAAGCTCTGTATTCTTTGTTTGTTTTTTGCATTTTTTTCAAGTTTACTTATCTCTGTTGTCCAGATTTGGTAATTTACATTGTTTTAGCCTCCAATTCATTGATTCTGTTATTGAATCCATCCACCAAGTATTTTGTTTTAGTTATATTTCACTTCTAAAATTTTCATATGGTCTTCCCTATAACTTTTTTTTTTTTTTTTCCCAAAGTATATCACAAAACATTTATATTTGCCAAAAAGAGGTCTGGTCTTTGCTCTCAGCTCCTGGGAGGAAATATCTGCCATGCCTGAAGGCAGTGTCTTTCTTTTCCTTGGGACCTTGAATTATGTCTATTTGTTATTTAGGGAGGGTGCTGGCCACAGCAGATAATAGTTAGGATGGGAGCTGACCACACCAGAATGACTGACAATGTGATGAGGTGTTGAAGCTTTGGGTCACACAGTTTCAGTTGACCTGGGGACTGAGATCAATGGCATGGGCCATCAAACAATTATGCCCATATGATAGAACCCCAATAAAAACTGTGGACACAGAAGCTCAGTTGAGTTTCCCTGGTTAGTAACACACTACACATATTGTCACAAATCAATGTCAGGAAAGTAAAACATCATGACTCGATGTAGAAAGAAAAACAGAAATTCCAAGTTTGATCATTCCTTTGGACTTTGCCCTATTCACATTTCTCCTGGCTGGCTAATCTATATCTTTTTCTTGTAATAAAGTATAACCATGAGTATAAGAGCTTTCAATGACCTCTGTGAGATTTTCCAGTGAATTATCAAAATGGAGGGTATTTTGGGAAAACTCCCAGCCTTGCAGTTGGTATAAAAAAATGAGGGCAGCCTTGTGAGAACACATATCTCTACCTTGACAGTTGACCTAACTTTTCACACTGAGATATTGTATTTTTTTCATTTGTTTCAAGCATGTTCATAACTGTTCAGTGAAACATTTTTGTGATAGTTCCTTTAAAGCCCTTGTCAGATAAATCTGTATCATCTGTCTGTTGCTATGTACTAATGGTCTTTCCTCATTCAAGTTCAGATTTTCCTGATACTTCATATGATAAGTAGCTTCAATTGAAATCTGAATATTTTTGGTATTGTGTTAGAAACCACCGGGTCTTATTTAAATGTGTAGCAGGTCACTTGTGACACTGCTCAAGCAGGGAAGAAGGGCATCACTTAGTTAATGCCAAATCAGGTTAAACGTCCAAATTCTGCTCTTGTCCTCCATTGAACCTCCTGGAGAGAAGTCCTTCTCATTACTAGAAGGGGTAGAAGATCAGTTTTCACATGGTTCCTCTGCTGGTAGAATCCTACTAGGGGGGATAGGTATCTCATTACTACTCTGAACATATTCTTCCCTGACACTGAGGGACTTGGCCTGGCTGTTCCCTTGGTTGTGAAAGTCCCTTAGACCCCCTCTGATACCATAGAAAAGAAGGTGATCATTACTACCCAGCAGGATTGAAAGTTCGGGCTTGTCATTTGCAACACCCCCTTAAGAGAGGGTTGGAAGAAACTCATTATAGTCTGGCAAGTTCAGAAATCCAGATTCCCAACATAGACTTTGTTGGCAGAGGTAGGTTAGGGCTTTGGATTTTTCTGGGGGGTTTTGCTGGAGTAGGGTAATTGTGTCTAAAAATTTTCTCTAAGTGTCCCTTTCCCGGTCCTTTGCCTAGAGAGAATAGTCTTTTCTTGGAACTGCTTTTGTCTGCTCACATTAGTGTTTTCAGATTTCTAGAGCATTCATTGTCTAGTTTTTGATATATAAGGTCTTAGAAAAAATGACAAAACAACAAAATTATAGGTCTCGTGTCTCTGTTATTCTTCATTCCCTGTGATCCCTAGCCTGTCTGCTCTCCACACATCTTGTAGAGTCACATTTTTGTTTTATATATAATGCCCAGAGTTTTGGCTGAACTCTGAGTTTTAGCAATAGAAACAGAAAAAAAGTACTTCTAAGCCCTTTCACATGTTTTTCATTAATTATAACATGATCACCTTTGCGTTGAATATGATCTGATCCCTGTATTTATAAAATAACTTGGTCACCATCTAATTACATTGAAAGGACACTTTGCTTTCCACAGAGTCATTCTCTTTACTAAAAAGATAGATGTGGGATGCCACAATTTTTCAAGTATTATCGTCAATGGAAAGTCATTTTTAAATGCAAATAGGAAATATTTTAGGCACTATAATCTAGTGATCTGTAAGCAAAAAGAACACGTAGTTACTTTTAAGTTCAATTGGATTGGAAACCAGAGCTAAAACATTTAACTGCATATACAAAACAGGCAAGTTAATATCTAGATTGCAACCTCCATGACTTGACAGTGAGAACTCATCAACCACCAATCATTGAGGTCTAACAAGGACACATTATTTCTCTCAGGCAGCAATTCTCTTCCCAAATATTGCTACACATAAGCATCACCGGGGATCCTATAATAACCAATATTCAGGTTGCATCTTATAATGATTAAAATATCTAGAGATGGAAAACAGGCATCCATATTTTATATGATCCTTACGAGTTGTGGAGTCAAGTTTGGGACCCAGTGTTTCTTTACATTTATCTCAAGTGCATATTTAAGGGGAAAAATAGATTTAAAGATAGAAGTATATTAAAAAATAAAGATAGAAGTATATGTAACATTTTAGTTAAATTAAATGGTCCAAATAATGTTTATCAAATTTCAGGATTTTTTTTTTAAAGATTTTATTTATTTATTTGACAGAGAGAGATCACAAGTAGGCTGAGAGGCAGGCAGAGAGAGGAGGAAGCAGGCTCCCTGCTGAGCAGAGAGCCCGATGTGGGACTCGATCCCAGGACCCTGAGATCATGACCCGAGCCGAAGGCAGCGGCTTAACCCACTGAGCCACCCAGGCGCCCCCAGGATTTTTTTTCTTTTTAAATTTTTATTGGTCTAATTGGCTTAATTTTTCACTACGTTACAACCAGTTGTTGTTACAAACCTCTTCTGAAGGTGAGCTACAGAAATGTGGTCTCCTAATGCACTTATTATCTGACCTGCTATTCAAAATTTCACAGGAAATATTTATAAACATGGTTTTACATAACAAAGAGGCTTTTTTTCTCTATTCTTGAAAAAATATCTCCAGCCCGTTAAGACATTTTAAAGTGCAAATGAAAATAATCCTTAAACTGTTTTGTGTTTGATTTCAAGTAACAGTTTTAGAACATCAGTCTTTTGCTCTTTATAAAAATCCGTAGTGTTGATTAGTGTATTGAATCACTACGGAACATTAAAAATGCTGTTATCTAAATAAGCAACATTAATGTTTCTAAAACAAATTTCGTTGAAAAAAGAAAGCAGTTATTCCATTTGGTGTATGTTCTTTGCATCAACAGGTACCAAAGTATTCCATTTGATATCATCTGCAGAAATGTGTCCTTTCTCAGGAAGTCTTAACAGCCTGCTCCTGAAGATTCCAATTGGCATCAGCACAGTATTCCCAAGGGAGGGGAAGACTTTCAACAAAGGGAATTGTTAGCATTGCTGACGTTTTCTAAGACAAGTGAAATTGAATCAGTAGCGAATTTTCTGCAAGAAAATCTTTTTAAAAAATAATTTTTAAATATTTTTTTAAATAAAAATAATTTAAGGAAAATAAATAAATGCTGGTGTCTAGAAGCACATTTCGGTAACAGAGTGAATAAGAAGGGTTTCAACTCAGATGAGAAAGAACTGATAATGATGAAAGCCGGAAGCTGAGATTTTTCAATGTTCTGTTATAATAATTCTGTGCTCAGCTGGTTGTTTCAACTTTCACTTTTATTTCTAAAACCTTATTGTCATTTGGTAATTGACAATTGACCTTTGTGCTCCTCAAAAATTACACGCTTTATTCTGAAGTCAATTTTGTAATATTTGTACAAAACGTAAAGATGAATGAATCCGTGATAGCTCAAAAGTTCTCATTGCTAATGTGTTTTACTTTTAAATTGTTTTAAATCTGGGAATCCGTTTACCTTTCCTGGAAACCTGAGTGGGCTGGCTTATGACTGACATGAAATAACTTAATGGGCTTTCTTTGAAGAAAGCTATCAGAATGGAGAGGAAAAGGAGAGGTTACAATATGAAATAAATGGGAAAAATAACTTGAAAAACAGTAAAAGGATGTTTGGGAAGAGACAAGAAGTAACGTGTGAAGTCTAAGCAGGAACTTCTATGCTTTAGTCCTGTGAGTGATAAAGGTTTTATGAGGATTTACTTGATGCTTTTACTCCGTCAGGTATGTGAGCTACCAAGAGTTTTTAAAAGCCCTGACTATAAAGAGAGTTTTCAATCTTATTCAGTGATTTTGGTAGAAAAAAGAGCGCCCCAAAGATATCCACATACAGAACCTGGAAGCTGTAAATGTTATCTCAGTTGGAAAAAGCATATGTGCCAACATGATTAGGTTAAGGTTCTTGACATTGACCACGATAGCGTTAATGTTCCCTTCAGCTTACTCAACGTTAGACCTAAAAATGAGGAAGCATACCCTCTCCAGATACCAAATCCACTGGCACCATGATCTTAGACTTCTCAGGTTTCAGAACTGTGAAAAATAAGCTTCTGCTATTTATAAGACACAGTTTATCTTATTTTTGTTATAGCAGCCCAAATGGACTAAGGCAGACCCGTCCTCTCTTTGTTTACAGCATTTATTTCAGAAAACTTGCAATTATAAATTCTTCCTCTGACCCTTTGATATAAAAATATTATCCTAGTCCCTGAATAGTTTTATGACCCAGGAATGTCTTTCTCAAGAACCTGGGAGCCATCCCTTTGAAATCGTATCATAGGAAAGGTAGGTGTCTATTTTTGATTCTCTGCGGAGGATAGGACCCTAACAATAAACAACAATCAGCAAGCACAGATGGCCAGTTAACATTGATTAACCTTCCCGCTGATTGTTCCAGTACTTTTCCACCAGTTCACCCAGTGTTTAAAAATTCTCTCACCTTTTGTTAAAAGAAAATTGAGCTGCTTCTCTCCCCTACTATAATCGCCTTGATTAAAATCTTCCTTGCTTTTTTCATTTGTGTTGTGTGACTTTTTCCTTTGAGAAGAGAGGTGATGAATCTGGATTCCTGGCCTGGGTGCTAAACACCATCATCTCCTATCAAAGCGATATTGTAGTAGAGAGGGAGAGGGAAATTTTCTATGCAGAAGAGGAGGAATAGGAATGTGACCACAGAGACAGATTTTGGAGTGCTGCAGCTACAACTTTTTAAGAAAGGTTGGCAGCAACCAAAACCTGGAAGAGGCAAGGAAATGTCCTCCTCTACAGCAACCAGAGTATCTGACCTCAGAACTGTGAAGGAATTAATTTCTATTGTTTTAAGCCAACAGGTTTGTCGTACTTTGTTACAGCAGCCCTAGAACATTAATAAAGTGATCAGAAAACATTATTATTTAAATATATCTTTTAAAAAATATAATTAAAGTATTGCAAAAAAAGTTCATTCCACTTGACACGTTTTAGATTGATACCACTCTGATGAATGCAATACCATGAGAGTACCATATGTTGACAACTGTGTACTGTTTCCATAACAAAAAGTAGTAGTAAATGGAAGCAATATTATTTTGTTTTCATGGAAAATGTGAATTTTTTTTATTTCCTAAGTACTATTGTTAAAATGATAGAATTGGGATAAGCCACTTAAGCACCTGTTTTTAAGGAGAATGTTGTTTAAATAGATTAATTCAGCTGGAGCCCTGGAGATACTAATGAAATTCACCGATTTAGGATAAAGAGCTTCAGTATGGATTTTTGATAAGAAAACAGCTGCTCATCTAGAAGTAGTAGTCGCTAAAGTCTGAAGGCCTTGAGATTTGTCTGTTGTGGAAGATATGATATGCAAAGAACAGATGGTTAGCATAAATAATTCAAAATAGCTCTTGAGTCACTTCTTTGGGTAGAAACAATATCTTGAACTATGTTTACAAAGTTACTTAGAACTCTATATGTAGAAACTATTTCTATTTCCTTTCTATGATTGCTTTCAGTTTAAAAAAAAAAACAAGAATTTTCAGTACGTAAGCGGTATTCCTTTACACTCATAAAGAGAAGGACGTCACATACATCATATAAAAGCATTATATGTACATTATATGGCCACACATGATTAAATACACTTAGGTCCCCAAAGGAACTACTGTTGAGGCTACAATGATGTTAATTTGTCTCTCAAATAGATTCAATTATACCCTGAAATTAATATCATGATTTATATAAAAAATAAATAAAACAGAATTTTGCATAGCATTTTATAGTTTACATTTTTCTTCATATTTCATCTAATTTTATTTTACATACAAAAATCCAAAATCATTCTATCAGTTAGGAATATATTCTACTGGCACCATAATTTTAAAATTGCATGTTTACATTTTATAGTGAAGTTTTTATATATCCCTTGTTAATTATTCTTGATATCCCCATCCCTTTTCTTGAAAAAAAAAAAAGATTCAAATTTGAAAAATGTGTTTCTCCCCACTTCAATGTTTCCTGTGTATTACAGGTATGAAGCATTCCTTTTTTCCTGTGTCTTAGAAAAATACATACATATATACCTATTCCTGTGTCTATCCATGGTCACAAGCACTAAAACATGATTCATAATCCCCTTTCTTCTGGTTAGTTACCATTCTTCTCTTCATGATTTCAGTCCTTTCTGATGTGAAAATCTAGAACTTGTGACCCTTCTAATCAAATAGTGTTAACCAGCCTGTTTATTTTCCTCAATCTTCCACTTAAGTTTCCCTCTTTTTTTCATAATTAAAGTTCTTTAAAAAATGCATTTGCTGTGTCCACTTTTTTCTACTCAATTATTCTTTAGCTCAGTTTCAACTACACATCACTAATAACTTTGTATTTGGTGTACTTTTGGAGTCTGAAACATTTCATGTCAACTAACTATTGTTGACAGATGCCAGGAAAATAGAAGCACGAGTTTTCTACTGTAGAACCTATGGAGGCTCTCATATTTCTTCTGGCAACTCTCCTGTATCATTCTCTAACCAAGATTTATAAGTGTTAACAGTTTCTAACTCTACAAAGCAGACATTGCCATCAGTCACTAATACATTATCCCAACCCTGGTTTCCAAGCTTCAGTCATGCTTCCTTGAACAGTAGATTCCATTCCTTTGAGACTACTACATTTCCACTCACCTAGCAATAACACCCTGTCCTCTTCTATCAGCCATCATTAGTCAGGTACATTCCAACTGAAGCATATAAATTTAGCTTCATGTGCTATAAATCAAGTAGTCAAATTGCTTGCCTAAATCTAGAGAGCTATTCAGCTATTGTGAGATCTAGCAACTTTCTGGATATTTCATATGATCATTGAGAGGGTCTTGGAACTATAATAAATATCTTTCCTCTCCAAATTTTACACAGGTATTTGTATTCTACAGTCAACAGTAATAATAAGTTTCCCAAACCAGAAATCCAGCAGAGAAGCACACACATAGGTACTGATATTGAGACATTAAAAGGAAGCGATGGATATACATCATCAGAACTGAGGTATTTCAATTATTATTTCTTCATGTCCCCAGAACAGTTGGTACATTAGTTGTTTATTTATTTGTTTCTGTTCTGGAGAAGTCTCACCTTAGGAGAATTTTTAGGAAAAATATACACTTTGTATGTCTGAAAGAATAATTTAATTTTAGTCAACAGTCTTTCTAGAGATATACTTGACTCATTTAAAGAGCCTATTCTGTGAATGGAGTCTAATCACTGGGAAATCATCATGGGTATGCTTAACTCTATAATTTCTGTTTTAAACAAATGCAAACAGGGTTAGGCCTAAAATAGATCTGATTGTTGGAATAAACAAAACTATAAATTGTATGTTATCAAAAAGGCATCTCAATGCCTCATTATAGATGCATTTTCTTCTTTCTCATTCCATTATCCCTGGGGATGCAAAGAATTTGAGAATAATCCTGAAATGCTATCTTATCTACCATAAATGCTGAGGCCAAGGAAAAGGAGAAACAAATGTTCCATGTTTGGTAAACCAGACCATTTTTCCCCAAAGTCAACCCCTTCATCTGCACTGATAATTTCATCATAATGTTCATGACTCAAAGCAAAATTATAAGGGTTGGAACCATTACTTTTTCTGGAACATTTGGGAAAAAAAATATTTTTCTCTTAGGCTAAGCTAGTAGGATAAAATTCTGATGATGCTGGTAGCCATCTTTGTTAATAGTTCGGCAAAAACACACCACGATGAAAGTCAAAACAAAGAAAAGCAGAGATGATAATTAAAGTGACAGATTCTTAATAAGTTCAATCTGCTCTTCTGCTCAAAACACATTTTGCCTAAAATGAAACTCTACACTTATTTATTCTGTGTTTTTCTTTTTAAATTCTACTTCATTAAGTATCAATGCAACATTTTTAGTATGGAAAAATATTTTACCACATAATGATTGGATAAATTGCCTTTTATTTTAATCATTCCCCCTTTTATTTTATAATTGTGTAGGTCCTGATCATCACAGGAGTTAGCCTGGCAAATGCTTACTTACTCTCTGATGGGCAGCTGAAATGTTCATTTACCCAGAAACTCTGCTCCCTTTATCTCCTCAACACACCAACTTTTATTTTTCATCCTTGTACAAATATCACCCAGGTTCTACCTGTGTCCCATTTATATTAGCATCAGCTGTTAAAATCTGTCTTCCCAAATAGACTTTGAATTCTTCAAGAACGCAGCCGTCATCATTTTATCTCTTATGCTTACTCAGTACCTATTTGTCAATAAACAGCTACTGTTTGTAAATCATACCTAAATCTCCTGCACCTTCTGTCTGGTTCCAAACACTATTCATTTCATCTGAGACAATTTTAGACTTGGAATGAATTTAGAACTTAACTGGAATGGAATATACAGAACATGAACTCAGAACATGAACTCAGACATCATAAGGTTCATATTTTTGTCTCTATCCAGAGAAAAAATGGTGTACAGATGGAAGATGAGTGTTGACTCTCCTTCTTAGGCATGTAGACTTGCAGGAAACATTTACTTTTATATATGAGTCTTAAATTAGCTCAGCAGACATATGAGGAGACCTTGATGAAACCCATATGATGAGACATAGTTTCTAAATCTTAAATTTTGATCAATTAGTCATCTGACAATGGAAGAAAAGTGTTTTTAACTGTGAGAACAATTTACCCAGAAACATTATCACATATAAAATGCATGAACAGGCCCACTAAACTTAGATACTGTGATGGTAAATATGACATAAGCAGCTACAATTTTTACAATCTTATCATGGACTTAGTGATTTCCAACATATGTGTTACCATATACATTCTCTCTTCTTTGATTGTGTACCAGGATGATCTCTGTAAAATTCTACCATTCAAATTTATGTATCATTCTTTCTCACCAACAGTATTATTAGATCTGTTAAGACTTTATTGCTGATGTGAGATGAAGTTAACACTGCTGTGTTATAGAAATAAATAGTATTAAAATGCTGTATAATTCACTGAAGAAAATATATATTTGCTCAATAGTGTTTTGTTTAAAAGATTGTATTGGATTCTCCAAAGGAACACAGATGGGGTAGAGTTAAAATAAAAAGAGGACAAAGAACATTTTTAAAAGACACACATTACAAATGTATTTCTCTTTTAAAGACCTATTTCTTAGAACTTCAGCTAACTAGATTCCTCTACAGCTTTCCATCCTCCTGGGAAGGATTTTCACATCCTAGAATGTTATCATCAAAGCTGACTTGGAACTTAAAAACGTTAAGAAGTTCAAGCATTGTTTTAAAACTTGTTGAACAGATGTAGTTTCTCCTTGGAGACCTTATTGATGGTAAATACCTTGTATTTCATCTGAGAACTTCAAAATACAAGTATGCATTTTTAGCAGAAAGTAAGATATCAGGGAAGAAAAATTATCAAGGATGGAATCTAAGGATATGATGGTATTTTATCTTGTTGCACAATTAGAAATACATTTCAAACTGAAGCCCTGGTGAATATTTTTCATCGAAATAAGACTATCCAATTATGGGGCCGTCTGGGTGGCTCAGTGGGTTAAAGCCGCTGCTTTAGGCTCAGGTCATGATCTCAGGGTCCTGGGATCGAGTCCAGCATCAGGCTCTCTGCTCAGCAAAAAGCCTGCTTCCTCCCCTCTCTCTCTCTGCCTACTTGTGACCTGTCTGTCAAATAAATAAAATCTTAAAAAAAAAAAAAAAAAGACTATCCAGTCATAAGTAGCATAATATAGTGTAAATTGGCATTTATAATAAATACTGGGCTTGAGGGCATTCCAATGCAATTGCTAATTACATTATATGAAAGTAATCTTTTTAATTAAACTATTAAAATGCTTTGGTATACAGATATCATCTCCGATTTGGTATTAATTTGGAATAAAATGTGACTTAATTAGAGCAAATTGATATTGAATAAAAGCTATTTGAATTCTGCTTTGATGAAAGATACCTCATCAAAACTTACAAGGTCAGGAAATGCTCTCTAGATAAGTAAGATCCAAGTTGATTTCTGTCATTCTATGCAAAGTAGGTTATACCTAAAGTGTCTATAAAACAGACTTAAAGAGATATTGGGGTGCCTGGGTGGCTCAGTCAGTTAATTGTCCAACTCTTGATTTCAGCTCAGGTCTTGATCTTAGGGTCATGAGACCAAACCCCACCTGGGGCTCCACACTCAGTGGGGAGTCTTCTTGAGATTCTCTCCCTCTGTCCCTCCCCTCAGTTATGATCTCTCTCTCTCTCAATCTTTTAAAGAATAGGCATTAAGCAGGATAATTAATAAATTTGAAGTTGCCATATAATGGAAAGAAAGATAGGATAGTAAAAAATGTTTAGCTTGTAAAAGTACGATTCTATGGTAATAAGTCATTTCACTTCAAGTACTTTAAAAACGAAATAGAAAGGATACTAGGATTCATTATGTTTAGCTCCAGAGGATGGAACTGGTGTAAGTGGATAGAAATCCAGTAGATACATATTGGTGGAATTTATTGGGAGAAAAAAATGTAATGCTATCTAGAAGTTGAAGTGGCTATTTTCAAAGAGCATGAATAATGTGATCACCTTAGGAAGCTCACCCATCAATGCTCACAATCTTATATAGGAGGAATTCAAATACTGGATGGGTAGGACATACTATTTTATCTCTAATATATTCATCCACATTGAAAGATTGTGAGACTCTGAGGAGATTTTAGAGGCTATCTGCCAAATAACCTGAAGTACCATCTATCTCACAGCTTGTGCTTTTCCTTGTGTTGATTTATATAATCCACAATCTTAGTACTTAGAGATTCTTTGAGAATAACAAGTAACTGCTCTTAAAAATGAAATAATTCTGATAATGCTTCAGAACTGTCAGTTATTAGACATTAAGCATGGGTTGGGGTTCAAGCTAGTTGTCTTCTTTCTGAAATACTGACAACAGCTGAATTTGATGCTGGTGCTGTTTCTCTAGGGGTTTTGTTTGTTTGTTTGTTTTTTGGTTTTGTTTTGTTTTGTATTGCCTGCCAGGACCACGGTAAATGTTTCCTAGTTTAAGTGAGACACTGTTCCGTCAGCCTGAGTCTCTGATGAATAAGGTGCAGAGGACAGCTGACTTACAACAAACACTGAGTGCAAAGGATAAACAAATATATGTTGCTCTAGAGGCCTGAGATTCTGAGGTCATTTATTACCTTGCCTGTTCTTACTGATAGGAACTGGAGTTGGGTAAAATAGTATTATGGGACTTATGCATTTTAAGAAGCAGACTTTGTCCTTGGGTGGGGAGAAGAAATTAGCTCAGAGTTGGGGTATTAGTTATATAATGACTTAAAATATTATTTAAAAAGGCAGGTGCATGCTAATCATACTTCCAAAGACATTTAGGACCAAGCTTGCAAAGCCACAAAAAGGATACATCCTTTCCCTCCAATTTCCAAACATTTAACTTCATGACAACTTGCTTCCAAACCCAGAACAAAGTTTAATGCTACAATAATACTATGTACCTCTATCATGACCCTTAAGGACTTCTAGGAAGAATGGAATGCTAAGATAGTTTTTTCCTGTGGGAAACGCTTACATTAAGTCTCATCATAATTAGATCATCTCTGAGTGCAGAACAAGAATGTGAGGAATGGCATCAGGCTAAAAATATATCTTAAAATATTTGTATTTAAGTGGTTAAGTTTAACCATTGCCTAGAATAAGACCAACCATTGCCTAAAATAATCTTGCAAGTGAGCTGTTTTCATATTAAGGCTAAGTTAGGACACATTATTTTACTCAATGGGTTATAGTTAAAAATGCAGAAATCATGGAGCATTATTTTAGATATACCAAGAAAGAAGAGTAAAAGGGCAAAGCAAATTACTACAATAAATACAGAACCATTCTCAAATTCCAGGGAAATCCTAGTGCCGTTTATGGCAGGGTTCTGCTATTTGCCCTGTTCTATTATAACAAATGAACAATGGTCAATGATTAATAAGAAACAACAAAAGGCAATTTTAGTCCATGATGCAATCAGAATCCATAGACAGCTCAAGGAGTACAACAATGACAGGAGTAGGAAAAAACAAAAATGAAGTCCAGCATTTATTTAAAAAACAACAACAACAACAAAAAACAAAACTGTGTGTTTCTGTGTGTGTGTGTCAAAATAAAGAGAGGATCTGACTAGCAGATTATGTGAAAAACACTTGGAAATTGTGCTTACGACTCAACGTGTGTGAAAAGAATGACATAGATGTAAAAAGTTAACAGATTGTTAGTCTGCATCTTGTCCAGAATAAAAGAGGTAATTATTTTATTTTATTTATTTTATTTTACATTAATGAATCCTCATTCATTTTGCTGTGTTCAGTCCTGATTTCTACTGATAAATTGAAAATATCCCAAAAGGATTATGAGTACTGTTAAGAATTTAGAAATAAAAAGTCATCTAAGAGAGTTGGAATTTTAAATTTGCTAGAAAAAATACACAAAGAGGATATGGTAATTGTGTGCAAACACTGGAAGGCAGTGACCTATGGAAGAGGGAGGGGCCATCTCTACTACTACAGGGAAGAAGACTAAGGCTTTTAGACAGAAGAATTACATATGTTTTAGCACACAGCAACACCAGGTTATTTTTGCAGAAAACTGGGGAATAAAGAAAATTTCCAAATAAATACAAGCAATCTTATAATTAGAGCCATTCAAACTCATGCTCTTCCGCTTTGGGATACACTGAGCTCCCCATCACTGGACACAGAAGTTAAATAATCAGCACTAAATTGTATGAGACAGAGGATTTTTCATTAGACAGAAGGCTTGACAAACGGGTCACTAAAGGACCTCAGTTTTAAGAGTTGAGGCATGTCTTTATGCTCCAGTGGTGTTTGGGGAAATTTATCTTGTTATTCCATGTGTGTTATCTTGCATAGCCAGTGCGACAAATTTGGTCAACCTTCCTAGGATGATACCTGTTCAGAGTTCACACAACACAGCTACCTGACAATCTGACATAACACCACACATTTGTTTTGCTGCCAATTAACTTCAAGATCTTTCTACTAACACTTTGTCAATTCCTTAAATGAAGCACTGACTTTTGCCAACAGAGGGTTATTTCTTCTTCACAGCTAGTTGTTAAGATCAGACTAGCAAGATAACAAAAATTAAATGAGACTCTCAGTGACAGGCCATTTAGCTGTGTGGCAGATGCTGTGTGGACGTGATAGGTGCCACTATAGGAGATCAGAGAAGGCTGAAGGAACTCTTGGTTAAACCAAAGGAAATATACCTCTTGTGCACACATTTAATACTTATTATGAGGAATCTGGCTATGCTTCACAAATTTGCAATCATCAATGTATACAAAATCTTGAATTATCACAACAGTAATGAACAAATTGATTTTTTAGAAAAAGTCAGATAGAGAAATACTGCCATTATAATTAGTGTTACCAGTCCAGATTACCACTTTTAAAAGTAATTACACACTTGCTGACATGTAGCTAGCAAATATTAACAGTAACTGAAGGCACCCTGTATGGAATTCAACTCACTCTAAATAAAAATTGTATCTCTTTGGCTCTAGAGCTTTCCATCATTCTATAATGAAATAATCAGATGATGACATATAAAATTCACCATAAGAATTTAGGTGAATTTAAGACATATGGAATTAGTTATCGATATCATATTTCATATAAATACCTATAATACACAATGACAATGCCATTTTCTGTGTCTATCTTATGTATTGCTTACATGTATTAAGTTTTAATCATAAGGGGTTTATTGCAACCTCTACATCCTATCTTGAATTCTAACTTTACCACATATTAGATGTGTTGAACAAATGAGAGCATGCATTAGCCTAGCTTTCTTATCTATAAGACAAAAGCAAAATACAAGCATAATATTAGTATTTTGCAGGGTTATTTTACAGAATAAAGAGCATAAGGTCTTAAGTGTGTCTGAGTGGTCTATATACTTTCTATGAAAACCATTGAATAAATAATTCAGAAAATATAAGAAATATTTATCATGCTTTCTTAAAAAGAACAATCAAACTGGGTGCCTGGGTGGCTCAGATTGCTAAGCTGCTGCCTTCAGCTCAGGTCATGATCTCAGAGTCCTGGGATCAAGTCCCACATTGGGCTCTCTGCTCAGCAGGGAGCCTGCTTCCCCCAGTCTCTCTCTGTCTGCCTCTCTGCCTACTTGTGATCTCTCTCTCTCTGTCAAATGAATAAATAAAATCTTAAAAAAAAAAAAAGAACAAACTGAAAGTCTCATAGTGTTACTTTTTAAAATTAGATAAATAAATCACAACACCAATCCTCATGTTTCTTTCACTTACAGTGAAATACCAAGTAGAGTCTATTCTTATATGTATGTCACCATAGGCTACGTTTTTCTAGCACAACAAACAAACCAAAATACTGCTAGATTTCACAAAAAAGATTTATTTCTTGCTCACGTCACATATCCATGGCAGCGTGGCTGAGGGTATACTGTGGATTGTCCCTTCAGTGACACGAACTGTCAGAGTCTTTACCAACTGAAACATTCTCAATTGCTTTGGCAGAAGAAACAAACCTAACAAATTGTGTCTGGCTCTGAAGCCTTTCTTCTAGAGAATGACATTGTTTGCTCTTACAGTTCCTTTATCAAAACCAGTCACATGGCCATATCTAACTTCAAGGGGGAGGCAAGGTCAATTTTCTTATGGGCCCATAAGGATGAGACCCAGAAATATTTGCTGAAAAGCATGGATGACAATTTTATATTACATATCAATTGAATTTGGCAATTTGGAAATTTTGCAATATACTTTAAATACCTAATTTTAAAGATTTGATGACCAAATAAAAATTTTATGGGATATAGCTTGACTTTATGTTAATTTCTAATGTTCTATTAGATTATGTTCATGTATCTAAAACCCCAAGTTAAAATTCCATATAATGCTGCCTTCATTTATCAGTGAAATAATTGATGAATCATTTCAAGTAAAAGACACAAATCTAACTCCATCCATACAAACAGTTGATTCATTTGCTTTAACAAATTAATGAAATTTTAAAATGCATGGTTCGATCACTGAAAAAGGATGAACAGAATTACTTTTTATTTTGTCGTAATAAGGGAATGTTGTCAAGAAATTAAATGTATACAATGGAATAGTTAATATACAAAGTACCAAGTATATTGCATTAGAAGATTTTAACAAAGTCTACATGACTATTATTAGGTCATTATAGAAGACATGGATGCACTGATCGCTCAGTCTTTGTCCTGACTTCCTACAGTTTCTAGTTGAAACGAATAACCATCTTTATCAAAATGATCCAAAAGGTAGCATACAGCACACACAACCTTGGAAGGTCATCACATATATTCTTATAAAAACAACTACAGAGTAGCAGTAAGAATTCTCTGAGCACACAGTATTATTTATTAATCTCTTTGCCACAGTCTATGTCTATATGAGAAAACAAACAATAAAACACTTAATGAAGTCACCACTTACTTTGTTTTTATGATACTGAATCAAAGCCTTGAATGATTTGTTTCAGACTAAACCAGATAGATGACCAAATTATAGGTCCTAATAAATAATGACTATCATAGCTTTAGAACAAACACATACATATATTGAGAGATAATTCTCCATAACAAATAAATTCAAACTGATGGAAAAAGCATTACATCTTTGTGTTCTCATGCATCTACATCTCTGTCATATTACCATGAAGAGAAATACACGGCAGTTCATGCTCTTTTTCAGAATAGAGGAATAGAAAATAAGATTTTAAAAAGTCTCTCAAAATACCTAGGTTAAAAAAAATACGATATAAGAAGCAAAGTATTTTTGTTTTTTAGAATTGTTTTTTAGAGTATATCCTTTGAAAAGGTCAATGGTGTTAAAGTCTCTGTGACAGCCCAAGATGCAGTGAATGGGGTAGATCAAAATTAATTTCTGGGCAATGTCTGGCCACAAATACATTTTGTTATCGTATTCATCAGTCAGTCAACATATATTGTGATGTACTATGTGTGTACTAACTATAGCACAGTTTACTAGTTCTTTGTGTAATGACAAAAAGAGATGATCTCCTCTGTCCTCAAGAAACACTGAACTCTTTTTAGGTAGTTGGGATGATGACACTGATCCAGGTATAGAAATACATCAGGCAAACTAGAACAGGTAGATTGCATTTGGCAGAAAGCCTTTTGGGATCTAAATCAGGAATCGTTACATAAAACACCTGCTTGGCACTGTACAACCATCTTATTTCAGATGATGTTAAAAAATTAATTGAAGTACAGAATAAAATTTGGTAATGGCAAAGGTGATATTCATAATATATTAAATATGATACAGCCAGGCATTGATGAATCAGAGCAGAAATGCTGACCAATCAGAACAGACAGCAGTGAAAACCAAATTGATTTTGCTATATCAGTCTCGAAGCTGAATATTTTCTTTAGTGCTGAGAATATCTATAAGTTACGTAAATCCAATAAAATATTATCACAATAAATTAAAACATAGATATTATGAGACTCACTATTGAGACTTCATGTTATAAAAAGCTTATTTTCTTTCCCCTTACTCTTACAAGCCAATTACCAATCCCTTTAAAATAAGTACACTATACATATAAGTATATGACGGCTCAAATGACTTGCTAATGATCACATAACTTGTTACTGAAAATTCTTATTTGTTTATCTGATGTTCAGGTATTTAGTTCGGATGAAATGACAGGTACTGTGGACTGAATGTGTCAAAGTTCACTTAATACATACATCTCCTATCCTTGTTAAATAGAAGACTGTAGAATTTCAAACAGCAAGAACAAAACATATATTCTCGCCTAAGATTATACAGTTAGATGATATAGAATATGATGGTTTTAGTTGTATCTGAAAACCAACAGTGGCTGACATTTCGGGTGTTCACAAATACTCTGGATCCTTTTCTTTTGCAGACGTATGGTAAAATGTCATTTCTCTGTTTCCTTTGAAATCAGGCTTGGCTATGAAATGTGATCATAGGTAACGCAGATTGCTTCCCAGCAATTCACATGAATTCCCAGCAATTCACATAAGAGCCAGTAACAATTTATTGCACTCTTTCCACTGCCTCCATAAGCAAACCAGACCAGGTAGTGATCTGCCTTTCAGTCTCAATCCCTGAGTGAGGACAGCGCAGGGCAAAGACCAGCTAACCTGTGGGGCGTGCAGTACAAGTGAGAAGTGGACTTTGTTTATGGCTGACATCTCAGAAGTGTTTGGTATTGCAGTGTTACGAAGCTGATACTGACTGATGCAGAAATGGGAGCCAGAAATGGAAGGGAGAGGTAGTGCTGGAGAAAGCAAAAGCCTACAGTTGTGACACTGACTTAGTGGATCATGAATGTGTCAAGGGCACTTTATCAGAGTGGGAATAATGACAATCCAGGTTAAGAAGTGGGGAAAACAGCTAGTAAAACTGTTGCCTGCAGTAACTAGGGATGAAGATCATGTACCCAATAAACTCAAGATGCCAAGGAAAATGTCAGAAAATAGAATGTTAGCTCTGTTGCCAATAGCTTCTTCTGGTAAGTATGACAAAGTATTATCCTCTGTCACAGAGACACATTGTTAACAGGGGGAGGCTGCACTGTCAGCCCCAGTCCCGGAGTGAAGAGACATAAAGAAGACTCTGTAGCCAACTTAAAATGGACACGTGGATGAGGAAAAAAATAAAACAAAACAAAACAAACAAACAAACAAAAAAGTCATATATTTTCATATGTCATACTTCAAAGCAAATTTTTGATTGTGCATTTTTGTAGCATTACCTAGGTTTTCTGTCTGATGTGCTATCTCAAACTTAGAAAAGAATTAGTGATTTTGAGAGCAGAAATAAAAGGGCCTGAATAGAGAAACAATGAATCAGAGCTAAAAGAGGCAATTTCTTCTCAATTCCCAACATTAAAACAATGGCCAATTACAAGTTAATCCCATAGCAAATATAAAACTTAGTGTCTGTCTTCCATGTTTTATTCATGATCACCAAATAGATGAATTTGTTTTAGAGAATATGCCCAAGAAAGTGTGTAATTCTCAGGAAATACTCTTAATTGGACAAGGTACAAATAAAGAAGTCTAATAAATCCCCATGATTAAATGAGAGAGATAAGAAGGGAAGTAGGAAGAAGAAAAAGAAAAATAGGAAATATGGAAAACACCTTTAGGGCAAACTGTGGGTGTGGCTATTTTCCCATGGAATTGATTGGCTTCAAGAGGATGAAGACCAGTAAGTTTTTATATAAGTTGTACTCCAAAAAAACCCATAACTCCAGTTTAAAAAAAAAAAAAATCTGAAGTTTAAGATTTAAAATGACCTTTGATTCTTAATGTTTGGGCAGAAAGCAGACTGGGAAAGCTGTTCCTTAGTCACGTTTTCCAGTTCTCACCTCACATGTGTCCAATGAGGAAATGGAATAGAAAGATCACCTATATACTGGAACTTGGAAATAGTAGGCATGACTCCATTGAGTTGGACCCAGTAACAGATGGGACTTATGTTCTCTTTCATGAGGATGGGGGATATATGTTCTACATCTGAGAGAGGAGGAAAATTGAATATCAAGTTTCAGAACAAGGGAGTGTGGCATCATTATAGCTTTTTAAATAAATACTAAAGATCGCTTTTAAGGAAAAAGCCTGCTTTGAGGCGAGCAAGATTAACTCATTTTAGCTAATGAAATTTAGCATTACTGTTATGTATCTCTTTCTGGCTAAGCTTTAAGACTCAGTACACACTTAGTATGATGTGTTTTTATCTTCTCCATGGGGATCACTTTTCTACAAGGAGGATGATCTGTCAGCCCGAGTCTTAGAATGAGGAAAGAGAAAAAAATCCTCAGCAAACTTGCAATGGTCAAGTGAGGAAGAAATATATTTAATGTTATAATCCAAAGATATTTTGAGTTTCTTTATTACTGCAGAATTATTAGCCTGTCCTGTATGGCAGATTATCTATAATTAGCTGCACAATGAAGGAAGTTTATTGGTTCATGTAACTGAAACTAAAGAAAAGGTGAACTTGTAGCAAGAGTCATTTAGCTGCCCAACGACGTAACCAAAGAAATTATTTTCCACCTTGCAGGGCTCAAGGAACTCCTATGGTCTTAAGATTATGTTCTTATTTCATATTTAAGAAGACAAATTAATAGAATTCCCCACAGCTATTGTGGAAAAATTAGGAATCTTTCATCTCCTTCAAATACTCTGAGGAAATATATTTCTGGGTCTCACTGACCCAATTTTTCATGTGTCTTAAGCTGATCTATATAGTTAGGGGAATGGATTCTTATGATTTGCTTGCATTAGTCAGAGAGCAATTCTGGATCTCAGTATAAGCTAAGTACCATACACTGCAATACTAAAAATGGGAATGGGGGTTCCTCAAAGAAAATTTGGAATACTTTAATGTCAGGGAACAGGTAGGAATACTGAGCAGCAAACAGTGAGAATTTATTAAATATTATAACATGTAAACTGGACAGTTAGTTAAAATTCAAAACTTTATTCAGAGATACTTATTTTCTCTGGAAAATATTGTTTTTCTATAAACTTATAGTTAACTATCATCTGAGGGAGAAACCATTTTGGGAAAAATTAATAATAGCCTACATTTTAAAAAAGCTGAGAGGAAATAATAATTTTTTTAACATTTATAAATTGAGTTAACCCAACTTTTATAGTACATACATTTTGTCATGATAGCATTATAAAGCTTATCCATTTTTCAGATGAAGTGTTACATGGACAGTGTTCTCTAGAAGTAACACCTAGAGAATTTCCATTACAAGGTGGCCTCCAGCTGACATTCTTGGTTTATCAAATGAATATCCTTACATTTAATAGGACATGATTCTGATAAAGAATTATGTTGACAGCATACAATACACCTTAGATTGTCCATACAACAGGTGATAACGCAATTTCTCTGAAGAGTAAAGACATTATGTCAAAAAAATTCTAAAATCTTTGCACTCTATGAAAACCAAAGCCTTTACTTTTTAAGATTTGTTATTACTTAAAAATTATTACTTGTATCATTATATTCCATAGTTATAGCTTAAGTAATTTTCTTATTCATCCAAAGAAGGATTAAGCATAATTTAGAATATTATATGAAAAAGATATATACGGTTATCTATGTAGTAGTTCTTTATTTTTCTGGTAAATTTAGTAAATGATTACATAATCCAAAGCAAAATAAATTTGAGGTTTTCTTATTTAAATATATATGTAAAACTGTAAGCACTTCCAGTTTTTTCATTAGGTTAGAATTATTGATCAAGACCTAAGTAGAACTGGTCTCTAAGTAACGGCAACAAAGTTGTTTTTATCTAATTAAACAAAACATATAAATCAGTTTGTTTGGTTACTGTTACTGTGTGTGTATTTCATTTTTCTTCTGCATCTGTATTTCCCTATATATCTCTCTATATCTTTATCTTGTCTCCATTCTTTTGCTATAATCATCACATATATGCCGTCATTATTTCTTACTAAACAACATTCATTTATTTCTGAAAATATAAAGGTAGAGAATGAATAGATTTCTTTATAGTTTATACAGCCTAAATTTTTTCAGATTGCAAGCTATAAAAAAAATACATTCTGTTGTGAAATTTTCTAGCACTTTTTTGGCAGGCTGTATAAGGTATATTTTCTAGGGCTTAAATTACAGAACAAAATGAATCATATATAAACAAATAGGAAAATGGCTATGCATTCTACACTAGTCTAGTCTTATGATTTAGTTTTATACTTGGTGATAATAGAAAATACACACAACAGAAAGGTATTTATAAACAAGTTATTCTGATCCAATAAAATCTGGAATTTATTTTCTTCCTTTTTGTGTGGTAATTGATATTAGCATTGTATTTTGTTACTATATACTCTAACATACACATTTTCACATGTATTATCTGTGTTTAAGGAAGAATTTTATAAATTTAGATGTACATTCTAATCTGGTAAAATAAATACAAGCTGATTTTTTTTCTTCAGCTTTAATAAAATATATATCTTTAGTATATTAATTATTTACATTAAAATTGTCAAGTTCAGTTAAATTAAATATTTGAAGTGACAAAATCATCATTCTTAATCATCAGGAAAATGAAATGAATTGGTGCATTTCCTAACAATCAAAGCACTTAGAATAAAGTCTATCAAGTTATAGGAGCCTGTGGGTGGTGAGAACATTTGAAAACCTTTCCCAATGTGGTATCTGCCTCATTACTTCTTATATTGTGTTTATCTTCATGAGGCAAAAAAATAAATTAATTAATTAATAAAAAACAGAGAAAGTTTTACATATCAAAAAAGCTCTTCTCAAAACTATCAAATGTTCTACTAATGTTAAAAGGAGTCCAGTAAAACAATATTTTACCTGTTTTTAGTTCCAAGTGTGGGTCAGTAAGTGTGGTTCTACTAAAGATATAAAATACTAGTAAAAGTTTGTGTTAATTTTTTATACATTGAAATTGGAAAAGAAAAGCTCAATATTATCTATGATGAATCAGAAAATTACAGCAAAGTAACACCACTCCTCAAGTTAAATATAAATCAACTAAATACACTACATATCAGTTGGAATAAATAATTAAACTGGAAAAATAATTATATAATTTTTTTCAATATTGTTAATAGTTTCAGAAATATCATCCAAAAATAAATTTATTTCATAAATCATTGTTTTTCCAACATGACACAATTGAACCAATGCGGTAAGAATCTGGTTTTAAACCTTATTTGGGCAGTCCACATATGAGTTAAGATTAGAGTCAGATTTTTTTTTTTTAAGTGGTGGTGCATAGTGGGGAGGTGGTGATGTTGGCAAAAATTCTGACTTTAATTAGCACTAGCTTTTAACTAGTAGTTCAAAACATCTGGCCATTGAATATTTCTGATTAATTTTTGATCAATTACTTAGTCTGGCACATAACATGTAATGAGCTTTAAAAACATTTAGTTAATTCAGCTCTTCTAGGATTCTGCCCTCCTGATTATTAAGATGCCAAAATTCTTATTCTTATTTTTATTTATTTTTTTCAATTTATATTATAAGATGCACAAATTTTAAGTGTAGACTCCGAATTTCATGAACTGAACATACGGTGGAGCCAGCCTCGGCAGCAAGGAATCATTTAGCACCAATGAAGCAATTCAGACCCTCATGTATCACACCAGCTCTTCCTCTGCTGGTACCAAAGCCCTGACGTGGACTAGAACAGGCAAACTTTGTCTATTTTTATGGTTAATATTAATGGAATCACATAGTATATGTACTTTGGAGTCTGGTTTCCTTTGTTTAATTTGATGCTTAAGAAATTTATTCCTAACATTCTGGGCAAATCATGTACACACATAGCTTCATAGAACTTCACTGAGTAGTATACCATGACTTTCTACTCTTCCTGTCTCACTAGGCATTTTGGCAATTTCCACTTCAGATTGTTGAGAATGATGCTACTATGAACATTCTTGTACATTTTTGTATATTTATTGTGAATATGTACATTTATTATTTAGTTAGTTAGTTAGTTTTAGTTTTATTTTACTTTTTCAGTGTTCCACGATTCATTGCTTATGCACCCCACCCAGTGCTCCATGCAATACAAGCCCTCCTTAATACCCACCACCAGGCTCATCCATCCTTCCAGCCCCCTCCCTTCCAAAACCCTCAGTTTCTTTCTCAGAGTTCAGTCTTTCATGGTTCATCTACCTCTCCAATTTCCCCCGATTCACTTTTCCTTTCTTTCTCCTAATGTCCTCATGTTATTCTTTATGCTCCACAAGTAAGTGACACATATGATAATTGATTTTCTCTGCTTGACTTATTTCACTCAACATAATCTCCCCAGTCTCATCCATGTTGATACAAAAGTTGGGTATTCATCCTTTTTGATTGAGCTGTAATATTCCATTGTAGATATAAACCATATCTTCTTTATCCATTCATCTGTTGTTAAAGGGCTTCTTGGCTCTTTCCAAAGTTTGGTGGTTGTGGCCATTGTTGCTAAGAACATTGGGGCACAGGTGACCCTTCTTTTCAGTACATCTGTATCTTTGGTGTTAATATCCAGTAGTGCAATTGCAGGGTCATAGAGTAGCTCTATTTTTAATTTCTTAAGGAATCTCCCCACTGTTTTCCAAAGTGGCTACACCAACTTGCATTCCCACTAAGTAAAAGCATTCCCCTTTCTCCACATCCTTTCTAGCACTTGTTGTTTCCTGTCTTATTAATTTTGGCCATTCTAACTGGTGTAAGGTGGTATCTCAAGTGGTTTTGATATGAATTACCCTGATGACTAATGATGATGAACATTTTTTCATGTGTCTGTTAGCCATTTGTATGTCTTCTTTGGAGAAGTGTCTGTTCATGTCTTCTGCCCATTTTTTGACTTGATGATCTGTTTATTTTGGGGTGTTGAATTTGAGGAGTTCTTTTTTTTTTTAAGATTTTATTTATATATTTGACAGAGATTATAAGTAGACAGAGAGGCAGGCAGAGAGAGGAAGGAAAGTAGGATCTCTGCTGAGCAGAGAGCCCAATGTGGGGCTTGATCCCAGGACCCTGGGATCATGACCTGAGCCGAAGGCAGAGGCTTTAACCCACTGAGCCACCCAGGCACCCCAAGGAGGAGTTCTTTATAGATCTTGGATATCAGCCCTTTGTCTGTAGTGTCATTTGAGAATATTGTCTCCCATTCTGTGGGTTGCCTCTTTGTTTTGTTGCCTGTTTCCTTTGCTGTGCAGAAGCTTTTGATCTTAATGAAGTCCCAGAAGTTCATTTGTGCTTTTGTTTCCTGTGTCTTTGGAGATGTGTCTTGAAAGAAGTTGCTGTGGCCAATGTCAAAGAGTTCTCCTCTAGGATTTTGCTAGATTCCTGCCTCACATTGAGGCCTTTTCTCCATCTTAAGATTATCTTTGTGTATGGTGTAAGAGAATGATCAAATTTCATTCTTCTGTACATAGCTGTTCAATTTTCCCAGCATCATTTATTGAAGAGATTATCTTTTTCCACTGGATATATCCTTTAAAGGATATGATGTATTTGCCTTTAGTGGATGCTGACACATATTTTTTCCTGCTTTTCAAAGATTATTTGACCATAGAGTTGTGGGTCCATATCTGGACTCTACTATGTTCCACTGGTCTATGTGTCTGTTTGTGTGCCAATACCATGCTATCTTGGTGATCACAGCTTTGTAGTAAAGCTTGAAATCAGGCAATGTGATGTCCCCAGCTTTTTTTTTTATCTTTTTCAATATTTCCTTAGCAATTTGGGGATGAATATGTATATATTCTAAATTTCTATCCAGGAATTAAACTGGTGATTTAAAGGATATGATGTATTTGCCTTTAGTGGATGCTGGCACATATTTTTTCCAAAGAAGAATTATTATATACCCAGCACTTTTATGTAAGAGTTCCAGTTATTCTAAGTTCTCACTATACTTGTTATTTTTTCCTCTCTCTTCCTCTCCCTCCTTAACTCCCTCTCTCCTTTTCTTCTTTCTCTTTCTTTTTTAATTTTTAGCCATTCTGGTCAGTGTATAGTACTATCATTTGTAGCTTTATGACTCTATTTGCTTATTCTGATTACAAAGCTATTGAACATTTTATCATATCATTATTTTACCTTTGCATCTCATCTTTTTCAAGGTATTGAAATATTTTGTCCATTTCTTTATTGATTTTTAATTGATTAGAATGATTTCTGTATATGTCATCCACAGGAGTTCTTGGTTTGACAAATGTTTTCAAAATATGTTCTCCTTTTATATAAATTGCCTTCTCATTTTTAATGGTGTTTTTGATTGAAGTTTTTAAAAAATCAAATAATGAAATATACTGCATTACTAATTATTAATTTCAGAGGTAGAATTTAGTGATTTATCAGTTGCATATAACACCTAGTGCCCATTACATAAAGTGCCCTCCTTAATGCCATCACCCAGTTATCCTATCCCTCCACTTACCTCCCCCAGCAACCTTCAGTTTGTTTCTGAGAGTTAAGAGTCTCTTATGGTTTGTCTCCCTCTCTGATTTCCTCTTGCTTTATTTTTCCCTCCCTTCCCCTATGTTCATCTGTTCTTTTCCTTAAATTCCACATATGAGTGAAATCACATTATTGTGGAAGTTTTTAATTTCTTTTTTTTTCTTCTTTTTTTTTAAATTTTACAACCAGTATTTGAGAGTCTGTTTATAACATTGTTTTATTTTTTCCAACTTGCCTAAATTTTTAATAGGTTTCTGATCTCCCTTTTGTCTGAAAACTTGCAATTGCAAATTCTTTTAGTGTCCTTTTTTTTTTTAAATATTTTATTTATTTATTTGAGAGAGAGAGAGCATGAGAGGGAAGAGGTCAGAGGGAGAAGCACTCCCTGCCAAGCAGGGAGCCTAGTGTGGGACTTGATCCTGGGACTCCAGGATCACGACCTGAGCTGCAGGCAGTTGCTTAACCAACTGAGCCACCCAGGTGCCCCTCAGTGTCCCTTTTAAGATGTAAATCTTTTATAAACCATATTGTCTTTCCTAAAGATCTGGGTGTCATCATTTTGAAAAGTAATCATCTGAGAGAAGGAGCTAACACTTTTATTTCCCAGTCTCTGTGGGAAAGTAGAAGACAAGCTTAAATAAGAGACAATTAGGAAACACAGCTAGTCTAATCATGTTGACCAGCCTTCCTGTTCATGTCTTCTAATACTTTTCCATGAAAATTGAAAATCCTGTTGTCTTTTGTTTCAGAGGATTTGCGTTCAACCTCTCTTCCCTACTATAAGTCTCTCTCCTCTATTACAATAGTCATAAATAAAATTTAACTTGACTATTTAACTAGTAGAGTACAATTTTTATTTTGTAGTTCATATATATTAATAATTATGATATATATTCCTGTCAGATTGACTATGTTATTATCAAAAATATTTTTATTTCATTAATATATTTTGCATTACCATTTAGTATTTTTTTGGCTAATGTTTATATTACATATTTTTCCATCTTTAACCTTGATTTATCTATGTCTCTAGTAAGTACCAAATAATCTTTTATTGTTACTATTATTATTATTGTTGTTGTGTTATTTTAATCAGTCCTATGGTCTTTTATTTAGCATATTTAATGTAATAAGAAAAATAGAATATTTAATATAATGACCATTATAGTGGGATTATATCTCATTGAAAGCAATTTATTTAAAAGACAATCTAAACCCTTCCCTTTACAGTGGATTTATCTATTTGATCCAGATTACTTTTTCTCTGGGTTTTTATCTTATTGTCTTTTTTGGGGAAGCAATCAAATAAGTTTTATTTGATTTTCTTCTTCTAGATTTCAAAAAACATTTTCCCTTATTTTAGAGTTATCCCAGAAATTATAATATATATTCTTGGTTTATCAATTATATTTCTTATAATATCGATTATATTTCTTAACACATCCTCAGTAATGGCAGCACCTTGGAATACTGAGAATATTAGATCTTTCCATTCATCACCCATTTTTACATTATTGTAATATATTAAAATCCTATATACATACATATAATTTCCACATCACATTATTATTTTGTACACTCTATCTTCACTTGTATTTACTCATACATATTTGCTATTTCTAATATTCCTCTTCCTCTTTGCATTTCCATGATTTTACCTAGCATTTCTTTTCTGAACACGTCTTTATTTTCACCTTGATTTTTTTAAAAAATACTATGTACTGGTATATAATTCTAAATTAATGTTGTTTATTATAAAGTTTATTTTTAAAGATGCAAAAAAAATTTTTTTGATAAGTCAGATCTATTGTTACTCCATTGAGAGTGATGTCTTTATTTTCCTCTAGGTATATTGAAAAATATTTTCTGCCTTTTTTTTTTTTTAACAGATTTTCTCTGATGTGCCTATCTGTGATTTTCTTTTTATTTATCTTTGTATTTGTGTTTTCTGTGTTTTTTTTAATCTGTGGGTTGAATGTGTAAGTTTTCAGCTATAAAAAAATTATACCATTTTACCATTATACCTTTGCATATTGTTTTTGCCATTTTCCCATCTACCCCACCTGTGCCCCAGATTCAACAATATGTTAGACCTTTTATGAATATCTCACTTGTGTACTTATCTCATATTTTGTTTTTTCTTTCTTTACTGCTTCCATTTTCATCTATTCTATTAACATGTCTTCACATTCACTAATTTTGTCATCCATTGTGCAAAACTATTAAAACAAGACTTTGAATTATTGATTTCAGATACTATTCTTTTATATTTTAGAAGGTCCTTTAGTCTACTTTTATAGATTCCAAATCTCTGATGAACTTTTCAATATCTTCACCTACATGATCATTTTTTTTGTTTATTTTTGAACATTGTAATAATAATTATCCAAAAATATTTCCTACTAATTTCAATATCTGGATCATCTTACATGATGATTACATGGTTTCTTTTCTCTTTGTTGTTAGCTACATGGTCTTGTGTGCTCATATGCTATAAATTAGGGTTTCATGTCCATCAGATATAAAAAGAACAGAGGCTTTAGAAAATGTTTTCATCCTCATGAGGTCACCCTCTTCATACTTAACAGACACTGTAGGGAGTTGATACTTTCAGGATCAACTCCTTATCAACTCCTTAAGATCAGGATTTAAACCGTATTAGTGCTGGGTTATAATTGTATAGGACTCAATCTACCTCTCATTCTCCACCTTTTGAGCCTTTGCTTCTTCAGGTCAATAACACTGCAAAGATTCAATTTTAATCACTCAGAGGTTTTATTTTATCTCTTTAGTCTTATGCACCTGGTGTGTTCAAAATAAGGCAAATGTCTTTCAAGAGGGGACTTGTCACATATTTAAAAGCCTTCAAGTCATTCTCCAATATTCTCACTTTGATCTACTGTAACGGCAATATTTTCTTCTGGTTTCTTTGGTCTGGAGGAGCAGCATTTTCCAGGAGCTAATCCTAGGCTCTCAGCTTCTAACTCTGCCTTGAACTGACAATGTACCCCAGGGAAAAGCAGTTGCAGAAACTGTCAATTCATCATTTTCTGTAGGGTTTTCCAGCCTCTCCAGCTTTATTTTCAAGCTTCTCCCTCTAGAGAGGTTTTGTCTTAAGCTCTTGAAAGTCTGTGATAAACTTCATTCTACAGAGACCTTTGTATAGTTCCATAGCACCCAGAAGTATCTAAATTCAGTATAAACTTTGTCTTAAACCTAAACTTATTTAGGCCCACCAAATCTAGAGTTTTGTCAGTCTGATCTCCACAACCACTAAACGTTTTGCTGGTTTTTCTTTCTTTTATCAGTTGCTTTTTGTGGGGGGCAATACACAGTCCTCAGCTTCTACTCTAAATCAAGAATTGTCAGATGTTTACAGAATTAAACATATTAATGAATAAGAAAGAAGGAAGGAAGGTGCAAGCAAGAAAGAAAGAAGAGGAGAGAAGAAGAGAGGGAGGGGGAAAAAAAAAGGAGGGAAAGAAAAAAATGTGAATACCTAGCTTATACCTCCTGTCAGGAATCTCATTCCATTTAGTTTTGTTGCTTTGGTGATCTATTCTGTCTTTGAAAATATAATTTAAAAAATTATTCACTTTTCTAGTTACTATCAGTGGAAGTGCTGCCCTACTTCAGTATATCATTCTACCTGGAAACAAATCCAAATGCTCATTTGGTGATTTTTATTTTAATACACTTTTCAAAGCAAAAGGAAAATTCCCCTTTTGCATTCCTCCTGTTAATTCCACAAATACAGAGAGGCTTAGAGGATATCTTGGCCTAACCTATCTATCATACACTGTAATATGAGAGGATATCTTGGCCTAACCTATCTATCATACACTGTAATATGAGTTATTTATTTGTTTCTTTTTTCTTTTTTATGTTTATTTCTTATTTTTAAAAAAAAAGATTTATCTATTTATTAGAGAGAGGGGGAGGGACAGAGGGAGACAATCTTCAAGCAGACTCCCCACTGAGTGCAGAGCTTGATACTGGGCTCTAGTTCAGGAAACTGAGAGAAGGCCTGAGCTGAAATAAAGTGTCAGATGATGAATTGACTGAGCCACCCATGTGCCCCAGTTTGTTTGTTTTTTAGAAATTTAACACTAGGGAGACTACCATATATTGTAACTTATCTAAAAGTGTTTTATTCCATAACTATTTTTAAACATCAGATAGTTTACGTGACTAGAACACGATAGATGTCTCATACATGATATATGGGTATTTTATTGGGAATACTAGAAAGAGAAATTTGAAATTAGAAATTCATTAGGTTTATTCCTGGACATATTATTGTTTTTGGTGTAATTGTAAACGGGATTTGTTCCTTAATTTCTCTTTCTCCTTCTTCATTATTGGTGTATAGAATATGTAACTGATTTCTGTAGATTGATTTTGTACCCTGTGACTTTACTGAAGTTGTTTATCAGTTCTAGAAGTTTTTTGGTGAAGTCTTCTAGATTTTCTAAGAAGAGTAGTATGTCATCTGCAAATAGTGAAAGTTTTACTTCTCCCTTGCTGATTTGGATGCTTTTTGTACTGTACTGTTGATGGGAATGCAAACTGGTGTAGCCAGTCTGAAAAAGAGTATGGTGTTTCCTCAAAGAGTTGAAAATAGAACTACCCTATGATCCAGCAATTGAACTACTAGTTGTTTATCTGAAGAATAGAAAAATACTAATTTAAAGGGATACATGCACCCTGATATTTTTAGCAGCATTATCTACAATAGCCAAGATATAGAAACAACCGGTGTCCATCAATTGATGAATGGATGAAGAAGATGTGGTGTGTGTGTGTGTGTGTGTGTGTGTGTGAGTCAGTAATAAAAAAGAATGATATCTTGTCATTTAGAATGACAAGGATATGTCAACCAAAATATGTCAGTCATAGAAAGACAATACCATAAGATTGCAATCACATGTGGAATTTAAGAAACAAAAGAGGAAAAGGAAGAAAGAGAGGCAAACCAAGAAACAGACTCTTAACTATAAAAAATCAAACTGATGGTTGCCAGAGTGGAAGTGGGTAGGGGGAATAAATAGGTGAAGGGGATTCAGGAGGGCCTTTTTGTGATGAGCATGGGTATTGTATGGAAGAGCTGAATGACTATATTGTGCACCTGAAACTAATATTACACTGTATATTAACTAAGAGGAATTTAAATAAAGGCTTTAAAATTTTTTTAAAAAATATATATATACAAAAATTAGAAAAAGAATTTCTCTAGGTGTTCTAACAATTTCAAGGAGATAAGGATCTTTGATTCTAGATAGTTTTTCCTGTTTATATAAATAGAAACATTACTAAAACTGAAAAGCATTATTTATTATGCACTATTCTGATGAATATATATGTTAAGAAATCGTAAATTCATTAATCCTTCCTATATTTATTTACCTACCTTTCTATTTTATAATTTGCTGGTTCTTCTCAACAAAAAGATGATGCTTTGTAACAATCAATTGCATTGCTTCTTACCTGGTGTTAGCTGCAGACTTGTCATATATAGTCTTTATTATGTTGAAATATGTCCCTTTCATGTCTAAATTGTTAGGGGCCTTTCTCAGGAATGGATTTTGAATTTTGTTTATCACTTTTTAAGTATGTTTTGTTAAATTAATCACCAAAAGAATTATAATCTCAAGCATATAAGTCTGACATCTTGGTGGTTAAAAACCTCTTTTGCCCATTTGAAAGTCAATCCAACACTTTTGAGTAAATACTATATAATTATACTCACCACACTCTAATGATTTCGATTATTCCTTAATCATGTATTATGTATACTTTTATTAATATTTCAAAATTTACATTGAGATATCCTTAATCTTTTATTAAAATTCAATGTTTTATGAAATGAAAGCTATTATAGATTATGCAATCAGTAAGAAAAAACATTGAGAACACATACATGCACTCAAAGAAATTCAGAAATAACAAAAACCAAAACCTATGAACATAAATCAAAATTGATTTAAATTTGATTAAAAAAATCAGTAGTTAAGTGATCTTGCACATTCATGAGATTCATGTTAATGTAAAAAGGTATAGAACAAATGCTCTCTGCATTTTTCTTCACAAGTGAAACTCAGGGACCACTAGAAAAGAGATATCAAGAGAAATCAAATGATAAACTCTTATATTGAAAAAGGCAAAGGCTTTCATTGCTAAATGACTCAGCTCAAGAGCAGGTGAGGTTCTAGTAACAAATAGTACTTAGTAATACACAAAGTACCACATATGCCTTCAGTAAAAATACTGAATCTCTGGTAATAGAAGTGATATAGATGTCTATTTGAAAGAATAATAAAAAAATAAATGAAAGGCTTTCCAATTATGTAATCATACTTTCTTCCAAAGAGACAAAGTATTCATTTCAATATAGTATTATTTTGACAAAGTATAAATGTTACATTAAAACTTCTCTTACCTGATTCCTCAAAGTCACTGTTGTAGACTTTCCAGGTCTCAGTTATTCGAAGAAGATTCTCTTCCATGGCTTGAATGTCCATGGAGGGGCAGTTGCATTCTGGAAATTTGGGACCACAATGACACCAGCAATCATTTTCCTTGCAGATAAACTCTCCCTCAGAATTGCAAGCAATGTAGCTTAACGCTGCTTGTACAAAACGCTCTTGAAGATAGTCTGGAAGGAGGACTTGTAGCCCTTAAAGAAAAAAAACAAAACAAAAACACACACTTTTTTAAAAAATGAAGAAAAAAAGCACAACACATTTAAAATATTCAAAGAAAGGCCAACAATTTAATATATGTCATAGATTTAAAACTATCATTTGAAAATTATCTAAGGCAAAAAAAAAGAAAAAAAAAGAAAATTATCTAAGCCTACACAATTGCAAATATTTGTAATTCTTTTCAACATATAATGACTCCATGTACTTTCAAGAATCCCAGAATTTATAGAGATGTTTAAACCCTCAGATTATCTGATTTTTAAAAATTCATTTAATTGTTCATCCATCCTTCCTTTCTTCCTTCTCTCTCCCTCTCTCTCTTCTTTCATTTTTTTTTTTAAGTTTTTCAGTTAGCACACAGTGTTATATTAGTTTCAGGTGTATAATACAGTGAATCAACAAATCCATACAGCACCCAGTACTCATCAAGACAAGTGAAGTCTTTAATCCTTATCACCTATTTAACCCGCCCCCCAATAACCATCCTTTTGTTCTCTATAATTAACAGTCTATTTCTTGGCTTTTCTCTCTCTTTCTCTTTTTTTTCCTTTGTTCATTTGTTTTATTTTTTAAATTCCACTTATGGTATTTGTCTTTCTCTTTCTGATTGGCTCTTTCACGGAATTATTTAGAATATTTGGTGATTTTCACATAAGGTAGGTAGAGCCTACATTCCTAAACCTTTAAAAAGAGACACGCATTTATTTCCCACTACTTGATTTCAAATAGTTTTCAGTATTTTCATTTTACTTTCAGACTATCAGCCCACATTTACATAGATATCATAATGCCATAAGTTGTGGCATTGGCAAAGGAGTTACAGAATGCTGATGGTAATGTTTACCTCATGTCATTAATAACACATAACTTATATGACTGTATCGTTCAGGAGTGATCACTAAGACCAACTACAGGGAAGGACAGATTTCTTTTGTTTCACAGGTCATGTCCTTGCCATGTATTAAGATAGCCTTACTGATAGAATTTTATTAAAGTTTATTTCTCTTAAAAAAAAAGTCAAAAATAAAGATAAGGCAATATAATTAATATTTAGTATTACCTACTGGTTTCACATTTGTTATATTTCAAGAATATATAGTTTCAATTCCAGTATTTCTTTATACATAGGAAAATTTAATTAAAAAGCTGAATATTTAAAATGGTCAGTTAAAAAATTAAACATAGAAGGAAAAATTTGGCCAACACCTGATTGTTATTTATTACAAAACTAGATATTTACCATTATGTTTATTTCTATATCTATCTATATACCTAATTATCTCCAAAAGAAGAAAACTGGCATTCTCTAAACCACACCAAAAATAACAAAGGCTTTTTCCGGGGGAGAAGAGATAGACCACTCAAAACCTTGGAATTTTTTAACCAGACCAGTAAAATAGACAATACTGATACTTAAAGAGATAACTTCCATTGTCTTGGTAGATAAGTCAGAGTAACTGGAGGCTTTCCAAGGGTTTTTTTTTTTTTTTTTTTTTTTTTTTTAATGTACAGGAAAAATAGAGTAAAAATACCAATAGGACTGTAACTAGCAGAAGTTCTGCTTGGTGCTGAGACTATGCTTAAGGAAGCTGAGTTTTGAGCCTAAGATGTTCGTGAAAAGAAGCATATGAAGAAGGGCACTGGAAATTATAAATGATGATATAATGAAAATGCCACAAATAAAAATGTATAAATTGGAGTTAAGAAATAATCAATGGATTTAATAGCAAGTTAGAACGAGCTGAAGAAATAATAAGCAAACTGGAATATGTCAGAAAAAAATATTGACTACAGAATAGTAAAGGAGAGCAAAAGAAAATAAAATACAGAAAACAGTATAAAATATATATAGGTTATGACTGAAAGATCTAAAAATATATTTAATAGAACCCCAGAATAAGAGGTAAGAAGGAAAAAATCAATATTTTGGGAATAAATATATAAGAAATTTATACAATTGATGGGACATCAAGAAAATTGTAATTTGCATCACACAAATATATTCTAGCAAGACAAAAAATAAAGAGAAAATGACTGGCTGACCCGTGCTTTTCAATGCTGCTTTGCACCTTCACGGTTTTCAACAAGCATATAAATTTGAAACGCTGTGACTATAATGAGTTCAAACCAAAGAACTCAAAGAAGCAGAAAGAAAAGAAAATGGAGGCAGGGGTCTGGTGTTGCTACAGGAATAGGACCTGGTCTCAATGACAATAGAGGAACTTCCTCCCAAAGAAAATGAGATAATCCCAAAGATAATTTGGCATTGCCTGAGTGCCACTTACTAGCTGCCAGGAGCCCAAGGATTGGCAGAGCTGCTGGCAGAGGAATCTCCGCTGGTCTTCCAATGCCCCAGGCCCCTGCAGAATTCTATGGGCCAGTCCCAGGGAGTGGTGGGCTATCGCAACTGGTGATAGCCCTGCAAGGAAGAGGTATGGCTGCAGCCACTGCCATTGTTGCCACAGCTGGGATTTCAGGGACCCCAACCCAAGAGTCAACTGACTGGGGAGATCCTCTGCCATCTATGGGCTGATGGGATCCTCCACCATCTATGGGCTGAGGAGTCGCCAACTCCAGGCATGATAGGCCCAGCACCTGACATGAGGCCTCCGGTGGATCCCCCAATGAGGACTGCCACTGGATAAGGAACTCCAATACACATTCTCCCTTCAGGATGTGGCCCCTGCCCCAGGGGGATGCAGGCCTTCTTTGACCTTTGGCCACAGAGTTATGGAAGCAGCTCCACAAAAGCATGGGCCAGATTCCACAGGGCCACATAACCACAGACTTGTTTGTTTGTTATGCCCTTGTTTTTAGTTACTGACAGGATTGTCTGGTTTCCCTTTCAGGGTCCCCTCCCCCAGGAATGCTCCCACCAGGGCCCTAGACTCCTCTTGGCTCTCCTCAGCTCCCTGACTGTTTCCTGTAAGGCTGTACATAGTCCTTTTACTTCCTTGTGGCCTGTGAAACTAGTTTATAATTAACTATTAAGGATATCAAAAAAAGAAGAAATAAGAAAATCTGTTCCAATATATCAGTAGAGAAACAAAATAGGAAACAAAATAGTTTTATGGAACAATATCATTCTATTTTTATTATAAGCAAAAATAGTGACCTATCATTAACAATGACATTATATCTTCTATTTGATAATAAACCAGTCCTCTGTCAATTTTGTTGAAATAAAACATTAGGAACAAACTGATCTGGAAAAGTATTTGTTACTCAATCACATGAATCATTCACATCTCAGTTTCTGGGAATTTTACCAAGAAGTTATTACCAAGACTCAATAAATGACTTTTCATTACTCCTTTACCCTTTCACTCAGAACTATCTTGTTTGATAAGCTAAATTCATAAGGCATTGGAAACATTGGAACATGATTAATCCCAACACATGTTTTCTAATACTTTCTCAAGATTAACAGTTTTTCATATATATTACATATATCGTCATCAATAGTTTGGAATATAAATATGACTTTTTCAATTTTGAACTGTCTGTAATCTAGTTGGCAAAATAGATCTCAAAGTCAAACAAACAGGGAAATCAAGCCTACTCACTGCCAGAAAAACATTTCAGTTCATTTTTTTTTAAAGTCAGAATTAACATATTATGTGCATCTTTCTGAATGTTAATTCGAATACAGTTAAATCAAGGAGTTTTGTTCTGAATTTGTTGCTTAATGCTTTTACATTTAATAATTCTTATTGATGCTTTCTTTGCTCTGATAAAATTCTACTTTAGGACTCCAGTGTTTCCAACTGCCACATATAGTGACCTAAAATCCTTTATACCCTTCATGTATCGTAGTAATATTGATCCAGAATCTAACGCTTTGCATTTTTTTTTTCTAAGTGGAGAAGGACTGCTATTAACAGTAGGGTTGAAAATGTGAATCAACATAAATACTTAGACTATAAATATAGATGAAGTTTAAGAGAGAACACATGGGAAGTTGAGGAGTATGATATTGATTTCCTGAGATTATTTTGGAAAGGTCTTTGTACCAAAAGGATACTATAAAATTTGTAATAGACAATTGAAATTATAAGCCAAGAAAATAGAAAAAAAATAGATGTGCAGATAACTGCATTACTCACATAAATTGAAAAAAAAATAGACACAATAATTATTCAAATGAAGAGTGTTGCTTCACTTATTTCTGTGTTAATTTTTTTCAACATATAGAAGAGATTGAGTTTTGTTTTTATACTATAATATTCTGAAAACTAAGCACAGTGCTTCACAAATAGTAAAAATTTTAAAAATTCATGTTAATAAATTTTAATAAATCAATTAAATAAATGTCTTTTTGATATAAATAGTCTTTATCCTTTTTGATGAAACTTCATATTCTGAGGACAAGTTGATCCATACATTTAAAAAGGAGTAAACAATAGAGAATTACAAGTAATATTGGTAGACCGCATTTGTTTAAATTAGAAAAATATTTCAATAACTCTAAATCTAAGATTGATAAGCAGAAATTAGATGGCGTTTAAACTTTAAATTTTTAAGCATTTCCTTTGTAATTAGTATACAATTCAAACTAGTTGAGATTCATTTATTATTTACCATAAGTTTAAATAACACAAAGCTGTTACATTTTTCCAAATTGAAAAGTTGAGGTAAAATGTCAGAATTTCTGAACTATTTTTTTTCTTTTTTTTTTTTTTTAAGATTTTATGGGGCACCTGGGGGGCTCAGTGGGTTGCCTGTGCCTTCAGCTCAGGTCATGGTCTCAGGGTCCTGGGATCTAGCCCCGCATCAGGTTCTCTGCTCAGCAGAGAGCATGCTTCCCCCTCTCTCTCTGCCTGCCTCTTTGCCTTCTTGTGATCTCTGTCTGTCAAATAAATTAAAAAGATTTTATTTATTTATTTATTTATTTGACAGACAGACATCACAAGAAGGCAGAGAGGCAGGCGGGGAGTGAGGAGCAGGCTTCCAACTGAGCAGAGAGCCTGATGCGGAGCTGGATCTCAGGACCCTGAGATATGACCTGAGCCGAAGGCAGAGGCTTAACCCACTGAACCACCCAGGTGCCTACAATTTCTAGAACTTCTAAACTTTCTTATGTAAAACTGAATAATGTAAATGTAGCTTTAACTTGTGCAATTAAAAAAGGTAGCAAGAGAAAGGTAGATTAGAGAAGAATAACTCAAAGTTATCCCTTTGATCAGTCACCTTAATTTAGACAAGGTGTCATCAAAGACTTCTCTGAACTTCTTCAACTAGTACATGTTTAAACATGTGTATTCATAACCTTCTGTACTTGTAATGAATAAGTACACACACCAATAACCTATTTGTGGGCAATATACATCTGTACATCTGTTACAAGTTATTTAAAAATCCTCTATTAAACTCTCTAACAAAATATAGGAATAGAAAAAAGGTAACTTATCATTATTATCACATAATCCATCTTTGTAATGGAAATATAAATACTTTGTTAATATATTCTCAAATTTTTCTATCAGAAGATAAGCACAGTTCTTGCTACCATATTAGATTATATTTAAAATGTCAACAGTTCATGCTACAGTGTGCGCAAGTATAGTTACTTTTACCAGAATCTAAGGAAAAAGTCAAAACCCAGACAGACCTATGAAAAACTGCTCCATACTGAGACAATGATTATTCTATAGAAGTAAAAATATTATCGGGATACATTTTGAAATAAATTACCTATTTGAAGAAGTAAAGTGAGTTTTGACATTTCCTTAACATTTCCTAGAATGTTAGTATTCCTTAAAAATTAGGAAATTAGCCTTTTATGAGATTTTTAACAGTATAGTACTGCATAGACAGCTTGTTTAAAACAACAACAAAAAGATGAAGAAGAAGAAAGAGATCACAACTGGATAATTGTTATCCAGACTGATAGAGAATTAATGAACTTTTAGCCACATACCTTGCAACTGAATCTTATTCTCAGGACTCTGAACCAGAACAGAACTGACAGAATCTAGGTTGTCATAGTTACTGCAGCCAAGAGGACCAGTCCGTGTTTCTGTTACCTGACAAACAAAACATCCACTTTATTATATAAATCAGAGTTTACCATGTTCTTTTTGCTCAGTGTAGCTGTCACCCACTGATATTATACGTCTGATGGTAAACATCACTGAAAGGCCTAGGATCTGAATCATACCAACAATACACACACTGAAACCCAGAGAAGAGAAATAATTCCCTTTGTCTTCAATTCCATTTTCTTCCCTTTGGCCAGGCATAAATCTTCTGGGAAAATAACAGAAGCCCTCTTTGGTCAAAAGCATCACTCACCTAAGGTCATTGATTTTACCCAAGATATGACAAGGGCATGTTCCTTTAGATCGAGAGCAAGTTTTGACTCATACGAGAATTGTTTTTTTGTTTGTTCATTTCTCCTCAATAAATCAGACCTATCTGTCAGGCTACTGTCTAAAAATGGATTCTATTATTTTATTCTACTTAAAAATCTATAATTTTCCTGTCTTATATGGTACCATCAAAATCCAGACTCTCCTGCTTGGCTTCGGTCCTATTTTTCCCCCAACCGGCATACATCGCTGTCCAACTGGACATTCTTAATTCTATGCCTTGGCTCATACAACATCCTCCATCCTTATCTCTCATTTCTCCTCTTTGAACAATTGATTTTATCTCTCCTCAGGAGGAAGCACATTTTCAAACATCCACAGAAAGTACTCTTTAATGACTCCCACTTGTATTTTTTTCCCATTTTTATGAAACTGTAGTTTGTTGTGCTCAGGCTTAGCACCTAAGTATGGAATCACATATTGCAGATTGATATTCCCAATGGGTGTCTTGGGATGTATAGCATCAGAAGATGAGGAGTTTGGTCAGTTATGGGAAACTTGTTTGTTCTCAGTATGACTTAAAAAACACATTTTAAAAAGTGGGTGAATATTGTAATGATCCTTATATTTTAAAAAATACTCTCCACTCAACAACCAGAATGGTTTGCAAAAAATAATTCAGATAATTTCAGCATTCACAACTCCACGAGGGTCTTCCATCTTGCTGAATGTAAAAGTCAGAGCCCTTCTAGAACTAAAATAACGCCACATTTTCAAGTTATCCCTGTTACTTCCCTGAACTCATGCCCCCTCCTCTTTTCCTTGTTTACTTTGTTTACCACACAGGCTCTTGGCTGTTCCTTGAACATGTTTGTTATCATTCTGACACAGAATTTCTTGTGTATTCTCCCTGTATCTGGAATGCTCTTCCTCAAAATATTTTTAAGCTCACTGTTTCTCACACCTTTCAAGTCTTTGTTTAAATGTGACTCTCTTAGGACTCCCTGGACTAACCTATTTTAAATAAATTTTTAAATAAATACACCTCCCCACACTTCCCTCTTTCAACCATTATTTCCTCCTTACCTTGTTCTACTTTTTCCACAGTAGTTATCAGCTTCTAACAGGCTGTATAATTTACTCATTTATCACGATTACCTGACACTTCTCATTGGAATGCAAGCCCCTCGAGCACAGGAAATGCTGCCTATTTTGTTCACTATAGTATTCACCTCACATATTAGGTTCTTGTATAAGCCCATGGGCATTGATTAAGAGAAAGAGGAGGTGAGAGATTAAGGGGAAAATCATAACAAGGAAGACATTAAGGCCATTATCTAGATGATAAAGGCCTGAATGAAGCAGTGGCAATAAGATTTATCTGCAGAAGATGGACTATGAAAAACAGATCTGGTGAGATTATGAAACACTGAAAATATACACAATGGAGAGAGGGAAAGGCAATTGAGGTTTCCAGCATAAGTGATAACAGTAAGATATGTTGCTACTAGGCTCCACTGTGGAGAGCACGTAAGAGAACTTGGTTTTGAGCATTCTGACTCCCAAAGGAATAACATTCTCCATTAGAAACATCCAGTAGAAGGAATGACCGTGCAGGTCTATTTCTTTGAAGTTATATCAAAGATGGGATTACTCACTTGGATGTCAAAAACTTATACGTAATAATCAAAGACAAAAAGATAGATATGTCAGCTGAGATGCAGTAAGTGAATATATAATTTGTATTATGACAACTCTGTCATAGTGTGTTAATACCAAGATCTTCAGAATAATGAATATTGACTATGAGGACATAGCAAGAGTTGGAAATGCAGTTTATCATGAGCAAAGAAATACTTTTTCTCTAACACTACACCTATGTTGTATACTCCCCACGACTGTTCTTTCATGGTGATACTGACCATCCCTTATTTTGTTCAGGGAAATCATTTCTTATGTTGATATATATATATACATATATATGTATATATATATGTTGAAATATCATTTATATATTATATGTATATAATACACATGTATATGTGTATGTATAAATGATATTTAAATATAAATGATTATTAACAAAAGGATAAAAAGAAGATTAAAGTCATTGAAGGAAAGACTTAGGGTTTAAGGTAATTCAAATCTTCATGTTGTCCTATAATGTAGTTTAACTACTGTCCACCAACACACACACATACACACACACACCACAATAATATAAACAAACTCCAGTATTTATAATTTTAAGAAAATTTTTAAAATAAAATTGACTTTAGATACACACTTATTGACATAAAATCTTGGAAATTGGAAGGTAATCTTCTAACACTTAACTTTTGAAAGAGGATAAATGTTAGTAGTCCATCTCAGGACAGACCTTCAGTTACACTGTTGCTGTGTTGCTGAGAATCAATGCAGAAGATTTAAATGATGGTCTTACATATTTAGAAACTTGACTATACCTATATATCTATAATTGCTTTAATCTGGCACCTTTCACAATACATAATAAAAAATCTAGCATGCCCTATATATAATGCTTTACTAGGGTCAACACTAATAAATAAGTCTACACTTATTTTGTATTTTTTCAATAATAATGAAAAATAAAGATGAAAAGAAAATAATAAAAGCCAATTCATTGTACAAACGTTTCAATAGACATGTTGACTCTACCAAAAATGAATTACCTAGTTGTGCCACAGACTGGTTCAACTTTTGTTCATTAGCAGATAGATGAACATTTGATATAGGCGTCTTCATATATAATGTAAAAAATGAAGAGTCAGTCAATAGATAAGCATAAAAATGAATAAGACTAACAACTATCCAGCACTGACAGCATTCAGTGTTTTGAGAATTGATGTATCAAATGAGAAAACATTTTTATTTCTTTATTTTATTCCCCTATTGAAAGGAGATTGTTGAAAGGAAAGGAATGTTGTCTTTAGGATCTCAAAATGATGCCCTTTCTGAGGTGTTGTTGTGGTTTGTGGTTGGGTTTGAGCACCGTGAGGAAAGTGTGTGTGCTTAAATGGCTGGGAAGTGAGAGACTGGTGTGGAGTCTGCAAACATGGAAGATAGGACTTAACCAAAATGGCCAAAATTAACAAGACAAGAAACACAAGTGTTAGAAAGGATGTGGAGAAAGGGGAACCCTTTCATCAACCCTTACACTGTTGATGGGAAGGCAAGTTGGTGCAGCCACTTTGGAAAACAGTGTGGAAATTCTGTAAGAAATTAAAATAGGCCTACCTTATGACCCAGTAATTGCACTAGTGGATATATACACCAAAGATACAGATGTGGTGAAAAGAAGTCTGTATGTACCCTAATGTTCAGAGCAGCAATGGCCACAATCACCAAACTGTGGAAAGAGCCAAGATGTCCTTCAACAACAGATGAATGGATAAAGAAGATATGGTTCATATATATAAAGGAGTATTATGTCTCCATCAGAAAAGATGAATACCCAACTTTAGTATCAACATGGATGGGACTGGAGGAGATTATGCTGAGTAAAATAAATCAAGCATAGAGAGTCAAATATCATACAGTTTCACTTACTTGTGGAGCATAAGGAGCAACATGGAGGACATCAGGAGAAAGAAAGGCAAAGTGAACTGGGGGAAATTGGAGAGGGAGATGAACCACGAGAGAAACTCTGAGAAACAAATTGAGGGTTTTGAACAGAAGCTTTGTGAGCCTGGTGGTGGGTATTAAGGAGGGCATGTATTGCATGGAGTCCTGGATGTGGTGTATAAACAATGAATCTTGGAACACTGAAAAAATAAAGTAAAATTTTAAAAAAGAGTAAAATCAAAACTTCAATATCTTTTAAGAACAAATCTGTCTTCAAAATATAACTGGTGTGTATATATGTATATATATAAAATATATATATTTATAAAATATAAAATAATTATATATATAAAATGTGTTTTATATATATATAAAACACACCAGTTATATATTTTATATATATACATATATATACATATAGCTATATTAGTTATATAGTTATTATAATAGTTATATATAACTATTATAATATATATATTCCTTCTATAATTGAGTTATGTGAATTGTTTCAAATACTTTTTTTTTTTTTTTAGATTTTATTGATTTATTTGACAGACAGAGATCACAAGTAGGCAGAGAGGCAGGCAGAGAGAGAGAGAGGGGCAAGCAGGCTCCCTGCTGAGCAGAGAGCCCGATGTGGGGCTCAATCCCAGGACCCTGGGATCATGACCTGAGCTGAAGGCAGAGGCTTTAACCCACTGAGCCACCCAGGCATCCCTCAAATACATTGTTAAAATTAGGAGAAGAAGGGTTTTGGATTGCTCAGTCAGTTAAGTGTCTGCCTTCAGCTCAGGTCATGATCCCGGAGTCCTGAGATTGAGCCCCAAGTAGAGCTCCTTGGAGCCTATTTTTCCCTCTCCTCCCGGCTCATGCTCTCTCTTGCTCTCTTTGTTGCTCTTTCTGTCTCTCTCTCAAACAAATAAAATCTTAAAAAATAATCAGAAAGAATGCAAAAGATCCTTTCAACTTTTCTCATATTATTTCTATATTGTTTCATTAAACTACTGCCTAATATTTTCACATTTGGAGAATTTTGCAGAGTGTAAAAGAAAAATACATAGCCTTCTTAATTCAAAAAGATACTGGCAAGTAATTATATTAACAAATAGGATAGGTTCAATTTTATTTAGATTTAAATAAAATGGTATAAGGAATTCACTTGGAAATAAACAATCTTGATGATTTTCTATCAAATTTCCCTACAGTCTTACATATTCTAAGGATGACATAATGCTACAGCAATGCACTGGAGCTATGAAAATAATTCAGCAAGAACTAGTTGAAGAAAAACTATTTGAAGCTAAAACAGTTTTTTTAAAATATTAAGGCAGTGAAGAAAGTGGGACAAAAGAAGAACAAACAAACAGTAAAACATTTAGAAACACATACCTAAATGAAAATAATATTTTTGAAGACTCCATTGTCTTCACACTCTGATATTATATAATTGAAATACTTGTATTGGAAATCATAGTAATGTTACATAATTTGAAGAAAATAGACTGAATTAAACATGTTAGGTCACTATCTTAGCTCCACCATGTACTAAAGAGGAACCTACTTAAGTTTCAAGGTTCTGCTGGATGGAATGGTTAAAATTTTCTTTCAACCTAGTGTGGTTGGGAAATGAAAATGAGATAAGCTATGAAAAGTGCTTACCATGGGTCTGACCCACAGTAATTATTTGAAGGTAAATGCAAGGTATGTGTAAATGTTTACTATTAAAAAGCAAAGGCCTAATAATACCTCAGCTTGTGTAAACTTACTGGAATTATTCATACCCTACCTCTCAATCAAGGTTGTAAGATCATAATACTTTTTCTGCTATCAGTGCTGAATGTGAACACTTTTCTTTGTAGATAGAGAAGAGGAGACTGAATTTTAAGCCACCCTAAATCAAACTTACCTGTGAATGAAACTAGGTAGAATCTTTTTAAAGGTTTTTAAAATTAATTAATTAGTTAATTAATTAAATTTCTTTTTGAGTGTAAGAACAAGAGAGCAAGCATGCCTGCATGAGCCGGCAGAGGGAGAGGGAGAATGAGAGGAAGGCTCACCTCTGAGCAGGGAACCTGATGTGGGGCTTGATCTCTGAACCCTGGGCATCATGACTTGAGCCAGAGGCAGACACTTAACCAACTGAGCCACCCAGGCCCCCAGGACTACATAGATATTTTGTACAAGATCACATCAGTATGCAATTAGAGCACAATATAGTATGAATAAACCATGACAAGATTAAACTAGAAATATTGATAAAGGAAAAAATGGGGAGTTCAATTATACAAAAATGACAAGAAAAACAGCAACTAGAGTAAAAATAAGGAGTTTTCTCATCTATAGTACAGAAGACAATCAAGCAGTCTCTCAAAACAAGTATGATTATATGAGAAAATTTTTATCCATGTTGAGTGAAAAAAGTAAAAGAAAATGTATATATAGTTTGTAAAATTATGCATACACATCCCTCCTATATAACTCTGTGATCCTAATATTAGTCTAGGCATTTTTCAAAATGAAACAGAGTATTAGTTTACCATTTTGACTAAACTGATTATTGTTTATCAACAATTCAATAAAATACATGATCCTATGAATAATGTATCTGTTATTGCAAATCTATGAATGCACATTTTTTTAAAAACCTGTAATATACCTAGAAACTTTATCTAAAATCAATTAACTGGACTTATTTTCTTACCTCTTAAACCACACAAAAAGACAAGAATGTGTTTATTCTCCATTACAATGACTTGTCATCTATGAATTATTTATTGATCATGCGATAAGAAAAAATATGGAATATCAGTATTCTTGTTTGTCCTAATGTGTCATTTTTAATTACAAAATAAATAAATGTTTATGTTGGAAACTCAAGGAATGAAATGAAAACTGCTTTTCTCTGCTGCTATCACATATTTACCCATTCTGTTTACCAGAAACAGCAACGGCTGTTCAAGACCATCTTTTATTCATAGGTCAAATTTTCATGTACTTTACATTTTTGTATTTCTTTCTTTCTAAAAAAAAATCATTTGCTTCAAAGTTATATTAGAGTATATTGAACTAGTTTATGAATAATCTTTTATCACCATTGATTATGCATATGAAACAATAGAATATTGGTCAGTACAATGTATTCACTTGCAAAGTTATGTCTAGAGTTATTTAAAAATCCGATCCAATCCATTTTTTAATGATCTTAAAAGGTTATATTTATTTGTTTTCTTTCAAGGCCACAGTTATGACTATTCTATAATCTAAAAGGTAAACACATGATAAATCAATCTTCCATAGGAACCAACTTCAGCATCCTTATTTTATTTTTATTTTGTTGAGTACCCATAATTCAAAGAACACTCTTATTTCACACTTCTTTAAAAAAAGCAATTAGTTTTTTCTTCATAAACTTGTGTATGAGTAGCAATAAAAAAAAAAACTCTATTTCTCAAGGGTAGAAAATTATTTGAGGGAGTAAATATACTAAGAGTTAGGAGATTATCCTTCTCATGATATTTTAACATCATAATTCCTTATCTTACCACTAAGATTTCTTCATGTTTTATTATGGCATTTATAAAATTACTCTTCTCTGTTTACATTATTTACTTACTTAACTATAAATTCCTTATTCATAATTACACACAGTACTTGACACATGATAGGAATTCAATAACTGTGAGCTAAGTTGGTAGGTAATTATCTTATTTTTTGTTAGGAATAACAAAAGAATACTTAAATTGATTTATTAAATTTTTCTGAGATCCTCTTGAAGAAAATGCTGCACGGCCAGTGTATATAAAGTTTTAGAGCTATGGGGAGTCAGGAATCACCCAGCCTGAGCATCTCATTACACAAAGGAGGTATCTGCAGCCCAGGGAAGTCATGGAGCTAGCTCGGTATTATGTAAGTAAAATTAGAGCTGGAACTGTGTCTGAAACCTCCTGACTCATCAATCAAATACCCATTCTGAATGTCATACTGGCTTTCCAAGCTCTGTATGTAAGCTTTATTTAAGCTCTGCTTGCCTTGATCAATCTAATTCCTTCTCTATCTCCCTTTCTCTCCCTCTCTCTAGCAACAGAGTTACAATAAATATCAACTTAACTGGTCTGGATTGATGTATAAGCCAGTTAGAATGGTATAGTGTCTTGGGTTGTTCTCAAGACCAATAAATGCTGCCAGGAAGGTGCTGGTTAAAATAAATTTGACCAAAGGCCAAATGAATTACTTTTTATTCTAAATATTAATGTATGAATGACTTGAAATATAACTTCCCACATATTCTTATATTACTTTACATTAGACATTTAAATAGTAAAATACAAGTGTTGATTAATTTTTATCATGTCCTAATATAGGATCTTTTACAGTTGTATATGGTTAAAGCTATCAAACTAACAAAAACCTTTAGAAAATGCTAATACTAAATGTGTTTATATATATGTGTGTGTTTATATATATATATATATATATATATAATGTGTATATATATAAATGTATACATATAAATTTATATATGATATAATATATATTTTATAACCAATAATATATGATAATTATATCATGACAGGATACTAAAACAGATAAAATTTTATAGATGTAACTATATAAGTTTTATATATTATATACATTGTAATTAAATATATGTAATTCCATCATGATATTCATCATTTACGATATATAATTATATGATATTATATAATACTTGATTATAAATTATACATAATAATTAACAATTACATACATGTTTCATTTCTGTTTTTTCAAATATGAATACTGAGTTTAAAGATACTTTTAGCATTAATTTTTTTTCCTACCAGTCATTCATTCTCATTTCACCATTTTACTGAACACTTAACATCAAACTGCAATTTAATGTAGTCTGAGTTCTCTATCATGTTGCAATATTTCTGGGGCTTAGTGTTTAGTTAGGAAAGAATTTTCAAATGTATTATTAATTACAAAAAGCATATAAAATGTCCATAATTGAATAAAGATATTCTAGAAGCAAGGACTTCCTTTATTTTTTAAAATTGCTTTATTACTTTTAGTAAGTTTTGTGGAAAAAGCATAAATTCATATACAAAATGCTCTGTCAAGTGAAAAAATATGTGGGTATATCAATACTAAATTTAATTGCTTCTTCACACAATAATACACACTACACTTAGTCCATTACACGCATTAATACCATGATTTAAAATATACTTGGCATTGTCAATGTTTCTTGAACCTGCTCTAACCATTTAATAGAAGTTTAAAATAGTACATGATATATAATCAATGCCTAGATGACTCATATATTTACATGAAAAGCACAAACACAAATCAAATATAGATTCAATATAAAGGAGCAAACACCATTGCTGAATTATTTATCAATGCAAATGACTTTCTGCTGAAAACTATTTCTCCTAATTCTATTCCCCATAACTTCAATAAATAACATACTTCTAAATATTAGAATCATCCATTTATAGGATTGCATTTTTAAAAGCCATCTAGAGTTTATTCTCCAGGAGAAGAAGCGATACTTGAAACATGAGGATAAAATGTATGATTATAAACAATATTAAGTTAGGTATATTCATAAAGCATGTACAAAATAAACAATAGAACTATGAATTTGTAAAATGAAAGGGATGAGACGGAATGTAGATCAAAACATAGCATGTGAAATAAACTATTAAGGTGTGAAGAGAGTAATATAAAAGACAGGGCACACATTTTATTTAGGGACAAAACAGAGTCTCGGGTGTGTTCCAAGCCTCTCTCATGGATGTGGCCTGTTCTCGTGAAGGCGGCCCATAGAACAGCGTGATGGCTTTGACTCCCACCTCTGCCTCCATGGCAGGACTGCAGTGTGAAAGTACACCAGCCTTTGAGTTTGCACTTCTCGGTGGGGCGGGGAGGGGGGAGTGTGTCCATTTATGTAGGTTTTTAAGATTTTTCCAAAGCTCTGCGATTCAGAAGATGTGAAATGTGAACTATAGGCCTAATGTTACCAGATCACCTTAAAGTCACACGTGAGGACTTACATGGGTTGAATGTTTGCTGTTCTGAACAGTGTTCTGTATCCTTTAAGACTGATCTCTGTACATATAATACACCACTTTGACACCAGATCTTCAAAAAAAAAAAAAATTGCTCTTGGAGAGCATCTGCTTCTGTACAGTTTTCACTTACACTTGCCCCCATGAGTCTAGGCAGGCCTATAATGACTGACCAATTTTTTTCACACTCCATAAATTACCTTCCATCAAAAGCATACACAAGTGCCCATGGTTAAAACTGTTGAGAGAGACTGTGTATGTCTTTTGAGTACACATTAAAATATAAAATTACGCCTGAGGCTAGAAAAAAGGAATTTTCTCAGGTTCTTAAAGTGTCTATTCAGTTTGATGTGGAGTAAGGTAAACTGGATACAATTTAGTCACAACAAGGTTGCCAAATAGCATCAGGACTCCTTTGTGTTCAAACCATGGTTACCATGGAATCTGAATACGTGGCACTTGATTGGTCTTGAAGGTGCCAAATCCATAAGCTCACTCCTACAGAGGCTGTTTTGATTTACTTCTTAAATAACGCAGAGTTAAAAATCACAGCAATCGAAAGAAACTACATATCAAAAAAGGTTTCCATTAGGTTCCTAACTACCTATATATGCACTTAGAAAATTGACACTTTCCTAAAAGCTACATTTGTGATAGCTCTAACTGATCATGTTACAAAAATGGTAATCTTGTACTTCATTATGTGAAGTCTGAGGAATATTGTTATTAGACTAGAGTTGGTATAGAGTTGTCTGATGTAGTCAATATTTAAAAAAAAAAAAAAAAAAAAAAAAAAAAAGCCTGAAGTGCAGTTTCACTGCTACAGGGCAGTTACAAACAACAAACAGATTGCGACCTGGTTCAGGGCCGTGGCATGTTGCCTGCTTTCTGGTGAGAGCCATTAGACAGGCAATGCCGGTGTTACTATCCCCTTGGACCTTAACACCACTCCCTCTCAGACCAAGAAATTACATCCAAGGGAATTCAGGAATCAGAGGGCCATGGGTTCTTTTCTGCTGAGATATATATATAAAATTTATATACATATATATATTTTTTCATTCCAAGTTGACATTCATATGTTACATCTATTTTGAGATGAAAGCAAACAGAAGTGAAATTTTTAAAAATGACTTTATAGTCTTTGTTTATTCTATGAATTGCAATCTCATTGCCTTTTAGTTACTGAACCAACTTCAAATGACTACCAACTCTGTAATACAATGGTTAAAAAAAAAAGAAAAGAAAAGGAAAAAAACCCACAACTATTTCTAGACCCAAGTTCAGAATCCAATGTTTTTAGGGGGAAGCTATTGCAAATACATCATCATATAAAATTATTAGTATTTTATAATCATTTTCAACCACAATGTTGTTAGCTATCCTTTTTTAAATAAAAATACAAAACTAGGATTTTCATGAAAGGCTAAATTTAATATGACAAAGAGGTGGAATGAAGATAGGGTCCTCAGCCTGCATAGACTTTCCCCGGGTGACAGTCGTCTCTAATTGCAGAAGTACACGTATGGACAATTCCTTATGGTTTTTCTTATTTCTTTTCCAAGTCCTTTCTGTATCTCTAGATCCAACCACTCCAAAATATACCTCTAAGTGTTTCCTCTTTGATGGGATAAGAAAAGAAACAGTTAGATTGAACATACCAAAGATGTTATCTCCTCTGACCTACACATGAGCAAATGCCAAGTTTACAAACAAGATCTGTTGCCAGGATGAGTGATCAAAGAATTACACTCTACAGAGCCTTCCCCTTCATTAATTTCCATTTTATAATTTATCAGTATATTTCTAAATCTACCCATTCTGGCGATTTGCTACTCATGTGGAATCTCAGTCAAGCAGTTAATTGAGAACTGATGCTCTAGATGATATAAAAATGTATCAATTGAATTATCTCTTTTGCTTCCCTTTGACAAAGTAACTAAAAAATGTGCAGATGCAAATGTCAAGTACTGAAATACAAGAACCTAATGCCATGTTGGAGAATGATAGCAGCAGCATCAAGGGTACTGCCAGTCCATTGTGGCTAGCAGTGCACACAAAGCACAGCCTGGGACAATCTGTCACTGTCGAAATGCCAACCACCAAATGTTCTGCCATACTGGGATAGTGAAGCAAGACTCCTTGTTAGATATAGACTTCTTTTGTGTTTAAATGTAATCAAACTATTTTATTATTTTTATTTTTTCTGTTCTCTTTCAATTCAGGAGTCAGTAGAGTGTACCTATCATTTCCTACAGCTCCTGCTGTTTTAAAAACCACCTTCCCCCAAATTTTTGTATTACTCCTCTAAAGTTCCATATTTAATACTACTATCCTGAACTACTTATTAAAACATTTCTTACTGTGTATGATTAAAAATATAAAACTTTTTATTATAGCCTTTTGAAGTTTCAGCAATGTTGAATATTTCTGAATTCTTTAAGCATATCAAAAGCTCTGACTTCAGTTATCTTTTTTTATAATAGGACAACTAATGCCTATGCACAGACTAGCTTAACTTTCATACTGAAACTGTCATATTCTTCCATTTGTCACCCAATTAAACAAGCGCCCGAGAGGACTGATAAGCACACCACGCTAAAACTCAACAGACTCAGGAGTAATTAGAAAGACAGAAGTGGATTGCTTGTTTCAACTGGCCATTACAGAAACAGTTCTGCTGTCATTTCTTTCTTCCTTTCTTTCTTTTCCCAAAAATATAATTGGCTTTGCTCACACAGAAAAAGTTTGGATAAACCCAAATTCTTTAGGAACTGATTATCACTAAAAGTCAGCCCTAAAAGGACTTCAAAGAAACAAAAATTATATGAGAAAGAGGAATCTTATAATCCACATGAATTACATCCATATTATTAAAATTCTAAGAGCCAAGGGGAGAAAATGCAATAAATTGGACAAATTGCTCAGCAATACTGCAATCACACTCTACAGTGCTGCTCTCTCCTACCTTTTTTTTGTTGTTGTTGTTTGTTTGTTTAAGGTTGAAACACGGCCTGGGGATTATAATTAATATAATTATTTATCACAAAAAATGAATGGCAACATAACAAAAATGAAAATGACAAAAAGCTTAAACATTTTTAAAGTATATGTTTGTGTATTTCCTGGGATAGAAATAAAAAAATAAAAATCCAATGTGAACTCTCACTGCAATTCTTGCTTTTCTCTTTTATTACTTCCCCCCAAATCTTAATCCCCATTATATTATTTCTTCCTATTTATTCGTTTCAGAGATCAGAATTCCATAAGGATTTTTGTGTGTCCATGGTACCTCTGGGAGTTCATAGAGCTTTATTGGCAACAAGGATTTCCCAGATGCAGTCTGAAGACCACATGTACCCATGTTTATAAAACACCAAGTCTATTAACTTTGAATCTCTGGAGGGGCCCTTTAGCCATACAACCAGGAGATTCTTAGCCACAGTAGACATTGAAACCTACCAAGCTAGTAAAGGAAAACTAAAAAAAAAAAAAAAAAAAAAAAGATTCCTCAGTGGGTATACAATCTCAAATTATGTGTTTTCCTTCTTCCTTACAAAAGATTACAAAAGAAAATCCCTCTTCATTCATTTTCATTTAACATGGGTAGGGGAAATTTTTTTTTTAAGATTTTATTTATTTATTTGACCGAGAGAGATCACAAGTAGACAGAGAGGCAGGCGGGGGCGGCGGGTGGGGGGGAGGAAGCAGGCCCCCTGCTGAGCAGAGAGCCTGATGTGGGACTTGATGCAGGGTTCGATGTGGAGCTTGATGTGGGGCTCGACCCCAGGACCCCGAGATCATAACTTGAGCTGAAGGCAGAAACTTTAACCCACTGAAACACCCAGATGTCCCTGCTAGGGAAACATTTTTAAAGGGATTCATTCCAAACAAACTAATTTTGACTAACTTTACATTTTATAAAAAGGTTTTGTTCTAATTATGTCCTATGGAAGATTTTTAAAAGTAAAAAAATAAGCTACTCTGCACTTTAAAACAATTATAATTTCACCTTTTCTTGGTTCAGTTGATGTACATATTATCTTCATAATATATTGATTATAAAGGTATTTGCCCATGCATTACATGGGACCTGCTGAGAATGACTGAGCTGTTATTTCAGATATATTTTATTGAAATGTAATTTCAGTTGTTTAGGTTGGGAGGGAGCATCCAACAGTTACATCTCATTATAACTTTATTTTTATCTGTTGATATAATTATTGTGACTCCTACAACCAGTCCTTTCTGTCTCCCTGAAAGTCTATCTCCAAGACTTATCAGTGAAGAAGTCACATAAGGAGGCTGGGTGGATCTGTTTCTGAAGTTTCTTACTTTTTTTCCCTTTTTTTTTTTTTTTAAGATTTTATTTATTTGTTTGACAGAGTGAGAGAAATCACAAGGAGGCAGAGAGGCAGGCAGAGAGACAGAGGGAAGCAGGTTCCCCACCGAGCGGAGAGCCTGATAAGGGTTTGATCTCAGGACCCTGAAATCATGACCTGAGCTGAAGGCAGAGGCTTAACCTACTGGGCCACTCAGACACCCCTGTTTCTGAATAGTTTCTCAGTGAAAACATGGAGGATTTCTTCATATTAAAAAAAAAAAAATTAACATGGACTTTAGGAATGAAAATTATAAAATCTTAGATTACTCAGACATTTCTACTTGCTTTTAAGTTTTCTGACATATTATAGTTTAGGCTATTGAAAAATAACATTAAGATTTTCAAAAGTGATATATTTCAAAATATAAACATCCATATTACACTTAATTATATGGTGACACTAGATTTTCAAGCAGAGAAAATGAAACAATTAGGTTACCAGAAAGGGAACCAAATAGCAGTTATGAAGTTGGTTTCTATTTACAGCTTTGTCACTTGCTTAATGTATAAATATCTCCACATATAAAAATAAAAATACCTGCATTACTTAGGGAAAAATCGATTTTATAACATTACTTATGACTTACAGTCTTGGATGTTAGTTTCAGGGGAGTTTTTTTAATTTACAGAATCAATTTCAATACTTGTAATTAGTCTATTCAACTTTGTATCTTTGTGTTTAGTCTTGGAAAGTAGTGCGTTTCTAGTAATTTACCCATTTTTCTAGATTATCCTATATGTTAACATATTGGATAATGTTCGTATTAATCTTTTATCCTATGTATTTCTGCAATGTCAGTAGTAACGTCTCCTTTTGGAGAAGGCCTGTGTTAACAATGAACTCCCTGCTTAGAACTGTTTGTGTTGTGTTCCATACCTTTTTGAAAACTGTGTTTCCATTTTATCTCTAAGTAATTTGATTTGCTCTTTGTGTTGAGAAAATTGGAAAGCCTCATGCAAAAGAATAAAAATGGACCACTACCTTACTCCATATATGAAAGTAAATCCTAAATTCATTAAAGACATATATAAGACTGGAAACCATAAAAATCTCAAGAGAAATCATAGGCAGTAACTCCTTGACATTGGTCTTAACAATTTTGTTGAACCCAGACAAAGGCAACAAAAGCTAAAATAAACAAATGGGATTATACTAAACTAAAAAACTTTCAAACAGTGAAGAAAACAATCAAGAAAACAAAACAAAAAGAAAAGCAACTTACTAAATAGAAGATACCAGCAAATCACACATCCAATAAGGGGTTAAAAAAAAAAAAAAAAGAAGAACGTACACAACTTAATGTAAAAAACAATTTAAAAGTGGGCAGTCACCTCAGTTGGTTAAAAGTATGCCTTTGGCTTGGGTCATGATCCCAGGGTCTTGGGAGCCAGCCCCTAGTTAGGTTGTGTGATCATAAATTAAATATATATTTTCAAAAGAAACCATGCAAATGACCAACAAACACATTAAAAGTTGCTCAACATCACTAATCATCATAGAAATGCAAATCCAAATCACAATGAGATATCACCTCAAACCTGTCAAATAGACTATTACCAAAAATAACAAATGTTGGTGAGGATCTGGCAAATTCCCATGCCAGTGGGTATGTAAATGCAAACAGCCACCATGGAGAAGAGTATGGAGGGTCCTCAAAAAAAAAAAAAAAAAAAAAAGTACTATATATTTCAGAAATTTCACTTCTGAGTATTTATCAAAAGAAAATGAAAACAACACTTTGAAATGATATGTGGACATCTATATTCACTGTGGTACTGTTTACACTAGCTCAGTTATGTAAGCAAAATAAGTATTGATCCACAAATGAGTGGAATGGATAAAGAAAATAGATATAGGTAGATAGATAGATGATAAAGAGAGAAAAAAAGATAGATGGATAGGAATATTACTCAACCATAGGAAAGAGTGAAATCTTGCCCTGTGTGACAACACGGATAGACGTACGTAAAAGGAAATAAATCAGACAGAAAGAGAAATGCCATATGATTTCACTTCTATGTGAAATCTAAAAAACAAAACAAAAACAAAACAGAAACAGACTCATAGGTACAGGAAACAAACTGTTAGTTACCACAGGTGGAAGGGGTTGAGGGGTAGGTGAAATAAGTAAAGATTAAGGAATACAAATTTCCAATTATAAAATAAATAAGTCATGACAATGTAATGTACAACATAGGAAATATAGTCAGTAACATTGTAATAACATTTTACAATGATGGATGGTAACTAGACTTCTCATGGGGATCATTTTGTAATGTATAAAAATATTGAATCACTATAATTTACTCCTGAATAACAGGATATTACACATCAAATTTACTTCAATAAAAACTTAAACCCTATCCAAATACAAATATAGGTGTTTGTTATAGAAAAGGAAACTGCAGACTCCAAAGTGTAATCCTCATATTAGTCCAGTTTTTATAAATGATGTGGCAAAGTTTCCAGTTATCAAAAATGATGCATTTTATCCATGTTGACAGATCTGAGATGAAGAACTGCACATAAGAACTGCCTTTGAGGGGCACCTAGGTGGTTCAGTAGGTTAAAGCCTCTGCCTTCGGCTCAGGTCATGATCCTGGAGTCCTGGGATTGAGCCCCGTGTGGGCTCTCTGCTCAGCGGGGAGCCTGCTTCCCCCTCTCTCTCTGCCTGCCTTTCTGCCTACTTGTGATCTTTCTCTGTCAAATAAATAAATAAAATCTTTAAAAAAAAAAAAGAATTGCCTTTGATATGTGTGAGTACTTAACATGTAAGATTTTCTAGGAAAGACAATCTATGTATATATATATATATATAGAGAGAGAGAGAGAGAGAGAGAGAGAAAATTAAGCAGCCTCTTCAAATTTAGATCAAATTAATTAACAGCATTTGCTTTAAAATTTAAAAAGATTGAATTTAAAGTAAGCAAATATTTAAAAAGATGAGTTATATGGAAATATCTGAGTCATATTTTATGATATAATTTTAAGACCCAGAGTCAATATAAGGATATTCAAGTTATTCTAAAGTTTTTACCTCTTTAATCTTGTAGAACTAAACTAATTTAAAAAAATCATTTGTTTCTAGTCCTGAGACTCATATACAAAAATATTGTTATCAAATCATGTATTCCCCCATCAACAGTTCTTCAACTTTAGAATCTAAATAGGGAAACCTGAGTTCTAGTCCTAAATCTAGTCCTTCCCTTTCCTTGAAAAAATAATCCAAAATCAACTGGTCTTAATTTTCTTACATATAGGAGATATTTTAAGAAATGACCTCTAAATTCCTTTGATTAACTCCACATCCTGTTTTAAATGGAGATGGAGGAGGAGGAGGATGAAGCAAATTGATTCTTCTCCTTTTCATTTTCTTTTTTTCTTACTATGGTCTATTTTCTTTTTTTGATTCTCATTGAGTCCCTCTAGGAAACATTAATTGAAATTTACTTATATGTGTAAATTTTTGAGAAAATTAATACATATATATCAATACCTTTACATGTAAAAAATTATTTATTAGTTTAGCTATTCTTTAAGGAGTTACCTCCATATAACTAGTGTTGGGTACATTCTTGTTTTTTGTATATTTATCTTCATCAAGATACTTCATTAAATTTGTATATTTTATCGTCTCTCTCTCTCTCTGCTTATGTCATCAACAAAAATTTTAGATATATACCACTGCCCAGATTTCGATTTAATTAAATTTAGGTTTGTAATTTATTTATTTAGAATATTGATTTTCAACCTCTACTCCACATTCAAATCACCAGAGATTCTTTAAAATATCACTACCCTTAGAAATTTTGACACCCCTCTGTCTCTAGTTGGAACGTGGGAGGCACTGAGATTTTTAGAAAGCTATCTGGAGAATTGTATTTTTTTTTTATTCTTTTAAGTATTTCTTTAAATTATCTAGAGAATATATTTTTATAAATTTTATTTATTTATTTGACAGACAGAGATCACAAGTAGGCAGAGAAAGAGACGGGGAAGCAGGCTCCCCACTGAGCAGAGAGCCTGATGCAGGGCTAGATCCCAGGACCCTGAGATCATGACCTGAACTGAAGGCAGAGGCTTTAACACCCAGGCACCCCAATCTGGAGAGTTTTAACATGTTGCTACTGGTGTTGAGAAACACTGGTTTCAAATTCACTTGATCTTTAGTCAAATGATTTTAATAAAATCTAGTTGATTTTTTCTTTTGCTGCCTGTAGGCTTTAGTAGCATTGGCTGCTGAACTTTATTGTATGCCTTTTCAGCCTGTATTGATATGATCATGTAGGTTTTTCTTGATAAATCACTGATTTAGTTTTCCAATAAACATTTTCAGTTTAAGTGTGGACTTTTGGAATCTTAAATTTATAAGAATATCCCTTCTAGACAGCCTGTCTTGGACAGTATTTGAACTTTATCATTTGTAATTTCTACTCGTTAGACTAAATCCCAAAGAGCTCAGATCCATGCAATTCAGCAAATACTATCAAGGCAAAAGTCTATCACAGTGTCCTGTGCTTACATGGTTTCTTTTTCACCATTGTTTCAGAATTTCTTTTTTTGTCAACTTTTGGGATCATGAAAGAATGTGTTGTTTTTAATTTCATTTGCCGCTTTGTTATTTTCAGTTTTCAATGGGAGATCTGCATTATCTCTTGCCATATAAGAAGGCCTTGACATTCTTAACACATTGCATTAACTTACTCTTTTTAATATTCACTCTTTTTGTTTTATTTGCTTTTCTGTTGATTTTAATGGGGAAATACAATCGGTTCACATTTGCCTTACAGTGGTATTCTTGATTTGAATTTTTCCTTTTTATGTTAGTATTGCTTTCTTCTTTTCCTTTTTTCTCTGCTTTTGCCTCAATCTTACTGAGTTAGTCAAGTTTTCATTTCTTTATTTATTTATTTATTTATTTATTTCCCTGGTTTAATTTCTGGTTTATAATATCCTGTTGCATCTCTGTCTTCCATTAGTATTTACCTTCCCTTTGTCAATACTCAAGATTAAAACTTTCTTCTCAGGCATAATTTGAAAAATATATTTCAGCAAAAAATTAATGACTAAAACACCTATTAAGATGATATCTTTTGAGCACATAAATGAGATGAAGAGTACATTAGAAAGAAATGGTAATAGAGTAGGTTGGAAATAAAAGAGGATAGGCAGTCTGGGAAAGGGGAATCTAGAAAGGATTCAAGTGGAACTTGAGTACTAAGATTTTTAAAAGTGAAGAAACACCATGAGAGTTATGAGACTTCATTAGAAGAGTCAAAATAAGAATAATGGGTATAACAGATAGAAAAGAAGAAAAGAGGGCAGACAGGCTATTTAAATAAAGGACAGCTGATAATTTCCCAAATATTGAGAAAGAACTAGTTATGCAGGCTAATAGATCACCTTACTATCTTAATGCAAGAAGACCCTCTCTGAGAGTTGAAGCTGTCCAAAGTCAGTGATAAAGAAAGAATCTAAAAGGCAACCAGAAAAAAATAATAATAATAAAGCAACTAACAAAAGAACACCCACAACAGAAACTGTACAGGCTAGGAGATAGTAAAATGATATATTCAATATGTTAAAGATTAAAAATTGCCAACAATGAATTCTCTTTCCAATAAAGTTATCCTTCAGATACAAAGGAAAAATAAAATTTTTCTCAGACAAACAAGACCTAAGGGAGTTCACCACTACTAGGCCTACCTTATAAGAAATGTTGAAAGGAGCTCTTCGATCTAATGAAAAGAAAAAAGTCCACAAAACTTTGAGTGAGGTGCTAACAGAATTAGAAAATTGTAACTCTTTGAGAATAGAGTTTTAAACACTTACGTATTGCATAAGGTTAAAAGGAAAAAATAAAGCATTAAAAATATAGCTACTGCATCTTGGTAACCAAACTCAGCATTAAAAGGGAAAATTTATGACAACAAAAATATAAAAGGGGAATAAGAAAATGATAAAAACCACAAGAGCAAATGACAGTAAGTTGTTATCATCTGCTGAAAGAGGACCATTTTATCTATGAAGCATTTTACAAAGTTCATGGAAACCACAAGACAATAATCTAGAGCAAAGACATAAAACAAAAACAAAAAAAAAAAAAGGAGAAAATGAGCAAATCATCATAGAAAACCACCAACTTTTAAAGGTACTAACACTAGAGAAAAGAAAAATGAAAAGAAAAAAAAACAACTAGAAAAAAAGAAAGATAACATGGCAGCAGTAAAAAGAAAGATAACATGGCATATATCAGCAATCACCTTAAATGTAAACAGAATGAACACATCAGTTAAAAAGCAAAAAGTGGCCAGACGGATTAAAAAAACAAGACCCAACTATATGCTGCTTTCAGAAAACTCTTTTCAACTCTGAAGAAAAACGGACTCAAAGTGAAAGCGTGGAAGATGACACTTTATGCAAAGAAAGCACGTACAGTCATGCTTTTACCAGAAAAAGTAGACTTCAAGCCAAAAATGGTAAGAAGAAAAAAAGAGGGTAATTATATAATGATAAAGTGGTCAGTACATCAAGAAGATAAATAATCACAAATATATAGAGTTCCAAAATATACTAAGCAAATACTAACAGATCTTAAAAGAGAAAGAGACAATGATACAATAATAGTAGGGGTTTCTGTACCTCCTTATCAGTAACGGATAGACCATCCAGAAAGAAAATCATTATAGCAATTGAGCCACACTTTATAACAAATGGACCTAACAGACATATATAGGACAGTCCATCCATCAGCAGCAAAAAACACATTCTTCTTAAGTATATTTAAAACATTCTCCAGGATAGACCATATGATAGACCATGAAACTAATCTTAGTAAATTAAAGAAATTAGAAATCATACCAACTACCTTCTCTGAAAGGTTTCTACCTTATAGAAATGTATGCATATATTAAGAAATCAGAAAGACCCCCCAAATAACCTAATTTTACATTTTAAAGAACTAGAAAAAAGGAACAAATTAAAACCAAATATAATAGAAGAAAATAATAAAAATCAGAGCAGAGATAAACAAAATAAATATCAGAGAAACAACGGAAAAGATCAACAGAACTAAAAACTGCTTCTTTGAAAATAGAAACAAAGTGGACAAACCTTTAACTACACTTAGGAAAAAAGGGAGAAGTTTCAAATAAATAAAAATGATAGAGAAGATATTACAACTGATACTACACAATTACAGATAATAATGAGACTACGATGAACAATTGTACACCAATAAATCTTATATCTAGAAGAAAGGGATGTATTTGCATAAATAAAAACAACCTACCAAGACTGAGTCAGAAAAAAAAAATAGAAAATCTGCATAGACCAATGACGAGTCAAGAGATTGAGTCAGTAATTAAAATCTCCCACAACAAAGAAAACTTCAGGACCAGAGAGTTTCACTTGTGAATTACACTGAACATTTAAAGAAGAATTAACATCAATCCTCCTCAAAACTCTTCCAAAATATTGATGAAGAGGGAACACTTCCAAACTCAATCTATGAAACTGGCATTATTTTCATACCAAAGTCAGATAAGGATATCACAAGAAAAACAACAACAACAACAATAACAACACTACAGACCAACATGCCTGATGAATATAGAAACAAAAATTCTCAACAAAATATTAGCAAACAAACTTCGAGAACAGATCAAAAGAATCTTAAATTATGATCCAGTGGGATTTATCCCTGACATGCAAAGATGATTCAACTAATACACACAAAAGTCAATCAATGTACTTCATCACATCACTAAAATAAAATAAAATAAAATCACATGATCATATCAATAGACACACACATGGAAAGGATTTAACAAAATACAATATCCTTTCAAAATAAAAACCCTTAATAGATTAGTTATAGAAGGAGCATACCTCAACATAATAAAGGTCATGTACAATAGATCCACTTCTGACATTATACTCAGTGGAGAAAAATTGAAACGACTTCCTCTGAGATCAGGTAAAAGATAAGGGTTGCTCACCCTTCTCATTCCTATTCGATATAGTATTGGAAGTCCTAGCTAGAGCAATTAGGCAAGTCAAAGAAAGAAATGGCATACAAATCAGGAAATAAGAAGTAAAAATTTCACTATTTGCCAAAAATATGACCTTATATATAGAAAAAAATCCCAAAGCTTCAATTAAAAACTGCTGGGGCGGGGTGCCTGTGTGACTCAGTCAGTTAAGTGATGGACTCAACTTCTGCTTGAGCCATGTTCTCAGGGTTGTGGGCTCAAGACCCCTATAAGGCATGCAGCCTGCTTGGGATTCCCTCTTCCTCTGCCCCTCCCTGCCCTGTTCACACACACTCTCTCTCCCTCTTTCTCTCAAAAACAAAATAAACAAACAAAACTACCTGATGGAATTGATAATTTCAGTGAAGTAGCAGGTTATGAAATCAACTCACAGAAATCAGTGGCATTCTTTTACATTAATAATGAAACATCGGAAAAGGAAATTTAAAAAACAAACAAACTATCCTATTCACAAAGCATCAAAAGCAATGAAATACTTGGGAATGAATGTAACCAAAGAAGTGAAATGTATCTACTATGTAAAGTGTAAAACTTTGTTGAAAGAAACTGAAGAAAACACAAACAAATGAAAAGACATCCTGTGTTCATGGATCAAAGAATAAGCATTGTTACCCAAGGCCATAAAACAGCCATATAATACCCAAAGCCATCTACAGATTCAATGCACTCCCCATCAAAATACCAAAAAAAAAACCCTCTTCACAGAAACAGAAAAAGCAATACCTGAAATTTGTGTGAAACCACAAGAGACCCAGAATAGCCAAAATAATCCTGAGAAAACAAAAAACAAAAACAAACCAAAGTTGGAAGTATCACACTCTGATTTCAAAAACAATATGATATTGGCAAATAAATAGACACACAGACCAATGAAATAAGAGAGAGCTTAGAAAAATGGACCCCTATTTCACATTGCTCACAAGAATTATCTCAAAAATGGATTTAAGACCTGATACCACATAACTACTAGAAGTAAATATAGGGAAGAAACTCATTGATAACTGGTCTTGGCAGTGATTCTTTTGGATATGATGTCAAAAGCACAAAAGCAGAAATCAACAAATAGGACTACATCAAACGCAAAATCTTCTGCACAGCAAAAGAAACAATCAACAAAACGAAACAGTGAGATGATATTTGCAAGCCATACATTGGATAAAGGGTTAATATCCAAAATATATAAAGAAGTTTTAAAAAACTTAACAACAACAACAACAACAAAACCCACTTTGATTTAAAAATGAGCTAAATAGAGGTTTTTCCCAAGAGAACATCAAAATGACAAACAGGCACATATAAAGATGTTCAGCATCACTAGTCATCAGGGAAATGAAAATCGAAACTGCAATGAGATGTCACTTCACTCCTGTTAGAACTGCTATCATTAAAAAGAAAAGAGTTGATAGGTGCTGGCAAGGATGTGGTGAAAAGTATATTTTGCACTGTTGGTGGAAATGTAAATTAGTCCAATCACTATGGAAAACTAAATGGAGGTTCCTCAAAAAATTAAAAAATTAATCCACCATATGATCCAATAATTCTTCTTCTTCATATATACCCAAGGGAAATAAAAACAGGATTTCAGTGAGATATATGTATACCCATGTTTACTACCACATTATACAAAATGACCAAGATATGGAAACAATTTAAGTGTCCCTCAATGATGAATGGATTAAAAAAAAAATATGTGGTATTACATACAATGGAATGTTATTCATCCATGAGAAAGGACAAAATCTTGCCATTTTCAAGAACATGGATGGACCTTGAGCACATTATGCTAGAGTGAGAAAAGACAGGCAGAAAAAGACAAGTGTTAGATGTTATCACTTACGTGTAGAATCTAAAAAAGTCAAGCCTGTAAAAAAACAGAAAGTAAAATGGTAATGGGGAACTGAAGTGTCAGTATAAGATTGATGGTGTTTAAGGATACAAACTGGTAATGAGTGGTAAATAAGTCATAGAGATATAATGTTCAAAATAATGAATATAGTTGATAATACAGTACTATAATAATGTAATGTGATAAATATTTCCTCAAAGGCAATCATATTACAATATATAAATGTGATCAAAGTAACATCCTGTGTACCTTAAATTTACAAATTGTAACACGTCAAATTTACCAAATTAAAAAAAAAAAAGAACTGGAAAAGCTAAAGTCATGGTAAAGAATTGGGAAAAATAAATCAATTTATGTCTTTATATCTTTAGTAAACAATGTTTTTCACAAATCAGTCACAAAATTCTTCAGATACACTGAAATTCTCCACTTTTTATAATTTTTTTTAGCATGCTTCACTCTTTCACATTTCAAAGCCTTTATTTCCTGCCTGGATTTTCCTTTCTATGTTACTACTCTACTATTTATCCTTCAAGATCCTGATTAAATATTTCTGAGCATTCTTACCAGCTCTCTCAGATAAAAATCGATGAGTGTCCTTGAAGTAAATTTATTTTTGCCAGATTGCCTTTCTCTGTTTAGATATCTGCCTCACCAGATTAAATATCTCAAGGCTAAAAATCATGTCATTTTCATTTATATAGGCCTAATAGCTAGCAGTACTGAGTATATCATAGGTACTAAATAAACATACACTAAATAAGCAAATTAATTGGGTAAATTTGTAAACTTCTAGACAACCTTATTCTAGTGTAGGACATTAAACATTGTATTATATCCAGCAATTACACGATCACATATTATGTATATATTTTGCTTTAGTTTCCAATTTTATTAATTCAATGAAGGGTAATTAAATGTTTTTGCTAATATTATGTAAGTAAAAATCTAACTTAACTATTAGATGCTTCAAATGTAAAAACTAACAACTGATTTCCATCTAAATAGGCAGAAAGAAAGGTGAATTTTTTTTTTAATTTAGTAAAAATTGTACATAACAAGTTTTAAAAAGGAATGATTTTTAATTTTTTATCTAGGTCATAATTTTCTCCGGGCATGATTTCATTTTAGATGAGATTTTTCAAACTTTAACTTGGACCAAAGGTGAACTTGTTTGAGAGTTTGAACTAAATTGCTTTAGCCATTCTTGAGTTATGTGAAGGTGAGAGTACATTTTTCATGCACCTAACTAAAATAGTCTCCAACCTTTTCTACTTACGTAAGTCACAAATGAATAATGCTATATATTTTAAACTTCGCAGTATTATTATATTTCTCAAAGAAACCTCTAAATTTAAAATAAAATAATAATTTTTAAGATGACAAAATCTTCCATTTATGATTCAAAAATTGCTAATAAAGGACTATAGTTTAAAAGTAAAGAAAATACAATTGAGGTCAACTCAGATTTCTATCTAGATTAGATTAAAAAAAAGGATATAGGACAAATATCAAATTAGTGTAGTATTTCAGGGCAGAAATGTTAGGAAGCTAATGCACTTTAAAGTGCACTTTAAAATGTAAAAGTAATTTAACCTCAACCTTTTACAATCCAGCTGGAGGGAAAGGCAGCAATCTGAAATATGAATTCTATGCCCAGCACATCCTCTAGTGAGTTTTGATCACTTAAACTTTTAGCTCCTCTTTAAGCAGTGTGATGGGAAAAATATCTACTATCAAGTTGCACAAAATAAATTTGTATTATATATCACATCACAAATTACTTTTTAAGCCTGGCTAAGTCTTAATTAATGCCCTGAGCAAAAGTGTTTCAATTTTAAGATGGAAGAATATAATAAAATTATTATAATATAATATGTTATATAATATGCTATTATATATTGACTGTTTAGAATGTTAAAGAAAAAAATATATAATACCATTTTTCAACTTTACATTTATATCAATGTCATATTTTTACATTCATTTAAACTCCAACTTACTGAGAGATGGTTTTGGATCTCTATTCACTGCCTTTGCAATATCCACCTATTGATAATCCTGTCCTTTATATCAATGTACACAAGTCAGTGATTAAATGAACAAACAGGGAAGGGACAAGCATTGCAACATTAAAAACGAAAAACTATTATCTGTGGAGCATTAGATGTAATAGGCAATAAGAAGCCCTCTAAGCAACTTTGTAGTAGTATTATAAAGAAAGTATTGTAAAGAAAGTCAAGAGAGTATTATAAAGGATTTATCTTGAGATGACATACAAACTTCATTAGAAAGGTAATATAATGAAATCAAGGAGAAGTAACAAGAAAGCTTCACAATGGGAAGCATCTGATCTAGGTTCCTTTCCGGAATGGAAAAAGGAAGGGGTGGGAAGCAGAGACATCTGCAGAACCCATGGACTCATTAGGTAGAGAGAACAAATGGAGAGAACGGCATATAGAGAGAGTTTATTTATGACCATATAGAATTTGGTGACAACGTGATAAACAGAGGGAAACACTTCACGTTATTGAGAACATGGGAGGGATATGAGTTTGAGGAGGAGAATGCAAATGCATTTTTAGGAGCTGTCAACATAGACTTGATGTTTGATGAAATATGAAATATGTAAAGCAAAAGTTCTTTGACATAATTTCTTATATCCTAATACTCATTAATAAAAACTTATTTCAAAGGCACAATTATTTATTAGCAATGCCCTTCCTGTACTGAATTAAACTGAGAATAACTGGTATAGAGGTCATATATTCCCTTATTCCATACTTTATACCATATACTTTTCTATAAAACCATAAATGTTTGTTAATATAAGGTGTTTTCTGTTTTTTTTGTTTTTGTTTTTACAGACGAACTTCCCTAGATTTTTGCTTATTTTCCCAGCCAGTTAAAAATTGTTATTTTTTAAGAGAGGGGCTCAAGCTTTCTTTTGTCTTCTTCAGACATGAAAAACTTGTGCTTTTTTAAAAAGATAAAAGCCAAGTCAAGAACATCTAGACCTAATAATCCCATATTCCGTAATTCATGATAACAACCTGAGCAAAATTGAATCTGGCCACTCCTAAAAGTAAAGCTCTTTAAGTTTAGGAACCCTAAAATTCTTTTTATTCCCTACCATTTTAAAAGAAATTTTTGGAACATTCTAAAACCTCTTTTCCGAACAGCCTTGTAGTGATAGTAGGTGAAAATACATAAATCCAACAGAACCCAGCCTTCATCTCGGGTTCAATGAGTGTTCTTAAATTTCAATAAATGGATTCTTGTATTGTAGCTTAGTTCTATTAGGTAATCTCTTTTCTACCCTTTGATTTTGGTTCCTTCTTTACCAACAAATTTCTTTTGTAAGGACGAATGAAATGCTGACTTATTTCTCCTCCTTTTCAAATTATTTCTTTTCTCTACTAGAGCTTGTTTCTGAGCCCTTTGTTTACCTGTTTCCTACGCATAATTAATAGCATTCACATTTATGTAACACTTCAAATATGTGAGGCAATATTCTAAGCATCTTAAAGATACTAACTCTTTTAATCTTCAGGACAACCATATCACATAAGTTCTATTATTATCTCTTTTTACAGATGATTAAACTGATAGATAGAGAAGACAGTAAGTGGGAGCAAGATCACTCAATCAGCAGCTGGAGGAAGTACGACACCAGCCTATGGGCCTGCGACTCTGGAATCAGAGCTTGTCACTGCTCTCTGTTCTCCTGACTTCTTCTGACATTATGTGACATGTAGAAACGGGAATATGTTCCAATAAGTAGAGAGGTAGATGACAGGATTTCTCTCAAATATTTAATTCTATCTCCAGAAATGTAGTAGAAGAATTTGAGAAAAGCATGCGATGTCCTACAACAGCTGGTTCTCGCCTATTGACAGGTAGATACATCCATTCCAGAACAACAAGGGAGATGAAAATGTAAAATTATTTTTCTATCATTTAAATCCATATGCTATTGAGCAGTATCTTAAAAAAAAATAAATAAGAATACTAAAAAGATTCGTGGTTGCCAGTGGTTGTAGGGAGCAGGAGAGAAGGGGTAAACAGGCCAAACACACAGAATTTTTAGAGCCGTGAAAATACTTTGTGTGATACCACAGCAATGGATAGATATTGTCACACATATATCCAAATCCATAGAATGCATGACATAAGAACAAACTATAAGGTAAACTCTGGACTTTGGTCATTATGATGTGTCAGTGTCTGTTCCAATCAACTATAACAAAATTATCACTCTGACGGAGGATGCTGGTGATGGGAGAGGTGATACATGTGTGATTGCAGGTAGTAAATGAGAAATCTCTGATTTCCCCTTTATTTTATTGAAACCTAAAATTCTTCTAAAAAACAAATTCCTAGTTAAACATAAAACAAACCACCCAATCCCAGCTAGCTCATAAACTCATAGATTCCAACAAATTCTTACTATACCTTTCAGAGCTGTTCTCAAAGCTAAGAAAAAGAATCCCATTTTTCTTTGCAGATACTAATGATTAATAAAAAGATAATTAACCAAAAACATTGAATTCATATCCATCCCATGAGAGAACACAATTGTCCCTACAGAAGGGTTGTCAGATTCACCATGAAACAGATTCAACAGATCGCCCATCTGTGCATGGTTTCAGGAGACAATTTTTGCTTTCTAACCATCTTTAGTACTGGCAGCTGGTATTTCACAAATTCAAGAAAACAAATATTTGTTGAGTGTCACCGTGTATAAGGCTGCACGTGTTCCAGGCTTAGTGTGGCAGGAGTTTCTGCCAAAGAGTTTTACAGTTAGTTACACCGATGAGATTTCCTCATGAGCGGTGCTGTGATCTTGATGATCTGGAGAACGGAAAGTGGAAGACACAGGGTTACAATAAAAGAGCCACTGTGGGTTCTTATTAAAAATAAGCACTTCCAAAAAAGGGTTTTGAGTTTTCTTCCTGCTTATTAGAAAAGCTGTTATTCTGTTTCTCAGAAGCAAGAGAAATATGAAGTGTTGAAAGATAAAGGCCTGTTGGGGATTCCTGCAAAACTTTTCAAAGCTGCCTCAGCATCCATGCTCTCGTTGCAACCACACACCTAATTTTAGCAACGTGAAACTCTGGGGTTGCTGCTGTTTCTGATTGCTACAACATCATCAATTCTGCTCATGCTGAGTTGGGTTCATTTAATTCCAATTAGCATTTATTGAGCTCCTATCTTGTACTGAGCTCCAGGTGGAGAGATCAGAAGATAAATAAGCTACTCTGGGAATATAATAAATGCTCAATAACTATATGTTAAATACTTATAGCTCAGACTTTATAACACTTTTCCATGCTAGACATTGTTTTAAGAGCTTTTCAAATATTAACTCATTCGATCCTCACAACAGTTCTATACAGTCCTTGCTTTAGAGATGGTGAACCTAAGACTGGGCAGGAGCTGGATGTGTGAATCTGTCCAATTTTTCCAGGTGTCATGACTAATGACCAACTGGGATTTGTACTCAAGTATTGTGATCCTAGAATTCATTGTGAAGTATTCAAATTAAGGAGTGACTGAGTGGCTTAATGAATGAATGTACACATCTTTTAAAAGATTTACTTACTCATATTTAGAGAGAGACAGAGAGAGGGTGCGTGGTGGGGAGGGGTAAAAGGAGAGAGAGAGAGAGAGAATCTCAAGCAGATGGTCTGTATTTCACATTCCATGAGATCATGACCTGAGTAGAAATCAGGAGTTAACTGACTGATTCACCCAGGCACCCCAAATATATACATATTTTAAACAACTAAATGGAAGGTACTGAATAGGGAAACCTTTGGGACATGAGTAAAATGTAAACATTTTTATACAGTATAGGAGAAAATTCCAGTAAAGAAAACAAAACAGAACAAAACTATGAGCAGTGAGATTGGTTCTTTAACCCTAGGTATTTACTAATAGAAATCTTGGTGGGTCATGAGCAAAAGAAACTGACAAACCAACAAAAATAATTTCTGGCCAGAAAATTAAATATAGCACTACCCTATGACCCAGCAGTTGCACAACTAGATATTTACCCAGAGGATACAAAAATACACATTTGAAGGGATACATGTGTCCCAATGTTTTTATCAGCATTACCAACAACAGCCAAATTATGGAAAGAGTCCAGATGTTCATCCACTAATGAATGGATAGAGAAGATGCGATATATGGGGTGCCTGGGTGGCTCAGTGGGTTAAAGCCTCTGCCTTCGTCTCGGGTCACGATCCCAGGGTCCTAGGATCGAGTCCCACATTGGGCTCTCTGTTCCTCAGGAAGCCTGCTTCCTCCTCTCTCTCTCTGCCTGCCTCTCTGCCTATTTGTGATCTTGTCTGTCAAATAAATAAATTAAAAAAAAAAAAGAAAAGGAAGATGCATATATATGTGTGCTTGGTGTGTGTGTGTGTGTGTGTGTGTTTTCCCCTGTTCAGGAGGATAGAATTTATGTGAAGCATATCTCAATAGAGTTGATACAAACAAAGAAAAAAGAATAAATGTGCCCGGATAGCCCATAGTAGTGCTGGATAAACCCTTGACCGAGGAGTGTGTGTGTGTGTGTGTGTGTGTGTACAAAAGAATATTATTAGGCCACAAAAAAGAATGAAATTTGTTATTTCAAGCACGTGGATGGAGCTAGAGAGTTTTATGCAAAGTGAAATGCGTCAGTCAGAGAAAGACAAATACCACATGATTTCACTCATGTAGAATTAAAAAAAAACAAGACAGATGAACATGGGGAGAGAGAAAGGCAAACCATAAAACAGACTCTTAACTATAGAGAACAAACTGAGTGCTGCTGGAGGGGAAGTAAGTGCGGAGACAGGTTAAAATGGTGATGAGCATTGAGGAGGCCACTTGTGACAAGCACTGGTTATTGTATGAAGAGATGAAGCACTGAATTCTACACCTGAAACTAATACTGTATTTTCACTAGTTAAAATTTAAATAAAAACTTGAAACGACAACAGAAAAAATCCTAACCAGGTTTTTGCATACTTCCCAAGGCCACTATGCTTCTGAAAAAATTTGTGACTACTTGCCTTTTAGTCTGGAATTGGGGGTTGTCAAAAATCAAAAAAGCTTCTAATGGTTGGTTAGTTACATTGTTCCACAAATTATGATCTCCCTGAGTCCACCCTCCCATTTTGACTTCATCTTTATTTTTACCCTGATGCTTGACATCTAGTCTTGTACAACTCTAACAAGCAGTGCATGCAGGTCTATTAAATTAAAATTGTGTTATAATTGGAAAACATCCTACCTGTTTTCTAATTATTCTCCATATTATGAATAAAATTGACATTTCAATTAACAGAGTATAAATTGCCACTTGTTTCTAATTGCTAATGAAAAACATTCTCTATATTCACCATGGGCATATTTTATAAAGGCATCGACACTTTTGTTCCTTCTTTCCTTTCTTGTTTCTTATTTTCCTAAAGGTTGTTTTACTACTGTTGTTGAAAAGTTATGAAGGTGATGAATGTTATCCAAGTTCTTTTCTCTGTGGTGGCCTATATATCTGGAATATGTTTTGTATCTGACTTTTAGCAAATCTGTTTCATAGGGAACTGTGTGAATATAAAAGGATTTAGAAAGCAGCAACTGCAATAGGAGACTTTTTTAAATTATGTAGGAATTTTCTGGAAATACATTTCTTTCCCAATCTATGTCTTAAATCCTATCACTTTGATAATGCTGGAAGCTAAAATGGTATCAAATGTTGAGGTTTGGTCACCAGAGGGAAAGAATCTGTTTTTATATATTATAAAATAAAGGACTTAAACTATTTTCTTTCAGATCTTATTTTAAGCTACTAGATTTTTTCAGTAGTTCTTATAATAATTATTGAATAATTTATATTGGTAAATTTTTTACACTGGTAAATAATTTACATTGGTTACATCACTAACAAAATTGGTAAATTTTAAAAATGTTTAGATGATAAGAAATAGTTCTTAGAGTTGCCACATATATTGTTTAAAAAGTCCACTTGCCAACAAAAAATTATGAGGCATGCATAAAAATAGGAAAGTATGACCTATATCCTGGAAAAGAAGCAGGAATACAAATTGCTTGTGAGAGAAACCAGATGTCAGAATTAACAGGAAAAGACTTCAACATAGCCATTATAAATCCTACAGAACTGAAAAAAAGAATAACAAAAATAAAGATGATGTCACATCAAACAAACTCAACTAGAAATGGAAGTTATTAAACAACCATTTGGAAATTCTAGAATTAAAACACCACACAATAAGTAAAATTGAAAAGAGTTACTGGAAGGGTTCAACTACAGATTTGAACTGGCAGGTGTACGAAATGGCAGACCTGAAGACAGATGGAAAAAGAATATGCAGGAACACGGGAGCCCCTCAGTTGGTTAAGTGTCTGCCTTCAGCTCAGGTCATGATTGCAGAGTCCCACATCCGGCCCTTGCTCATCGGGGGCATGCTTCTGCCTCTGCCCGCTCTTCTTTCTGCTTGTGCTCACTCCCTTATTGTCTCTCTCTCTCAAATAAATAAATAAAATCTTTTTAAAAATTAATAAAGATAATGTAAGCTGAGAAAAAAAAGAATTAAAAAAAAAAAAAAAAGAGTGTCAGAGAAATGTGGGACATTTTAAGTGTATGGACATGCATTCTAGGAACACCAGAAGGAAAGAATAGGAAAAAGAGCAGGGAGAAAAAAAAGAAAAAAGGTCATAGAAATAATGGAAATAACTTCTTAAGTCTATTAAAAAACAACTTACACATCCAGGAAGATCAACAAACTCTGAGTAAAATAAACACAAATCCACAAGTTGACACATCATAATAAAAATATTTACAGAAAAAGGAGGGACACCTGGGTGACTCTGTTGTTAAGTGGATGCCTTTGGCTCAGGTCATGATCCCAGGATCATGGGATCGAGCCCCACATCGAGTTCCCTGCTCGGCGAAAAGCCTGCTTCTCCCTCTCCCACTCCCCCGGCTTGTGCTCCCTCTCTTGCTGTGTCTCTCTCTGTCAAATAAACAAATAAAATCTTTAAAAAAAATATTTACAGCAAAAGATAATGAGAAATCTATAGCTGTAAATGAATATATTAAGAAAGAAAATGGGGCACCTGGGTAGTGCAGTCGGTTAAGGGCCAAACTCTTAGTTTCAGCCCAGGTCTTAATCTCAGGGTCATGAGATCAGTCCCCCTTCTGGCTCTGCACAGAGTCCACTTGATATTCTCTCTCTACCTCTCCCCCTGAACCCCCTCCTTAAATGAATAAATAAATACTTAAGAAAAAAAGAAAGAAAACACAGAAAAAGGAAGAACTGAACTTAAATGAAACTAAAGGATGAAATAATAAATATTGAAGGGAAGATTAGTGACATAATTTAAAAATCAATAAAGAAAAATCAATAAAATCAAAAGTTGGAAAAAAAATCAACAAAATTGACATACATTTAGTTGGGTCGACCAAGATAAAAAGAGAGAAGAATTTAATAACTAGATCAAAAATAAACAAGGAGAAATTACCATTGATCTTACAGAAGAAAAAAAAAATAGTAGAGGATCACTATGAACAATTATGCATCAAGCTAGACAATTCAGAGAAATGGAAACATTCTTAGAGAAACACAAATTACCAAAACCAACTCAAGTAGAAATAGACAATCTGAATAAAACTATAACAAGTGAAGAAAATAAATTAGTAATGAAAAACTACCCACCCAGAAAAGCTCAGGCCCGAATGCTTCCACCATTGAATTCTACCAAATATTTAAAGAATAATCAATACCTATTTTTCACAAACTCTTACACAAGGTAGAGGAGAAAGAAAAACTTTTCAACTCCTTTTATAAGGCCAGTATTAGCCTGATATCAAAACCATAGACATCACAAGGAAACTATAGATTAATACCTCCTATAAATATGGGTGTAAAAAATCCTCAAAAAGATACCAGCACCTCAAACCCAGAGTTAAAAAAGAAATATACATCATGACAAGTGAAATTTATTCCAAGAATGCAAGTTTGATTTAATATCTGAATCAATTAATTTAATATACCATATCAGTAGAATAAAAATAAAAAGCATATGACCATCTCAATAAACATGGAAAATACATGTGAAAAAAATAAACTTTTCATTATAAAAACACTCATCAAACTGAGAACTGAAAGGAACTTTTCTACATGTTAAGAACATCTATGAAAAACTCACTGGTTAACATACTTAATGGTGAAAGAAAGGATATTTTCTTGTCTAAATCATGGAAAAAAACAGAGTTCCAACTCTACCTATCATTATAAGAAGTCCTGGGCTAGGATGATTAGGCTAGAAAAATAAATAAAAATCCTATCAACTGGGTAGGAAGAAGTAAAGTTATCTCTGTTTGCAGAGGATGTGTATGAAAAATACTATAAAACCCACTAGCAAGAAACTAATTAATTAGATAAATTTAGCCAAGTTTCAACAAAATCAATTAAAAACTCCACATTTGCTGTACGTTTTCTGTAATGGTTAATTTTGTGTGTCACTTTGATTGGGATGTGTGGTGCACAGATATATGCCTGAACATTTTTTGTGGGTTTGTCTGTTTTGTGTGACTTCAGATAAAATTATCATCTGAGTGAGTAGAGTGGGTAGCAAATGTTGCTCTTCCCAGTGAAAATATGCATCGTTGAGTCCACGGTGGGCCTGAATAGGGGGAAAAAAAAAAAAGAGAAAGCAAGAATTTGGTCTCTTCTTGGCTGCTAAGCTGGTATACAAGTCTTTTGCACTTAGACTGGGATTACATCATCAGCTTCCTTGGCTCCAGGACCTTTGAACTGACTGAGGCATACATCATTGGACCCTTGGTTCTCAGGACTTCAGGTTTTGACCGGAACTGTTAGGTAGCAGCTAGACAAGAACAGTGAAAGGAATCCCTGGGAATACCCCTGTGGTCAGCAAAACCAGTCAATATCCTCCACTGAAGGATGACATAGCCTACAGGCACTCTCCCTAAGGAGACCTTTAGGTCTCACCTTGACCTTTAGGTTGTTATACAGCCATTAACAAAAGTCAGCATTGCGCTTATAGCCACACCCTCCATGTGAAAGGTTGCCAAGACAGTTCTAGTACAAACCTTATAGGGTCAAAAACGACCCCTCCCAATCCGTGGCAGAAGTCTCCCAACTGATTAGAAGCAGCCTCCTTTGGAGACCATCCTGTCTATGACGCAAGATCTGCTCTCATAAAAGGAAAAGACCCCTGCAGTCTGAGGGCAGTTGCCAACTCTGGGCCCGCCTTCTGAAAATTCAAATGTTCTGTTGCTTTAATAAAATTGTCTTCTGCTTTCATTTGGGGCACAGATCTCTAATTCTTCGTTGCCTTGGTGTCAAGAGTCTAGACACAACACTTTTTGAGCAGACAGAACTATACCGGCAGAGGTCAGACCGTCACTCTCAGTCTCCATATTCCACCAATTCTTTATAATCTATTTCTCTCTCTATCCTCTTCCTCTCTCTCTGAAATCTCTAACTGGTTCTGTTTCTTTGGAGAACCCAGAAAATACATTTTCTATGAACAATCCAAAAGTGAAATTAGAAAAAAATTCCATTCATGGTAGCATCAAGAAGAAAAAAATAATTTTAGGAATAAATATAATAGACGAAGTTCAAAAATTGTATTTGAGAACTACAGAATGCTTTTGAGATAAACTAAAAGGTCCAAATAAATGAAAAATCATGGGAATGTACATACATGTACATACTAGAAAACTTAACATCGGTCACATGATATTATTACCCCAAACTAATCTACAGCATCAAAGAAACCCCTATCAGGATCTCACAATATTTTGTTTTTGGCAGAAATTGATAAGCCTCTTTTAAAATTCATATGGAATTATAAGGAACCCAGAAGAATGAAAGGGGCACCCTTGCTTCTTTATATCAAAAATTGCCACAAAGCAATAGTAATCAAAACATTGTGATTTTGACAGAAGGACAAACATTAAGTTTAATGAAATAGGATTGAAAGTCTTGAAATAAATCCATACATCTATAATCAACTAATTTTTGACAAGGATGCCAAAAATCGTAAATAGGGAAAAGAATAGTCTTTTTAAACACTGATGCCAGGACAACTGGAAAGCCACATGCTAAAGAATGAAACTGGATTCTTCCTTCAGGAAACAGGAGTAAATTTTAAGTCTTTGAATTTGGCAAAGGAATTTTAGATATAATATCAGAAGCTTAAGCAACAAGTGAAAACAAAATAGATAAATTGGACTTCCTCAAAATTAAAAACTTTCGTTGTTCATAAGAAAGTAAAAATGCCACCCACAGAAAAGGAGAAAACATTTGTTATTTATATATCTAATGAGAGAATTGTATCTATAATACACAGAGAACTGTTACAATTCAATGATAAAAAAGACAAAATCCAAATTAGGAAATGAATGAAAGATCTGAACAGATATTTCTATAAGGAAAATACACAAGTGGCCAATAGACATATAAAAAATGTTCAGTGATGTCATTAGTCAAATGCAAAACAAAACCCCACTGAGATACCATGTCATACCCACTAGCATGTGTAGATCAAAGATCATAACCATTGTTGGCAAGGTTATAGAGAAATCAGAGTCCTTGGATGTTTTAGGGGGAACGTAAAATTGTGTGGCAGTTTTGGAAACAGTATGTAAGTTCCTCAAATAATTAAACAGAGTTACCACATGACCCAGGAATTACACTTTTAGGTATATATATCCAAGAGAAGTGAAAACGTGTCCACAAGAAAAGTTATACACAAATGCTGATAGCAGCATTATTCATAACAGCCAAAAAGTAGAAACAACTCAAATGTCCCTCAACAGATAAATGAATAAAGTATGTGTTAGATCCATAGAATGAAATATTCTTCATATTTCAGCCATAAAAGGTGAAAAATGTTGATTCATGCAACAGTTTGGATGAAGCTTGGAAACATTAAGACATGTGAAAATGGGCAGACCCAAAAGTCCACATATTACATGATACTATTCATATGAAAACTCAGAATAGGAAACTCTATAGAGATAGAAATTAGATGGAGCTGGGTGTGGGTGGGTAGAACAGAGGGAGATTGTAGCTAAAGGGTCTTGGTTGTTTCAATTTTTTTTTTTTTTTTTTTTTTTTTTTTTTGTAAGATGATGAAAATGTTTTAAATTTCGCCGTGGTGATGATTGTACACATCTGTGAATATACTAAAAAAACAATTAATTGGACACTTTAAATATGTGATATGGTATATGAATTATATCTCAGTAAGGTTGTTTTAAAAATGAACACTAAATTTACACAAAATCATACCACCTATTATTATGTAGTTGTCTCTTTTTGGCGTAATGCACTGAATTGGGAAGAAGTTCAAGGAATGCTTATAGTCTCTATTTGTTGATTGTAACTATATTTTAATATCATTCATTTCCTCTTTAAAGAACGAAAATACTTAAGAAATAGGGCGCCTGGGTGGCTCAGTGGGTTAAGCCGCTGCCTTTGGCTCAGGTCATGATCTCAGGGTCCTGGGATCGGGTCCCGCATCAGACTCTCTGCTCAGCAGGGAGCTGCTTCCCTCTCTCTCTCTGCCTGCCTCTCCATCTACTTGTGATTTCTCTCTGTCAAATAAATAAATAAAATCTTTAAAAAAAAAAAAAAGAAATAAAATCAAAGTCTTCTTTGTGCATTCAACGAAATATTTGAACTAGACGTGAAGGTTTTTCCCCTTTGGTACTTATTTATAAGAGGTATTTTAGGGCGCCTGGGTGGCTCAGTGGGTTAAGCCGCTGCCTTCGGCTCAGGTCATGATCTCAGGGTCCTGGGATCGAGTCCCACATCGGGCTCTCTGCTCAGCAGGGAGCCTGCTTACTCCTCTCTCTCTACCTGCCTCTCTGCCTGCTTGTAATCTCTCTCTGTCAAATAAATAATAAATAAAATAAATTAAATAATAAAGAGGTATTTTAATTTTTGGAGGAATATTCGCATGTGCACACTGATGTTTATTTCAGTTTTCTAGGGCAGTTGGACTTTTGTAGATCAGGTTCGTTTGGTTGGTTGCAAGGAAACTGGGATCCGGGAGAGTTTCAGTCGGCATTTCAGAACTCTCTTAATAAATAGTGCCAAACACACACACATTCACGTGGGAAAACACACATACACATATACAAATGCAACTAAGAGACAGGGAATGTAGGTATCGCAAATAAATGTAGCCTCCAGGTAAGTTTTAGGCTTATCTAAGGTTTCTCTGCTGATATTTGGCATAGTGACCAGAATAGTGGGCAGCCAAAATGGGCTTAGTGAAATAAACGAGCCCTTTCTTGGTGGTATCACTTGACATTTGCTCGTTTTATATTCCTTTGGAAACTATAAGTTGAATTTATATGTAGGAAGAAATAGAGTTCAAGAGTTTATTGATTTAAAGTATTGCTTGTGAGAGTCTTTGTTCCAGATCATTGTTTCTAATAAACCAGTTTGGAGTTCTACTAGGAAGACATGACCTCTGACACAATGCTATTGACTTTTGCCTCCAATCTCTAAATAAAGGTTAAATGACAACAAAAGATTTGCATAAATTTAGTGATCTAACATTGATAGTTACATTGAAACAACACAAAACAAAACAAACAAACAAAAAACCAAAATCAAAACAGCCTTGTTTTCCTGGATGAAGGCAGGGTGATTGTAATCAACATTTATTATGTTTTTTTATGTCAACTAATTGCTTATCTAATCGTTTTTCATGGAGGGGATAATGTACTATGTAATAATGCAGAGTTATTTAGATGGTTATATAATGACAAGAAAAGTGGTCACATTTTATATAATCTCAAGGATTACTTTGAGAACTTTCTGGCCCTGGTCATATTTAACCTAAGGAAGATGTCCTAGAAGTTGCTAAAGGAGGAAGTGTATTTTACTTTGTTGAATGTTTCCTTGACAAGAATTTTGTTAGGATGGGGCGCCTGGGTGGCTCAGTGGGTTAAGCCTCTGCCTTCGGCTCAGGTCATGATTTCAGGGTTCTGGGATTGAGCCCCGCGTCAGGCTCTCTGCTCAGCGGGGAGCCTGCTTCCCCCTCTCTGTGCCTGCCTTTCTGCCTACTTGTGATCTTTCTCTCTCTCAAATAAATGAATAAAATCTTTAGAAAAAAAAAAAAAGAATTTTGTTAGGGTAAATCTGACGCCCTTTCATAGTCAATCTCCCTCCAATATTCAGTATCTCCTATGAAAGATAAAAGAATACTTGATCAGGGATGTCGAGGGGTGGAATTGTACAAGTTCAACTATGTTGTTTCTGAACTACCACTTGGGTAGATTCACCGGAGAAGTAATAATCTTGTCTCTTTTTTCACAGTTTATGCTGATGGGAGCAGGTTCTGCCTTAAGGGAAAGTGCTAGTTATTTAAGTTTAATCGGCAGAGAACAGTTTGGAAGCCTGTTGTGACAGCTTCTTTAACATGAGGACTTGAAATAAGGCTTATATTTTAACTTCAGTCTTGGTGGTTTCTTCAAGTACTTTTTAATTGCTTCTCAAGTTTCTAATGGGGAAGAAAGATACATCATACTGGAGCCCATGCACTTCACCAGGAAGTAATGCCAGAAAGGTAATGGAGTCCATAATAAAAAATTGAAGTGTCTTAATACCTCTAGAAAGTCTCTATGACCTTATATGAGAAAGAAGCTAATGTAATACAATATGGTGTTATTTATTTATTTATTTATTTATTTATCACGGGACAGAGGGAAATAGGACAAAATGGCAAAAGCTAAAAGGAAGGACTTGCAATAATTGTATTTAGGATGTAGAAAATCACAAGACACTATCATTCTCGACCTAACAGTGAAAGTAAGTCAGATAAACTCAAATTCAAAGTGTTTGTTTAACTCAAGAACAGTGGATACTATAAATGAACTGAATCCAGAAGGATTAGCTCTTTCTGGGAGGAAAGGGAGACATGGCTGCGGTCATCACCAGATGCAATAGAGCGGGAAGAGGTTAAATCTGCAACTGTAAAGATAAAGAGAAGTTAGGAAGAAAAAAATATTTATCGGCGGTATTTGTGATCTGATGGATTAAAATACCAGAAAGCCCCAACTGGCTGACACCACCCAGTGGAATGGTCATGAGCCTTTACTAAGTACACCGGGAGGGTATATGGGTGACCCGGTGCAAAGCAGCAAAGCTGAGAGAAATCTCTCCAAAGCGTACAGGCTTTCCCCAAGGATAAGGCTGTGGCAGCCAACAGTCGGAGCAGAACAACACAACTGGGAGAAACCCCCCAAGGTACTTTTGTTTTTCACCAAGTATGGGGCACAAAATGGGAAGAGCCGATAATGATGTTTCTGAGGTATTCTAAGCTTTGACCAAGTACCAGGCATTGAATTTCTAAATGCCAGGGACAGGACAGCAAGGAGGAAAATCACCTTCCAGTAGAAAGCCAGGACAAGACTGGAGTGCAAAGATAATTCTGCAGGATTCCAAGAGATTCCTACTTATTTCTTAGAGCATAAAAATTCCCCATGACTCAAAAACCTGGTAGTTGGGTTGAAAAAAAATGTGGTCCTCTGAATCTCACTCTTGACCAGAACTTAAGCTCTTCTAAATGCAAAGAACTGATGCTTCCTTCAGAGCCAGATGTAAGTTGATTAAGCTAGGTTTTCAAAAAAAGTGCAATTCCAAATTAGTCTGATTCAGCCACACGTAATAGAAGCCTAATAGAAGAAGTATGCTTATTTTCACAGGAAATAATATTTACTTTAATGCTTTCCATATTTTTGTGGTTCTTTTCTGTTTTTATACACAATGGTAAATAATAAAATGTGAAAAGGAAGAAATGTGAACCCAATGGGCAAGACAGGCAAGTCAACGGAAAAAACTCAGATCTGAATGAGAGGTTGAAATCCCCAGACAGGAATTTTAAAATAATAATGATGATGCTAAAATAGCTAGTAGGAAAGTTAGGCCCAATATACAAAATCAAGTAGAGAATTTCAACGAAGAGAAACTATAAAAAATAAACAAATATAAATGGTAGAAAGGAAAAATATTATATCATAAATGAACAAATTATTTGATTGGCTTTACATTAGACAATGCAAGTAAGGAAAAAATGAATAAACTCAAAACTCAAAGCTATTAGAATTTAATCAGACTGAAGAGCAAAGAAAAAAAAAAGAATGGTAATGTGAATCAGGACAAGATTGTAAGGAAAATATCAAACAGTCTAGCCTGAGAGCCTCAGAGGAGAAGTCTTGAAAGGAGGGAAAAAAAACACATCAAGGCATATTACAGTCAATCTTTTGAAAGACCAAACTAAAAGGAAAACCTTAAAAATCTGCCAGAGAAAGTGAAGCATTGCATTCAAGATAAAATTGCAGTAATGAGGGCTAACTACTCATCAGCAAAAAATGGAGGGCAGAAGACAATAGTATGATTGAGAACTAGAGACACACAAAGAGAGAGGACACTTTGGGAGATGGATGGATATATGCATATATGTATGGGTATACATACATGTATTGTCATGTGTGTACTTAAAGTAAAATAATGAAAATAATAAAATAATTAAATACTAGCTTTTAAGGGTTTTTGTTTGTTTTTGTTTCAGTATGCAAGACTTTTAAATCTTTTATCAATTATAATTTCAACTTCTTTTTTTAAAAGATTTTATTTATTTATTTATTTGAGAGAGAGAATGAGAGAGAGCATGAGTAGGGGAGGGTCAAAAGGAGAATCTGCCCACTGAATATGGAGTCCCCAGGGGATTTGATCCCTATCCTCCAGGATCGTGACCCAAGCCAAAGGCAGTCGCTTAACCAACTGAGCCAGCCAGGCGCCCTTTAATTTCAACTTCTGATTTTTGCTAGTAAATAGAAATATACCTGGTTTAATAAATTAATCATGTATGCTATAACTAATATCCCCTTTTAATGTTTGGTAATTAAAAAAACATTCATTGGATTTTCTACAGAAACTCATGGCTTCTGTGAATAAAGTTTAAATCTTTTAAAATCTGAATTTTGATTTATTTTTATTTCTTGATGGCACTGGTGGGAACCTATACTATAATATTTACTACTAGCATGTTCCATATTATTATTAACAGGAAGTTTATATTATTCTACTACACTATACAGGGTGATAGCCAAAATCCTTGCCTTGTTCCTGAACTTAAGGAGAGTAAAGTATTTACTCTCCTTACTTTTTTACTCTCTTTTTACTCTCTTTAAAGTATTTACTCTTTTACCATTAAGTATCATCTCAGCTACATAAAGGTTTTTCATATAGGCTTTTTATCAAGTGGAGGAAGTTCCTTTCTCTTTCCAGTTTTCTAGGAGTTGTGTGTATGTTTTTTTAATCAGAATCTTATGTCAGATTTTTCCTAAAGATGTTTCTTCATCTTTTGAGAAGATTCTGTCATATGTCTATCTATCCATCATCTATCTATCTCTATATGTACCTTGTTGATATGATAAATTACATTGGTTGAATTTTTTTTTTTTTTTTTTTTTGACACTGAGAGAGAGAGAGATCACAAGTAGGCAGAGAGGCAGGCAGAGAGAGGAAGGAAAGCAGGCTCCCTGCTAAGCAGAGAGCCCTATGAGGGGCTGCATCCCAGGACCCTGGGATCATGACCTGAGCTGAAGCAGAGGCTTTAACCCACTGAACCACCCAGGCACCCCATATTGGTTGATTTTTAAATGTTATTCACCTTAAATTTCTAGGATAAATCCCGAGTAGTCATGATGAAGAATCCTTTTGGTATATTGTTAGTTTCAAATTGCTTACATTTTAAAAATATTTATTTCTGAATGAATGGAAGATATTGGTAGTTTTATTTCCTTATGGTAACTTTGTGTGGCTTTGATATCATAGTAATGTGAATTTAAAGATTTTTTTTTAAACTCTCTTGAATGTTCTGGAAAAGGTGTGTATATTATTACTTTTTCCTTAAAGTATTTGTTAGAATTCAATAGTGAAGAAATTTTGGCCAGGAGTTTTCTTTGCAGAAAATGTTTTCAACTAAACATCCATTTGCTTAATAAATTTAGGGGCAAAGTATTTATTCTTGAATGAACTTTAGAAACTTGTGTCTTTCAAGGAATGTGTCCACTAGTTTTCAAATTTATAATCACAAAGTTGTTTATGATCTGTCCTTGTTAACATTTATATCAATATCAGTATAATTTACACTGATAATCAGTAACCTCTCTTATTCCTGATATTGGTAATTTGTCTATTCACTATTCTGTTTCCTGATAATTCTGGTTAAATGTTAATCAGTTTTATTGATACACGTTAAAAAGAAAACAGCATTTGGTTTCATTTCTTTCCCTATTGCTTTTCTTTCTTTCTTTCTTTTTTAAGATCTTACTTATTTGTCAGAGAGAGAGAGAGCACAAGCGGGCAAAGCAGCAGGCAGAGGCAGAGAGAGAAACAGGCTCCCCCCTGAGCAAGGAGCCCAATGTGGGACTCGATTCCAGGACCCTGAGATCATGACCTGAGCCGAAGGCAGCGGCCCATCCAATTGAGCCACCCAGGTGCCCCTCCCTATTGATTTTCTGTTTCCTACTTTATTGATTCCTATTTTGATTATTTTTCTTTTCACTCTTCTGATTACTTTGGATTTAATTGCTCATCTTTATCTTTCAATTAGTATGGAATTTTTGGTCATTATTTTATCACTTTTTTCCCCTAATAAAAATATTGTTTCTGGCAAATAGCCCCCTAAGTACTTTTTTTTACCAATATTTGATTGATTTTGATATGTTGTATTTTCATTATTTTATTCAGCTCTAAATAATTCCTCATACCATTTTTGACTTTTTCTCTGAATTATGGGTTATTGGGAAATCTCTTATTTAGTTTTTCAATATTTGAGAATTTTCCAGATAACTGTCTATTATTAATACATGCTTTACAAGGCTTGAATGATAGTATTGTTTAAATCTATTATTCTCTTGCTCATTTTCTCTCTACTTATTCTGTCAAAGATTGAGAGAAGGCTGTTAAAATCCCTGACTATAATTATGGATTTCTTATTACATTTTTCTCCCCTATAATTTATTGTTTCATGTATTTTGAAACTATGCTACTAGGGGCATAAATGTTTAGGATTATAGTTACCTCTGGATTACTAACTAGTTTTTCATTATGAAATGATTTTGTCTCTGGTAATATTCTTTTCTAATACATATTTTTCTTACATTAAAGTAGTCACTCCAGGGTTAGCATCATTTTAGTTTTAACTTATTTTTAAATTCCAGGTAATTTTCTTGTAGGTGACGTAAAGTTGGATCTTCCTTTATTTATTCTTTAAATTTTATTTTATTTACTTTTTAATCTGATGTGATGATGGAGATAGGAGGGGCTAGGCTATTTTATTTTGTGAGATTATTGATATAGTTAAAGTCTGTTACTTGGTTTTTGTTTTCTATCTTTCTCATCTATCCTTTCATTTTTTAAAATTTTCTCACTTCTATTGAATTAATGTTTAAATAATTCTATTATGTCATTTTTTATCAGCTCTATTTTGTGATTTTAGTGGTTGCCTTAAGATTCATAGTATACATTCTTATCATCTGTCTTCAAATTATATTACACCATTTCATGGATAACAATAAAGCCACATAAGCATGTACTTTCATTCCTCCTCTTCTGGTTTCATAATACTGTTAGGCTACTATTTATTCCTACATACACTGAAACTTCACAACACATTGATTTTAATTTTGTTGAAAGGAATGATTCTTTTTTAAAGAGACTTAAATAATAATAATTAAAGACAGCCTTACCCATGTTGGTACCCCTACCATGTTTCTTCACTCCTTGTGCAGACCTCATATTTCTGACTGGCATCATTTTCCTTCTTGACTGAGAGACTTCCTATATCATTTCTTTAGTTCAAGTCTGCGGGGGAAATTCTTATGGATTTTTTTTTTTTAAGACTATTTATTTATTTATTTATTTATTTTAGAGAGAATGAGAGAACACGCAGGAGGGGCAGGGAGAGAGAGAAAGAATCTCAAGCAGATTCTACAGGGATCATGGAGCCCCATGCAGGGCTTGATCGCATGACCCTGAGTTCATGACCTGAGCCAAAACCAAGAGTTGGACACTTAGAGACTGAGCCACTCAGGCACCCCAGAATTTTTGCAAATTTTATACATCTGTAAATATATTTTCCTTTTTTTTTGAGACATTTTTCCTTAAAAATAAACTCTAATTTAACAGAATTCTAAAAAATATTTTAAAGATCACACGTCCACTGTTTTCTCACTTGCATTGTTTCCAAGAAATATGCTGTCATCCTTAGCATTGTTCCCCTGTACCTGATCCTCATACCACGTTAACTTACATCTAAGCACTTACCATCTTAGTAAGCTTTATGTGAGTAGCTGTCTTTATCCATGCAGGAACTCTCCTGATAACTAATGAAAGCTAAGATATTCTCTTTAATATTTGTTCTGCACAATTTGATTATGAAGTGTTTTAGTCGTCATTTTCTTGACGTTTCTCATGTTTGCTTTCTCTTGAGTTTCTTGGATCTATACGTTTTAAATACTGATCAACTTTGAAAACTGAACATTAATTCTTCAAATATTTACTTATTTTTTTTTATTTTGCCTATGGTGGACAGATTCTCAAGTGGCTCCCAGAATCCCTCCCTTATGGTGTGTACATTCTTCCGTAATCCTTTCCCATTGAGTAAAGGATGGGAACTGTGACTTGTTTCTCAACACAGAATACAGCAAAGGTGATAGAATGTATGTGATTATATAATTATATGCCCATAGTTACATTACATAACATCGTAATATTTTATAATGACTCTCTTCCTTGCTGAACATGAATAAACAAATTAAGTAGTTGTAAGCTGCCATATGGTATGGGTTCGCTGGCAAATAATTGAATGTCACTTCCCACCAAGTGCCAACTAAGATCCTCACACGGACAAGGAACTGAATGGTGTCCATGGCCATGTAAGCTTAGAAATGAATCCTCCCCAAGTTGAGAATAAGATGAAAATCTAGCTCAGGTGGACACCTTGATTGAAGAAACCAACTAATCCATACCTGGGTCATTGACAACGCCTGCCCCACCCCCCAAATCAGAGATGATATTGTGAGGGTGCCTGAGTGGCTCAGTGGGTTATGGTCTCTGCCTTCAGCTCAGGTCATGATCTCAGGGTCCTGGGATCGAGCCCCATGTCAGGCTCTCTGCTCAGCGGGAAGCCTGCCTCCCCAACTCTCTCTGCCTGACTCTCTCCTTACTTGTGATCTCTGTCTGTCAAAGAAATAAATAAAATCTTAAAAAAAAAAGAGAGAGATGATATTGTTTTATTTGATATTGTGTTTTGTTACACAGCAGTATTGTTACACAACAGTCAGTATCTAATACATGCCCCCTTCACCCTTGTCTTCCTTTGAGACTCTAATTACACATATTCTTAGCTGCATGAAATTGTCTCACAGCTTACTGTTTATTGTTTTTCACATTTTTTTTCTGTGTGTTTCATTAGAGAGTAACTGTGTATACTCTATGTCTCTGTGTCTCGATTTTACAAATCTTATCTTATGTCATGTTGTAGGTTTTTAATCTTATCCTGTGTATTTTTTATGTTGAAGATTATAATCTTCATCTCAATAAGTTTGATTTGGTTCTTTTTATACCTTCATGTCTCTACTTTTATTTTAGTATATGTAAAATGCAGTTATAATAAACATTTTAATATTCTTATCTGCTAATTCTAATCTCTTTGTTCATTGTAAGTCAGTTTTAGTTGGCTGAATTCTCTCTCCATTATTGTCTGCGTTTTCTGCTTCTTCATTGTCTGGAACTTTTAAATTGTTAACATTTTGAATCTTACTTTGTTGCATGTTGGACATGTTTTTTTATATTCCTGTAAACATTCTTGAGCTTTGTTCTGGAATGTTGTTCTTGAAAACAGATTGATTATTTGGGATCTTATTTTTATAACTTGTTAGGGTCAAGAAAAAAACTGTCTAAAATTATAAGTATACTGCATTTTATTGGCTTCACCTTATTGAGCTTCACAGATGCACAATTTTTACAGATTGAAGGCTTGTGGCAACACCTGTTGGGCAAGTGTATTGATTCTATTTTTCCAACAGCATTTTTCTCACTTTGTGTCACTGTGCCACATTCTGGTTATTCTTGCAATATTTCAAACTTTTGCATTATTATTATATTTTTTATGGTGCTCCATGATCCGTGATCTTTGATGTTACTACTGTAACCATCTGGGTGGTGGGAAAACACAAACTGCAACCTTAATTAATAAATATTTGTGTTCTGTTTGTTCCACCAACTGGCCCTTCCTGTCTCTCTCCCTTCTCCTCAGGCCTCCTCATTTCCTGAAACACAACAAAATTGAAATGACTCCAATTAATAACGCTGCAGTGACCTCTTAGTGCTCAAGTGAAAGGAAGAATTGCATGTCTCTCACTTTAAATCAAAAGCTCGAAATGATTAAGCTTAGTGAGAAAGGCATGCCCTAAGCCGAGATAAGCTGATATCTAGGTCCCTTACATCGAACAGCCAAGCTGGGAATGCAAAGGAAATGCTCTCGAAGGAAATTAAAAGTGCTACTCAAATAAAAGCACAAATGCTGGTTGGGGGGTGTAGATAAGGCAAAATAGCTTTACTGCTGATAAGGAGAAAGTTTGAGTGTGTAAATAGAAGGTCGGATCAGTGACAACAGTTCCTTTAGCCAAAGCCTAATGCAGAGCAAGGTCCTAAGTCTGTTGTATGTTGTATGTCCATACAAATCTATGAAAGTTGAGAGAACTGAGGAAGTTGAAGAAGAAAAGTGAAAGTTAGTAGAGGTTGGTTCATGAGGTTTAAGGAAACAAGCCACTGGGGCACCTGGGTGGCTCAGTTGGTTAGGGTCTGCCTTTGGCTCAGGTCATGATTCTAGGTCCTGGGATAGAATTCTGCACTGGGCTCCTTGCTCAGCAGGGAGTCTGCTTCTCCCTCTACCTGCTGCTCCCCCTGCTTGTGCACGCTCTCTCTCTCTCTCTCTCTCTCTCTCTTTGAAATAAATAAAATTCTATAAAAAAAAAAAAAGAAAAAAGAAAGAAAGAATCCATTCGTGTAATAAATACAAGGTGAAGCAGCAAGTGCTGATGTAGAAGCTGCAATAAGCTGTCCAGGAGATCTAACTCAGGTCATTATCAAAGGCGGATACACTAAACATCAGATTTTCAATGGAGTTGAACAGCCTTGTATCAGAATATTTTCTTTAGGCCTTTCATTGTTAGAAAGGCTTCACAACTTCATAACTTCAAAAGACAGCTGACTCTATTGTTAGGAGCTGATGCAGCTGGTGACTTTTAGTTGAAGCCAATACTCATTTACCATTCTGGAAATCCTAGGGCCCTTAAGAATTATGCTAAATCTACTCTGCTTTGCTCTATAAATGGAACAACAAAGTCTGGACAACAGTACATCTGTTTGCAACATGGTTTACTGAATATTTTAAAACCACTGTTGACCTACTGGGAAGAAAAAAATCTTTTCAAAATATTATTGCTCATGGACTATGCACCTGGTCACCCAAGAGTTTTGATGGACATAAAGAAAATTAGTGTTTTCTTGTCCACAAACATAACATCCATTCTGCACTCTCTGGATCAAAGAGTAACTTTGACTTTCAAGTCTTATTATTTAACAAATACATTCCATAAGGCTATAATTGCCATAGATAGTGATTCCTCTGACGCATCTGGATAAAGTAAGTTGAAAACTTCTGGAAAGGAATCACCATCCTAAATGCCATTAAGAACACTCATGATTCATGAGAAGGGTTCCCAATATCAATGCTAACATGAGTTTTGAAGAAATTGATGTCAGCCCTCATCAATGACTTTGAGGAGTTTAAGACTTCAGTGGAAGAAGTAAGATGTGGTGGAAATACCGAGAAAACTAGAATTAGAAGTGAAACCTGAAGATGTGACTGAATTACTACAATCTCATGACCAAAATTTAACAGTCAAAGAATTGATTGTTTTGAATAAGCAAAGATTGTGGTTTCTTTAGGTGGAATCTATTCCCAGTGAAGACACTGAGAAGACTACTGAAGTGACAATAAAGATTTAGAATATTATATAAAGTTAGTTGACAGAGCAGCAGCAGGGTTTAAGAGGACTGACTCTAATCGTGAAAATTCTATTGTGGATAAAATGCTATCAAACAGCATCACAGGCTACAGAGAAATAATGAAAGGAAAAGTTATTCAGTGAGGTAAACTTCGTTTTTCCCTTATTATTAAAGACTGTCACAGCCACCTCAGCCTTCAGCAATCATCACCCTGATCCAGCAACAGCCATCGACATCAAAACAAGACCCTCCACAAACAAGAAAACTATGACTCCCTGAAAGCTCAGATAATGGTTAGCATTTTTAGTAATGAAGTGTTTTTCAATTAAGGTATGTACATTTTTTAGACACAATGCTATTTGCATACTTAATAGATAAGAGTATAAGGTAAACATAAATTCTATATTCACTGGAAACCAAAAAATTCATTTGACTCTCTTTATTGTGATCTTTACTTTACTGCAGTGGTCTGGGATCAAACCCACAATTTATTTCAGATGTGCCTGTATTCCTTATAACTGAGGCAGGCCTTTTGTCAGTGCTCCACAAATGATTGTTTCTATTTTGGCTTGTAAAAACACTTTTCTAGGCCCTATGTGATTGCCAGATACTGTTCTCTAATCCTGTACTGTGGTTTCTTCCCGGGTGTCTGGTAATTTTCTCATATGTATACACGCAAAAGTATTCTGTTAAATACCCAAGGCAACTCTCTGCAGTTCTCTGGGGTTCTGTTCCTACGCTGCTTTGCCCTTTTTGGCATTCTACCCAGCAAACTAGAAGACACCAGGTCTCACTAAACTCTGAGGTTTTCCCTCAACCTATGGAATCTTTTGGTCTCTTCTAGGATTTTCTTTACCTGCACCACAGGGAAACTCTTTCAAGACAATAAGCTCGGTGGTCATAGAGCTCACCTTGGTTGTTCCCACCCCTCAAGGATCACTGTCCTTCGTTGCCTGTTCTTCAGTGAGAACTTCTTCAGTGAGAAGAACTTTTAAGTTCTTCTTAAAATCAGTGTTTTCATATTTTTTAATCTTTTCAAAAATATATTGTTAGGTAGGAAGGTGCACTCAGTCTCTGTTCTTCCATCTTTGTTAGAAGCAAGTCTATTTAGTGATTTTTAATTTTATTTAATATTAAATACATCTATTAATTTAGGTTTTTCAGGCTTTTTCATTTTTCCTTTTTTTTGGTAAGTGGAAGAGATAATTTGGTCAGCACTTAGTCATGACACAGAATATATAATTATAAATAATTAATGACAAGAAGTATAAACACAAATGGGTTTTGATTAAAGATAATATGACAACTGAGATGTAAGGGAGCATAAAACATAGTATGATGGACTTAAGGACTATAGCTTTTGGCACGGGAAATAACTTATACTAGTAACTCAGCTGGAAAAGTGGAGCAGAAGGAAACAGAGGCAGAAAAATATCATAAAAGGAACTTTTAATATTTTTCCTGATTTGTATAATTAAGATGTAACATATACTGGGTAATGTACGGAAGTATTGAATCATATATTGTACACCTGAAACTGATGTAACACTGTATGTTGATTATACTGGGATTACATTAAAAAAATAAAAGGATTTAATCTAAATAGTAAAGTTTAATTTGATTTTTCTAATTTACCATCAGCTATTTTGACTAAAAACAAAAACATAATAGACAGATTCTGATGCTGCTTTCTATCAAATTAGGCCTTTGTCAAAAGTAGAGAAAGCTCATCACAAAGAAATAAAAAACCTATAACAAAATGTAGAAAATTATTATCAAGAATATGAAATTTCTGAATATTTAAAAATATGAATCTCAATTATTTAAAAATTATAAATTTATCATGATACTAAATTTATATATATTAATTATTTTGGAATAATACATTATTCATTTAGGCTAAAAAATATTGGGAACAAGTAAACACATATACACAAAAAATTGCAGATATACTTTTGTGAGTTTGAAGAAAAAGTCAGAATTATTAAAGGTATTAAGTTAAATTTATGATTAGTATTGTACCAAGACACTTGAATTTGAACGCAAGTTAAAATGTTTATGCTAAGCAAGGTAAGTCAATCAGAGAAAGACAATTATCATATGATCTCTTTGATATGAGAAATTTGAGAGACAGTGTGGGGGTTCTTGGGGGGGAGGGAAGGAAAAAACGAAACTAGATGGGGTCAGGGAGGGAGACAAACCATAAGAGACACTTAATTTCACAAAACAAACTGAGGGTTGACTGGAGGGGGTGTGGGAGGGGGAGCGGGCGGTTGGATTATGGACATTGGGGAGGGTATGTGCTATGGTGGATGCTGTGAATTGTCTCAGACTGATGATTCATAGACCTGTATCCCTGGGGCAAAGAATACATTATATATTAATTAGAAAAAATTTTTTAAAAATCCTAAAAGAGTTTACTAAGGAAACCCTTTCTGAAAATGAAATTAATATATGAAATCAAACCTTCAATTATTATGAATGGTTTACATGTAAATTTTCTTATCCCATGTCTTTTTAAAGTAAGTTCTTTGGACACATAGAAATAAAATTTTAAAAATAATTGTAGGTTTTACTGACTTTTTTCTCAAAGAACAAATAACTTACATATCAAAAATGCCTCTTAGAAAGTTATTATCAGAACTCCTTTTATAAGTAGCATTAAAATTTTTAATTTAATGGATTTTTATTATCTCAATAATGTAGATCTAAAGTTGTGGAGCCTCTTCTCAACATCACCTGTAACACTCTTACATAAACTAAGTGACACCAAACATAAGTTAAGCGGATTTTTTTTTTTACCAGGTATGTTGACCCTTAATGTAATTTTAACATATTATTTGTGCTTTCTCCTAAATTTGTTGGAAAAATTTTGTGTACTCCAAAATTTTAAACACCTTTCTTTTTCTGTACAAGAAAAATGCCAGAAATACAATAAATTCATCAGTACTTGTTTTGAAAACATAATAACTGAATTCTTTTAAAAATTTTAAGTATTTGGGGGGCGGGATAGCTCAGTTGGTTAAGTATCTCATCTGCCTTTGGCTCAGGTCATGATCCCAGCGTTTGGGATTGAGTTCTATGGTGGGTTCCCTGCTCAGCAGGGAGCCTGCTTCTTCCCTCCCTCTGTTCCTCCTCCTGCTTGTGCATGCCCTCTCTCTCTCTCTCTCTCTCAAATAAATAAACAAAATCTTTAAAAAAATAAATAAATAAAGGGATGCCTGGATGGCTCTATTACTGAAGCATCTGCCTCCCTCTCAGGTCATGATCCCAGGGTCCTGAGATTGATCTCTGCAACAAGCTCCCTGCTCAGCAGAAGTCTGCTTCTCCCGCTCCCTCTGCTGCTCTTCTACTTGTGCTCTCTCTTTTTCTGTCAAATAAATAAAGCCTTTTAAAAAATCTTTAAAAAATGAAGTAAAATGTTTAAGTATTTGATAAAAAATTTAATTTTATTCACTGCATGTAACCTGATTTTAAGAATATAGAGTATTAAGGAAGTTTTAGAAAATGCACATGACACATGAGGTGATAGATCACATTTTCTCAGAATATATATTTTCATTGCCAATCACTTCAGATTAAATTTATTAGACTATTTCACAATAAACCTAAAGAGTGTGGTAATGTAATCTTTTAGATAGCCTGAGTCAATTGAATTGAATCTTCTGAAAATGGCCAATTCTAGAAATTGTATTTGACATGTTATTGCATTAAAATAATATTGAGAAAGAATATTTGATAAAAATCCTGTTAATTAGGATAATATGGCAGTTAATTAGGCTACATAGGTGTTTGAACCTCTTTTTTCAGAATTTCCAGATGTGTTAATGAATTGCAGCCTATATTTATATTCATAACTATAAGAGATAAAAACACCGAATTGTTCTATCGCATTTTCTAAAAATTGGCTCCTAGTTAACACTATTTGTCCAGCTCTTTTGCGTTTTTGCAAGAATTAGCATGATAAAAGCCGGCATGATTTTGCAGATTTAATTATATTTGTGCTGTTATCTGATAATGATCTTGACTTTCTTTTTTAACCATACTCTGTTTCCTGAATTCTATAAATCAAGAGAAAACTTCACACATTTGTGGGCGAAATGCAATGCCTACTACATAGCACTTCAAACCCAGAACATTTTGCCTTATCAGAGAAACTGTGGATCTTGCTACCTTTAGTTGAAAATTCTGAATATACAAACACTGCACTAAACCTTTAGGGATTTAGTAAAGGGGTTAAGCTCTTGATTTCAAACGTACTCCCAAAGCACTTTGCAGTGAACTATGTGTTCAAGTATGAAGGATTTCAATAGTTGATGCCCTTAGATGCCCTTAGATTCCCCCTACTCTCATCCCATTCCCATTCTCGCCTTCCTATTCTGTTAACTTCCATCTAAGCAATTATAATCTCATAATTGAGAAGAGACATCTTTTATCTGTGTAGGGACGTACTTGGTAACTAATGAAAATAAAAGATACTCTCCCCAGAAAAACGCCCAGGCACATACAGTTATGCAAGCCATGGAGGAACCTGCAGACCTCCTCAAGAGCCTCTCCTTAGAGCTTTTACAGTAACCCAGACAGCAGCTGACCCCACACCAGAAAACACCAATCACTTAAAATTACAACGGCCTCAGAAGAGAACTCCATCCAGACCTAATTAAATCCTGCAAAGTCTGATGGTCCTCCCCTCTTTCCCATTTCCCACTACCTCATCCCTGTACTCCCTACATAATTGTGTGACTTTATTCTTAGTCATGGTGTTATCATTGGCACATACCTCATTTCATTTTTTCCCAATCCCCAGCCACCCTGAACTGCTCCACATGTGGATGGAGTACACACACCCCTTTATCCCACCTGGGGTTGCCAGGCCCTCCCAGACCCGTGGAGCTGGGGTCCAGTACCAAGCTCTTGCATAGAGCTCCTCCTCCGGGGAGGAGGAGGTCCATCAGCCAAAACCACCCCAAGCCGGCAGCTAAAGATGAGCAACACTAAGTCCCAGTTTGGGACTTCCGGGCTTCTCCAGCAGCTAGGGGTCCCTCATGTCTCATTAGAGGAACTCCACGCAGCCAGCCAGGCCCAGTCCTATGGCTGGCGGCCAATAGCCTCCAGCTCTACCTTCAGGGGCAATATGCAAACTTGTGTAGTTTAGTGCTTAAAGACTAGCTGATGCCTTTTGTCCCCAAGATCCTGTTCCTGTGACCAGTCCTCTCCAGACTCATGTCCCATTCCAAGTCCTTGGTGACCTTCTGTTAAGTTTTGACATAAACTGTGAAAGCATACTTCATACTGAGTAAAGTACAAAACTCTATTGCACAATTCTACTTGGTGTTGAGAAAAAAAAAAAAAGTCAATAGCCATATAATAAAGATACTTAGAAAAATGATGTCTTCTATTAGAAAATACACTTTAAGTTACTGTATCATCGAAATTGATTTCTTAAAAAGTCTCTTTGTCCTCAGCAAACTCAAGCTAAATATCTCCAACAATATCCTATCTTACAATATTTTTTAAATTAACCAAAATATCTACATTCACTCTGGCTACAGTTTTATCTATAAATGCTATTTATATGCTTGATTATCCAATATAACAGAAGTCCTACAATCAGAACTAGACTACTATAATTGTATAATTTATATCTATAAAAGTCTTTTTCCCAAATTCATCTACTAACAATATGGAAGAGAGGAAATATTATTTGTGTAACCCATAAGCTAGAGATGTTTCTGTATCACATTTTATTCTCTCCTGAACATCTTACAAAAATATATTCCTTGGACTCATTTTTCCTAGAATTCCCCAAATACTTAAGTACTAGCTTTTTTGATTAACTTATAAAACAAAACATACCTAATAATTTTAAAATTTTAAAGCAATAGAATGATATATTTAATGACTGCTTTTTACATTGATTATGAAATCTTGCAGGTGAAACCTCAAATGCTCTTTATATTTTGTTTTGCTCTTGTTAACTTAGTGCAGGATCACCCTATCACACTGTGATGATTCTTTATTTGGCAATGTCTGTTGACCAAACACGGTAACATGTTGATTTAAACTGCCAGAGAAATGTGTCAAAAACAACCTAATGTTTTAGAAACCACTGTCTGTCTGTCTCTTTCTCTCTCTCTGCCTGCTTATCTCTCTTTAAAAAAATAAAATAAAATAAAATAAAATAAAGGCTCCTTATTCTTATTTTCTCTCAGTTTTGGCAAAGTCAACCTTAGTTATGGTCAGAAGGAAAGGATTCTAGTGAACACATACAATTTACCTACTAATTCTAGACTATGCTGCATCTTGACTTCCAGAAACTTATACCCAAATTCTTGTACTTCTTAATATATTGTTCAAGTATCGGGGAGAGATATTCCCAAAACCAAGACTTCTTAGTGACTTTTGTGTCACGGACCATTTCGAGCCTAATGCGTCACCTTCTCACAATGTTGTTAAATAAATACTATAAAGTATGACTATTCACAAAATAAACTAATGTTATTAAAACAAAGTTTTATCCTCATATTCGTTATGAGGGAATCTGTGCACCCAGACTCTTACACAGTCCAAGTATATTTCAGTTAACCTTAGGGCATTCAAAACCTTGACCCAAAAATCCGGTCACAGATTTATAGACCCACAATTTCATCGACGTCTATTACATAAAGTGTGACAAATGGAAATGCAACTTTTTTTTTTTTTTTTAAGAACATAATTGTTTCAATCAGTGATATATGAAAATATACAGAGATGCATTTTAGAGCTAGGAAAAATCACCGTATGACATCATTTTAAGGTAAACTCATTCGTACCTTAATGGCAGTGGATGCAATTTGAATGTGGTGAAGTCTCCGAAGTGTGCTGTCCCTGTCAATGAAATAGGAAGCGGCCAGTTGATGTAGTGTTTCCAGAGTGACCAACGAGCTATTGGTGCTGGAGTCACTTCCTTCAGATCTCTTGCTCAGCTTCCGCTTGTCCACAAAAATTGTGAGTGACTCCTCTCCTGTATTAATAATACTTAAAATTATTCCATTTTCCACTTAACTTTAATTTTTCCATAATCTGCAGGTGAAGAAGTATAGATTACTGACATAGTAAAACCAAAGAGTGATAAGCAACAAAAGACAAGTTTAACTTTTGTGTTTTTCATGGATATTTCTCACGTGCCTAGGAAGTTACGTGAGCTATTAAAGGCTATAAATATTTATTTGGTAAATGTTGAATAGCTAGCATTTGTGGAACAATTTCTCTAGATTTTATTGACTTTCTCATACAGTTTAGTTTACCTAACACCTATGTGGCACAAAAGCAAATTAAGAACAGAAAATATGTAAATTGAACTTAAGGGGGGGTGCATGATATGAAATCGTACATACTCAGAAATGCTTACTGTGGATCAGCATGACTAATAGAAACATGACCAAGCACATGATTAAACTAGCCATTTAAAAAAATATATTTTATTTTAGTAAACTGTATACTCAACTTGAGACTCAAACTTACAACCCCAAGCTAAGGAGTTGCATGTTCAGGACTGAGCCAGCCAGGTGCCCCTAACCATTTTCAATCGAACCTTGAAAATGCAGAGAAAACATACATAGGCATATACAGTTATGTAAACATATATGAATTAAATTCACAGGTTTCCTACATGTGGCATAACATATAAATATTATGTGTTAATAAGCTTTATGGAAATCATTAACCTCCATGGAAGATTTGGGTATAGACAATGGATTTTTGAAGGTGAAATTTAAAACATAATTAAGTTTTGATTTTTTTTTTTATGTTCAAATGTTGACCAAAAATATCAATGGTATTTAAATTAACACTAAGAACTTTCCGATTCTTGGCTATTCATCTAGCATATAATTGTCAGACTTGATGGTTACTCTTACTCTCAGGAAACCACTGCTCTGGTAGCATTATGCCTATTTACAAATCGGCAAGCCAGTTTTATAAAATATCAAATAAATAAAATAATACTAATTTTAAAATGACATATCCTTGGTGACTATCTAATTTTAAGTAACAGCTTATAAACTGCAGATAAAGCAAGAGCTCAGGTCTATTGATATCAGAAGTAAAGTCAACAGTGCTACTTCTGGAAGGTCCCATTCTCGATTTGTTTTAGGATCCCAACATGCATACTGGACATCAAACAGCCTAACTACAAGAGCTGAAACAAACAAAACAGTGAGCAATAAATTTCTGCTGTTTATCAGCCACTTGGTTTATGGTGTTTTGATAGCAGCCCAAATGGACTAAGATAGCAAGAGACAAGTCTTATTAAGAACAGGACTGGAAGAGATTATGCTGAATGAAATAAGTCAAGCAGAGAGAGTCAATTATCATATGGTTTCACTTATTTGTGGAGCATAACAAATAGCATGGAGGACATGGGGAGTTAGAGAGAAGGGAATTGGGGGAAAATTGGAAGGGGAGGTGAACCATGAGAGACTATGGACTCTGAAAAACAATCTGAGGGGTTTGAAGTGGTGGGGAGGGGGTGGGAGGTTGGGGTACCAGGTGGTAGGTATTATAGAGGTCACAGATTACATGGAGCACTGGGTGTGGTGAAAAAATAAGGAATACTGTTATGCTGAAAATAAATAAATAAAATGTAAAATGCCAAAAAAATAAAAAATAAAAAAAATTAAAAAAAAGAACAATTAAAAACAAAATAGCAAAGATCTTGGTAAATGTAAATGAAAAGGAAACAAATAGTCTTGATATCTGATATTGTAGAATTCAGTCCAAATATTATTAAATGGAAAGAAGAAAAACATTATATAGTGAGTGCTAAAGACTAAGACTTGCCAAGTTGCTTTAATGGCAGCACTTTTCATAATGCAGAAAATACAGGAAATATAGGTTAAAATAGTACAAGAAACTCAAATTAAAATATATTGATATATCACTGTGCAATTATGGAATTCGCCAAAATCCAAAAGTTTGAAGACTTTGCCAAAGCTGTTGGCAAACAGGAAGGAAACAGGCCCTCTGATATATCGCTTGTAGTCATACAAAATGATGTAGCTATAGAGAGAAATCTGGCAATAGTTACCAACAATGACTCAGCAACCTACTTTCAAGAATCTATCCCAAAAAACAATGACTAAAATATGCAAGAGGTTTTTTACTGTGGCTTTATTTGTATTATTTGTAGCAACACAAATACACAATCAGTAAAAATAATGTTACACTATACAGTAGAAAACAGTGTAGCCATAGGAAAGAAGTGAGAATGATTTAAAATATTTATTCATCAGAAAGTTTTCTGTGTGATTAGTAAGTTCATGATATTAGTATTATGACTAAAATGAAATTCTGAATGATTTCCTGTTCTCAGATGATTCTATTTAGAAATTTACATCTAAATATCTGTGTTTAACCTCCTTAAATTCATGTTTTCTATGGACTCCTGTAGACAGAAGGAAACTTAATTGCCTATTCTTTAAAATAATATCTAATCTTTTCTTCAATTCAGTAATATATTAAATTCAAAATATGGGTTCAATTGATTTATTGGAAATTAGTTTTGCCTTCTGGAGATTTAAGTAAGCCATTTAAATATGTGAAGAGTCATCTTCACTCTGTCTTTTTTTGTATAGTGGTGAATTTTCTTATTATTGGAGGTGTCCAACATGAATGGAAAAACTATACATCATTGAGCAGAAGAGATAATTAGACCACTAGAATGGACTCTTTCACTGAATTATGAGGTGCTGGAAGAAAGAAAAATAGAGAATTAATTATCGTAGTTTAGACGTAAGTGTGCCAACTTTTAGTGCCAAATAGATTTGGGTTTAATACTGACTTCTACTTAGTAACTGAATGATCCTAAATTGTGTAACTTGACTCAGTTTCCTCTCATGTAACATGAGCAGAGTATTTCTTCCTCAAAGAGCAGCTGGAAACATGAAACAGATAATATCTATAAAGGATTTAGAATATGACTAGATTGCAGTCAGAATTCAAAAGTTCTTGGCAAGGTATTCATCTCTGTTATTCACCTCAATTCCTTAAAATTTAGAATAAAGCACTTCAGTCCATATGTGTACATTTCTAGTAATTTTAGCTATTTTGTCTTATTTGTGATGAACAGAAACCTCCTTTTCCACTTCTTTCACAAACTGATGAGCCTTCATCCTACAATCTGTATCAACACATGGTGAGGAAGGAAATATCTCTCAAAACAGTCCTTTAAATACCATATCCCTTTGTACATCTTCACGTTTCAGGTAAAAATTCCTTAGTGGGACTTCAGCTGAGTCATTCATCACACAGAAAGAGAGGAGTAGCATAATCTTATGTTGAAAAGCAGGTTAAAATGTTTGATTTAAGGAGGGGCACCTGGGTGGCTCAGTGGGTTAAGCCTCTCCCTTCTGCTCAGGTCATGGTCTCAAGGTCCTGGGATGGAGCCCCGCATCAGGCTCTCTGTTCACAAGAGAGCCTGCTTCCTCCTCTCTCTCTCTGCCTGCCTCTCTGCCTACTTGTGATTTCTCTCTATCAAATAAATAAATAAAATCTTTTAAAAATTTTAATTTAAGGATTTTTTGCAGATATTAGTTTGTCCTGTGATAATTTGGAAAATGACACATACCAAGAGCCAGGGATTACTATTCTAGAGTGGTCCCATGTTACAATATGAATGATAAATGTTAATGTAAGTTTCAGCAATCAACGATGTCCATAGAGAAGTGATGGCCCATAGTCATCATCATGAGTCACAGAAGCTTCCATTCTCTATCTACTGGAGATTTAAGAAAATGTTTCCTTTGTTTTTCAGAGTCCATGTTTGTTTGTGATGTACAGATAAATGTGCTTTCCTCCTTTTACCCTGAGAGCAAATATATATTATGGACTACAAAAAAAATTAAAGGAAAAAATATTGTAGATCATAATACACTTATATTAATAGTTTTACAGTTCATTCTTCATTGTTGCTGTTTTAATTTGGAGGAAATATGATATAATAAGAGAAAGGAAAATGTGCGTTTTGGAGTCAGGGGTATGTGAAGGTAAATCTTGACAGCTCATAGTCCTCTAACTTGATTGCTCTGGGGCTTTTGTAAAGTTATACTTGCCCTTAGCATTTCCATCTCTATGAAAGAACCAATATCCTACTCTCATCTGTTTGAAAAGACTAAGCATGTGATGCCTCCATAGAACCTGGTAGAACACATATACTATGTACAATAAATGTTGGCTTCCTCTCTTTCATTTTTTTTTTTTTTTAAAATTAGGGCCCAACAGTAAATAAGGAGGCTTTAAATTTTTACAAGTTAGCATTTTACCAGTCAAAACTGTTTTCTAGTGGATCTTGTAACCAAGATACATGTGCTGATTAAAGGTAGCAGTTGTTTATTCTTTCCAATAACCTGATAAAGAGAAACTACTCTTAAGTCGCTCATAGTTCTTCTCTATAGTTGAACATTAACCCATGTATATAAAAGCTTTCCCTATAGTGAAGCCTGTGAGGCAGTTTAAATCACCCAAATTATTCTTATGAATACCTTGTTTTAAACCCTTATTTACAATAAACTAAACAACTATGCGATGTAAGCTGGGTAGTTCGTGCTAAATTTCAAGTGTTATAAATCATGTATTGTTAAACACCTAAAATATTCTGACAAGGCTACTCAATCTACATTGGAAATAAGACCATTTCTTTCCTCTAAGAGATTTGTTTTTTTTTTAATTATATATAATTACCATGTTTTTGTGATTTTTTTTTAAAGATTTTATTTATTTATTTGGCAGAGAGAGATCACAAGTAGGTAGAGAGGCAGGCAGAGAGAGAGAGAGAGAGGAGGAAGCAGGCTCCCTGCTGAGCAGAGAGCCGGATGCGGCACTCGATCCCAGGACCCTGAGATCATTACCTGAGCTGAAGGCAGAGGCTTAACCCACTGAGCCACCCAGGCACCCATGTTTTTGTGATTTTTATGGTCTTCATATCCTTTGAAACTCTTACAGTCAGTCTTGAGAAAAAAGAATGCATAAAAAGAAAAGAAGAAGAAGAATGCAGTCTTAACCTTAATTGTAACTCTTTCTCAAGTATTCAATTATAAAAGTTCATCAGAATTTTATGTGAATAACACAAAATATTCAAATTTAAAAACTGAGATATTATTCAATCAACTAAAAATTTGCGTTCAAATGTCACTTTTATTCTTATTTTTTAGACCAGCTGTAGCTCATAAGCATGATGTGAGTACCAAAGGACATCCACACATTTTGTAAATACTAAATGTGATTCTAAAAACGATTCAACATTCTGAGTTTGTTAGAAAGTAAAAAGGATTAATGACTGTGGATATAAAAAGATGTGATTATTTCACACAGAAATCATGCAGCTGTGCCTTTTACAACTAAAACACTGCTGTAGTTTATGGACATTAAAAGCACATATTGAAGGATGCTTCCAGAGAGAATGCAAAACAGAAGACAATAAAACAACAACAAAAAAACCAATCATGACTTTAATGTTATCCTATGATCGGTTCATAAGAAACGATTAGGTACCTTTGATATGCTAAGGTATATCAAATTAGGTACATTTGATATGATTACTAGGACCTCCTAGTAATGTGTTTTTCTGTCCCAATTTTCAAATCATCTATGTTATGTCCATGAGGAAGATAAATTTAAAAGAAATTTTGTTCTATTATATTTTCCTTGGATTTTCTCAATTTGGATTCTCATATATATAGTTATTGAGGATAAAGGTGATGTTCTCAAAAGGTTGGAACAAGTCAAGAAAACCATGGATAATAGAATGAGTAAAAGAATCCTATGGATAAGTCAATAATAATGATGTGGCAGATTGCATTAATTTTTGCAATTACTTTCTGCACAATTGTGGGTGCAAATATGCATCCATGGATTAATGGTCCATTGTAGAGAAGAACTATAAACAGTTCATGAGTGATTTCCTTTAACCTGGTAAGGGAAAGCATAACACTTGGATGAGTGGAATACATGATGTAAGGACCTATTTTATATTTTTATTTTAGCCAGAGGCTTCCATTGAGGTTAAACAATAACTTTGTTGTTTAACCCTGTCCCCGCTCCCCTTCCCCCCAGGGGACTTAAGAACAAGTCCCAGAAACCAGCTCAAGGTGTGGAGGCCAAGAAAAACAAGGCTGTACCCACCTCGGGTCTGGCCCTGAAGTAAGTACAGCCATCTTGGCAAAGCAAAAGCTGGCACCTTGCACTGTTAAGAGTGGGTTAGCATAAGAATGGCCATCCTGAAGGCCCGGAAGCCATTTTACTGAGTATCCCTAACAGTGTCCCTTGGTTTGCAAATGTCCTGATGATTTACAACAAAAAGGCCATCTTTTCAATGGCTCAGTACCTTGAGGCCAAAAGGTCGCACTCCCCACCATAAAACTGTAGGAGGCTCAGGCAGACGGAAATGTAATTAAGGTGAAAATTCTTCCAAACCTAAATCTCACTTAACCACCAGGGTGACACCAGAGTGGTAAAATGTTAAACAAAGTTAAACTGTCAAAGTGGGGCACAAGAGATGTATGTAGCTATGAAAAAGTGCCTTGAAAATGCTACATAAATCCTTGGCTTTGAGTGCTCCGGGTCCTTGTTGAAACCCACTGCGCCGGGCAGATACTTGGACCCCAGCTAGCTGGAAATAAACCTCGCTGTGTGACTTGCATTATCGAGAGTCTTCTCTAACTGAGGGGTGTTCGACTCCGTAACCTAACAATGAAAGTATGCCAGGATCTATTACAAGTTTTGAAAAATGCTGCAAAGTTACACAAATTCTTTGACTTTTTTCCTCTACCAGAAGGACAGCATGTTCCAAAGTGAAACTTCCTCAACTTAATTCTTGGAATGAAGAGATACCCAGAGTGGAACACAGAAGATCCACCATCAAAGCATATCAGTTGTTTTGTTTTGTTATTTCTTTACTGTGATTAAAATAACACTTACAGGTTGGCTCTGCCCTTGGGTTAGTCTGCCAACCTAGACTGTATACCATTACACCCAGACAAAAACAAAGCAAAATAAAACAAACAAAACAAAACAACTGTACATTTCTGATAGATATCTTCCTGGTCATTGAATTTCCTTACACTGGAAGATCTTATTTTGAATGTCCATTTGCTTTTGTATGTTTTACTTATAAAGACTGCTATTTGAGTAGAAATCTTTCTCATAGGAATAACCAATGCAAACATAGTTTAAATGTAATTGTAGGTTCTTACTTTTGATGTATCATTTCAACCCAAAAAAGTCATCCTATTTTTTGGTAATAAAAGATTACATTATTCCTTGTGGTAAAGTCTTATAATATTTTGGGTATAGTTGCTCTTTTGAAAATACATTTCAGTTTTTACAGTGTACTTTTCTCTCACTAGTGATGATTGTCCTTTCTTAGCTTAACATATTAAAAGGTAAGCATCCCAATGATATCTATCTTTCCACTAATACAGTGTTGTAGAAAGAATAGTGTTTTAGAAACAGACATTAAAAAAAAAAAATCTAGCTGAGAAAACTAGGCTTCTGACAAGAAGCAGAGCCAAACAAATATCTAAAGGCAGTAAAAACAGATATGTTGGCTTAACACCAATTGGCATTTGCAAGATATTATGGGAAGAAAATAACTAGTCTTAGAGAGCTTCGACAAAGAAACATAATATGTTTTGCAAAACACTCCAAATGAAAGCATCTGACTTTTGGATTATTAGCAATTATCCACCCAAAAAGTCTGAAAATTTTTTAAACAAAATTGCTCAGTTACCATAATGTTCTCGATAGAGCAATGACATGAAAAAAGAGGAACTGGAAATAAATAGTTCCATATCAGATGAAACTGAATCTACCTGGAGTAAAACACAATAAAATTATCTCTCTTTTGGAGTTGTTTACAATGTTATAAGGAACATTTTTGTTATGTATGTTATAGATTCCTGCTATTATTTTGGTAAAATTAATTTTCAGATTAATTAAGACTAATTTAAATTTAAGATTAATTTTCTAAATTTATTTAGATACTCTAAACAGGACTGTTCAAACTTAATGTGCATATAAATCACCCAGAGATCTGGTTAACCTGTAGATTCTGATTCATTAATCTGAGATGGAATCTGAGATTCTGCAGGTCTAACAAGCTCCAAGGCAATGCTGATGGTATTGGACTATGAATTACACTTGAGTAATGAGGCTCTAAACCATAGTAAAAACAGTAAAACTTATTACCAATTTAAATATCTGTATATGCCAGTCACCTGCATGTTCGATCTTTGCACTGTTACAGGTAACTCAGTATCTCTTTGTCAAACAATGGAAAGATGATTTATCTACCTTATCAAACTGCTATAAGGAAGAAAAAGAAAACATATAACCAAATTTATAAAATATGAAAACTTAACATTTATCTTTTGATTTAGTTGCCAGAAATGTCATTATTAAGATCTATTGACACAGCAATTTTAATCCCAATTTCTTTTGTGTTATATTCATGACTAGTTACACAAATGGCTTCAAATCACTTTAGTAGATAACTGCCTTATAAACAATAAATATTTAATTAACAATATTATTTTAACTTCCACTTTTTGAAAATTTTCTGTACCAAAAAAACATGAGAAATAAAAATAGAGGGAAAAAGAGAGATGAGAGACAGATTGAAACAAGACAGAAAGAGACAGAGAGAACAATGGATATAACTAATCTCATGTAGTATATCTTTATTTTTAAAAACCAGTATGGCAATTTTGTTCCCCTCTTCAACATGATTGTTTTTATGATTGCCCGGAATGAAGCTTCAGAAAATATTTCTTTTTCTTAAAACAGAATATGCATTCTAATAGAGGAAATAGTTCCGTCCATTTTTAGTGAGAATTTCTATTTGCATATGTTTTAGCAGATTTGCTTCTTTAATTAAGTTACAGTTAAAATAGAATAAAAGGAATTTGTATTTCCTAAGAAGAGACCAAATGAAAATGAGAAACACAATCACTGATCAATTTTGAAAGAAGGTGGTATATACTATAGAATTAAAACTATCTGTGGACACTTTATACAGAATGTAATTTATATAGATAAAAGTGAGAATTGACAATTTCTGAAATTAAATAAGGATATTTGGAATCTTACACTCCTAGGGATGCAAGACAATTTTTAAAAATCGAATTGCTGTCGTATCTATACTGTATCTTATTGTCTGACTTCTGGCTTCTGTCCTTGAAAGATATACACACACAAAGAGTATATGGTTAAACTTGCAAGCTATTAAACTACTTTGCAGCCATAGTGACTTATACACTAAGTAGTGATTGAGGTAGTATTCATTATTTTAAATAACTATGCTAGTAAGTTAATGCTACTACTCAGGACATCAATCATTTATTTTTCCATTCTCATAATGTTGAAAATGTTTTCTTTATATAAACAAAATTAAGTATCTGATGATATGCTTAAGTTGAACAATGTGGTAACAAGATATATTCTCATAAACACTTTCAGAAAAAAAATTAAAGACACATATTTAAAAATAACTATTTCTACTAAAAGTTAAATTATGACTTTTAAAACTCTGTGCATTCAAATACCACTGGTCAGGGCGCCTGAGTGGCTCAGTTAGTTAAGCCTCTGCCTTCAGCTCAGGTCATGATCCCAGAGTCTTGGGATGGAGCCCCACATGGGGCTCTCTGCTCAGCAGGGAGCCTGCTTCCTCCTCTCTCTGCCTGCCTCTCTGCCTACTTGTGATCTCTGTCTGTCAAATAAATAAATAAAAACTAAACAACAACAACAACAACAACAAAACCCTCTGGTCAAACAGGACTTTAATGTTGCTGAGAGTGAAAAATATTTTCTAAAGTTGCAAATGAACAAATCTTAAATCTTAATATATGATCCATTTGTCCCTAGAATGAATTTTGGTTTGATTTTTTTAAATACCTCTACTGACGAACCTTGGTGGCTCAGTTGGTTAATTGACTGCTTTCAGCTCAGGTCATGATTCCAGGGTCATGGGATCCAGCCCCAAATCCAGCTCCCTACTCAGCAGGGAGTCTGCTTTTCCCACTCCTCCTCCCTCTGTTGCTCCCCCTGTTTGTGCGCGCTCTCTTTCTCTGCCCAATGAATAAATAAATCTTAAAAAAATAAAAAATAAAATTAAATATCTCTATCAAGTAAAGAGTACTTTTTCCTGCACTCCTCTCCTTGGGAAGGTGTTTTGTCCTTGCATTCTTGACTGCCTACAGAAGTCCTGTGAGTTAACAGAAAGACTGGTGTAGGAAAGGGACTGATATGAGTAACCCTGCGTCTTCCTCTTCTTCAAGATGTGCCTGTCGGGGCACCTGGGTGGCTCAGTGGGTTAGGCCTCTGCTTTCAGCTCAGGTCATGGTCTCAGGGTCTTGGGATTGAGCCCCGCATCCTGCTTTCTCCAATCTCTCTCTCTCTCTCTCTGCCTGCTTCTCTGCCTACTTGTGATCTCTGTCTGTCAAAGAAAGAAAGAAAGAAAGAAAGAACACAAATTTTGGTCTGTTCTTCACTGTGTGGGGATTTAGAGAGCCTAGGTTGATATGGGAGCCATACAAACACTCCTGTGACTGTGGGTGGCTCGGGGCTATAATCGTGACTGCCTGGACAAGTCTGTATAATACTGGAGGTGAGGGTCCTATTTTAAATTATTGTAAATATTTTATTACAACATTTTATAACATCATAAGTAAATTTTTGGGCTGCATCTTCCTTAGTCTTTTTTGTCTTTTTAAATTCCTCCAGAACCTAAGTTTGGTGCTTAATAGTAGGTACCCTCCCTCTCATCTTTGAACTCAGCAGTTTTAAGCTCTTGTTATCTTTTTCCTATTCACTCATTTGTTGTTCTATATTCAGTACACAGACACGCTTTTATTTCAGTATTTGTCATATATTGTACTATAGTGAAATATATTATAAAAACAGTCATGAAATATATTCTATAGCTAGAAATCAATATATCCCAGTAGTGCAATCTTTTCCAAGATTGATTCTTCCTATTGACTAGCTTATTTTAGATATTTAAACAGTGATGGAGTTTAGATATCATTATCCAAATAGAAGCAAGCTGAATTACTATATTGATAAATAGTCTGAAAGCTATAAGATGAAATAAATGTGAAAAATGATATATATTGAAGAAGGTTTTTTATAATTTATTTTTCCCTATAGGGAGATAATTCAATCACTGGCTTTATCTATCATAAAATATCCCATTAAAGGCTTCAAGTATGCTACCCAAAGTTTTATGTCTAAGTCAATAATATGATGTACTAAATAACTCAGGGAAAAAAGACATTTTTCATTTATTTTTCATCACTTTAATACCGAGTGTATTTCACACAACTTATTTTTTCAAATGTTTAAAATGTTTGAATTTAGTTCCTGGTTACTTAGGAAGCAAAAAATTTACTGGCCTTTTGTTTAAAATGTTTGCTTATATACATGATGCCCTCAGTGTGTTAATATTACAATTGTTACTTAGTTGGTTAAGGAGAAAGCAAAAGAGAAAAAGCTCTAATTAAATACCACAAATCTCATTTTTTTAAAAAATGGAATAATAAGATTTCATGTTCAACCAGGTAAACATATAAAGTTAAAATATACCTAGAGCAACAATAAAAAAAAAAGTTTAGTATAATTACAACAGCAATATTTTTAAAAATTGCCTGAAATCTACCTGGTGTACATTTTAATTGCAAATACTTTATATCCTTTAGCTATGTAAATAATTTCATGGATTTTAGTTAACTTAGTAACATCACCCAGCAGAAATTCCTGAAAGAAATTATAAATAGCATTTAGAGGGGGGGAAAAAAAAGAATTCTGATAGAAAACACTAGGAAAACTAAATCCAAGGAGTATCCAGCCTGGAGAGAGCTAGGGAGTTCGGCAATTCCATGTCTTCCCCTCCCCCACCCCACTCCATAATTTGCCTTTAAGAAAATGCTTGAACAAGACTTTTAAATAATTGCAGTAAAACAATTTTGAGAGGACATATTACTGCCATTGAATTGTCAACCTGAAGAAATGATTTAATCCCACAAAGGATTTTTAGACCATACACACAAAACAAAAACATACACAACAAAAACTAATCTGAAAGCCAAAATGTGCATCTACAATGCCAAAACAATGAAAATAATCAAAAAGTCACCATGATTTTAGTACAAGGAACAAATATGTCTGTAAAAATCACCTGTGCTTTTTATCTCTTCTACCATTCCTCTGTCACTTGTTTCTTTTCCTATTTGGAGAATGTATTTTATGTTCTGAAATTCTGGATATTACACATTGTTAACATAAATGTGATGAAACCCAGTAAGAGTACAAGACCACTGAACTTTTTAAAGGAAGCTGTAGTAATCATTTAATTTTCGCTTTTACTTCCTGTTTTATTGCATTAATAATCATTGTTCCTAACCATACAGACACAGCTTTTAGAGAATCAGTTTTTATGACTACTGGAATATTTTATAAATTTTTTCTATCTGCACTTAATAATATTAACAATAACATAAATAATTAATTGCATGTATAAATTATGCCACACATTATGCTGAAACTATCTTCCCGCATCTACATTAATCTTCCTATGACCTTACCACACCCATTTTACTCTCCTACTTTCTCTTAAAAGAAACTAACAGAGAAGTTACTTAACATTTTAAAAATTTCACAATAAAATAAAATATTTCACACTTGGTTAAAAAAGGGAGGGAAAGTCAATTTTCAATAACAGGCTGATCTCTTTATCTTATAATTTTAGTACTATCCACTTATGGAAGACAGAGATCATGTCTTTTCTTGGCTGGCCTGTTCTGTCTACCTGAATCATTTACATTACTTTGCTTTAATTCCTTGAGGTTATATGACCGACTTGTATTTACTCACTATGTCCAGAAATCTCCTTTTCCAACCTCTCCATGCCTTGCTCACCTGCTCTTACTTGCCTCCTCATTCTCTCCAATTTTGTATCTTAGTTTGTTTAACTGAGTGTTTTGGCTCTTTGGATTTGGTTTTCATTCAGTCTTCTTGAATTAGATCTCAGTTATCGTCTACGCATATCATACTTTTGACATCTATTTAGTGAACTTGAACATTTCAGTCTCCAAACAAAGTGTAGTTTCATTTATTCATTTTAACAAATATTTAATGAGAACCTATTATATGCCAGGCACTTAAAGCAATGGAGGTAAAACCGGTGACAAGTACAGGTAAAATCCCAGTTTTCAAGAAAATATGCAGGAATGACAGATAATAAGCCAGGAAATGAGTAATTAAAGAATTTCACATAAAAATAAAGATTATAAAGAATACAAAGAAGATCAAGATATAATAGAGACTACTGGTGGACCACTGGGCATGTTCCTGGTACTAGGCAAAGGGAAACCCTCTCTAACAAGTAACATTTGAGCAGAAAAATTGTCCCAAAACATTTGAAGGTCATTGTGGTTGAAAAATAGAGAATGACAAGCAGAGAGAAAAGTTGAGGTCTGTGGTGAAAGCCAGTATAAGACATTCATGTAGTGCATTATATACCATAACAAGATATCTGGATTTTATTTTAAGTAGTTAATTATATGTTTTAGTTGACACAGGGGATGATTTGACCTTATCCAAGTTTTTAAAAGATCTGTGTGGAGTAAGGACCTGAGGCATATTCTGGGGAGAAATGTGGTGGTGACTTGGTCTAGGATGGTCTGGGTAGAAGTCAGAAAGTTTTGACATGGGATATATTTTGGAAGGAAAAAAGTATTGGCATCACTTACTGACAGACTGGACTGACAACTAAAGGAAAGAAAAGAGTCATCTTCTAAGGTAGGAAAAATGAAGAACTGGTGGCCTTTCATATTACCACACCACTGGTGTGAATCTGTCTGTATTCAGCACACTTACTGAGCAGCAGACAAGGAAGCAGGGAATCCCTGCTTTTATACTAATGGTATTCAGTGCTCTTCATTATAGTAAAGAGTAACATCCATTTCTAATAAAACGGTTGTACAAAATGGTTGGATATTCCTTAAAGTCACACACAAAACTAAATACATGGAATTCTGGGATATATTCAAGTTTTAGGAAAATCACATTTTCCCTACTATATTACCTCCCAAATATCATCTAAATGCTGACTTATATATCACCACAATAAAACACATATTTAATGATATTAAAACCACAGATTTCTTATTTCTTACAAATTTATAAATCGAAGAAGTGACATCATTAATCTCTACTTTTATTCAATTATGCATCATAATTGATATTTATGGATCAACTCTATATCATAATCAACCACAATCAGAAATACTAAGGAGTGTTAAAAAATGTAATTGTAGATCTTTAACGTTTGCTTCAGAAAACTTTTTCCTATTCTCTGTAACCAGGAGTGATGACTTCCACCCGTGACTTGACTGTTAATTATTCATTTTTTAAGCAAAATTTGGCCCGTTACCTGGCATTATAGAGTGTAATAGTTAATGACTGTATTTAATGCATGCTATTGTACTGCAAATTGACTTCAGGCAGGAACTAAGTAATAACCATCTACCTTACCATTGTGAATACCATAGAAGGCATTTAGGAATAACTCGATGGATAGATTGAATAAATGAATGAATTCTAGAAGTATTCAAACTGAAGCTTCTTTTCCTGACTGACAGTTTTAGCCACAAACACACATGAGCACAAATATTTTCAAAGAGTCATACCTCCCAAAGTAGCAGATAGCAAGAAATGTGTCCCATATTTCTTGATAAGGTTTTCTGTGATTTGCTGAAGGGTAGGTCGGCGTCCCAGAAGTCTTATGTTGCGGAAGAATTCAGGAGCAAGAGGGAGAGGGGAGCCCAGGAAATTTCTTCTCTCAACGGCAAGGTTATTTACTTTCCAGCGGCCAAACTCCCTGAAAAGCAAATTCATTTTTATTCATAAATACATAATCTATCTGAATGTTTTCATGTGAAAAGTTCACTTGGTAGTTTCGCTAGGGTCACCACATTACAATGAGTCTGGCCTGTAATAATATGTCATGTGCTATGAGTAGGAGAAGCAACATTTATAATTTATGTAACTGGAGTGAATATTCTGAAACCAAATCATATAAAGGAAAAAATAAGCCCCTTAAACAGCTTCCACTGATTTTTTTTTTCCCAAGAAAATATATACTCATAAACATGATTTTGTTATGCGTAGGACATGAATGCAGAGCTATTTAAAAAATCACCAAGGTAATATTTTATTATTTTGTAAGGGAACTTGTAAAAAAGAGAATGAATTTATTTTCATAATTCCGATTATTGTTTTCTCTATTCATTTTAGAGGGGGACCTTGTAAAACTTCAAGAATATTATAAAGCTACTGGAGAATTTTTTTTTTTTTTGCTACTGGAGAATTTAAAAAACATGATCTCAAAAGAAACATTTTTTACAGTAATTATTGCTTACAACATATTTTGAAACCTAAATTCAACTTGATCAGCAATTTCTCAGGATGCAAAACAAATTTTTAGGTAGTTTTGGCCAAATTGAAATGGAAGGTAGAGTTTTAAATGATTTATACATTAAAACATAGATTTATACATTTATATTGAGTTAAAATCAACCTAATGATACTTTAGCCAAGAACTATGGTGAACTGGATTTCCTGATTAACTGTATTTTTTCTGATGAGTGGTCTGATAAAAATCTTAAGTACCTTCCATTGGGAAGAATTCCATCCACCAGGCTAAATACTCCCAGGTATTTTATTTAACTTATTACTATCTAGCAAGTAAAATTTTGAATAGATATTGTATAAATATATGCCATATTTATGCATATTTTTCCTCCAAAAAATGCCTGCAGTGCACCAACGAACAGTGAATAATAAGAAGATAAGTCAGTGAACCAGACCAATACTGTCCCTGTCCAAATGGAGTTCACATTCTAGAGAAAGTTTTAAAAATAAATAAAGAAACAGACGTTAACTTAAATTTTAAACAAATGTCACAGTGTTGTAAGTGCAGAGATCTACCACAGACAGCCCACTGTGATAAGCCACAGAGCTGTGGGCAGTGGGGACCTGTTTTACTTTCAGAGACCAGAAACGGCAACTCTGGAGAGGTGGTATTTTATACTTAGGCAGTCTCTGAAGGGAGCGGGAAAAAAAAGTTGCCGAAGGAAGTGAAGCAGGGAAAAGATTCATACAGAATAAAGAAGAACAGTAAATACTTGGAGGACAAAGAGCCATATCCCTGACAGAGCCTCTAACTGGGAATATTTTGCTCACGAGACTCACATTTGGCAGCCCCACAATCCACTTGGTCTTTTGGAAATTAATTATAAGATAAGGTTCACTCAAGGATCTACGGAAGACTTCAGCCTGAGAACAAGTGAACTTAGTGGTTCTTTCATTGAGAGACTCTTGCCATCTCCTCCATAAATCAGCTGATCCACACAGTTTTCTCTACCAATGGTTCTCCAACTTCAGCACCTCTTAGAGTTGCCTGGAAACTCCACCCCAGAGTTTTCTGATTCATTAGGTCTGAAATGGGATCTGGAAGTTGCATTTTTAACAAGCAACGCTAATGCTGCTATTTGGAAAAAAATACTAATTAGAAAATTTAATGTATTGTCTTTAAAATTTTCTTAAAGTGCTCTATTCTCAATAAATGTAGAGCTCTTAGAGATACTATTCTAGATTTACTAATGCCTGTTTCCTCAGAAGACAGTATGGATGTCCTTTATCTTTCAAAACCTAGGTTGATATTAACAATTTTTTATGTCTTTTCTTTTTATAAAAAAGTTACCTGTATTGATTATACATGTATAATACATAACACATTTTTTATATTTTATATATTCTAAATAATGTATACTATATAGTACATGACATATATTTATATATGGCTATATAGAATTTCATATATGTTTATATATATATATTTTACATACTTTTTATATTATATATAAATATATATTAGAGTATTCTAATTTTAAATTCCAATGTTTATTAGAAAATATATTGTATATGTAAAATATATAATATAATCACATAGAATATATGTATATTATAATTTATTATATATTACACACAATGTATTATAACTATATATATTATATGCATATACTTATAATTGCATATATAATATATTATTATAATTGCATATTACATTATGTGTAATATATAATACATATAATAATATAGCTATATAAGTATATACTTATATATGAGTACGGTATACTTTTTATTTATATCATAAGTGTAAGTATATATTCAAAATTGTGAGGAAGAATCTTTAGATAAAACATTTAAGTTGTAATATTTTGTGATATATCTCAAGGTATATAATCATGTAATGCTTGTAAGAAGTTACTTATTAAACTATAATTGAAATAATAGTTGCTCAATTCCGAACTTTAAAAGCTTACCCACAAGAGCTACTTCTTTAATTTGCTGAAAAAATTTATAATTTTATCAAGGAGTGACATAACTTTAACTCAAAATTGTGGTGTTATTTTTCTCCATGATTTAAAGGTTAAATATATAAACTCACATGCATGTATTTGTAGACTAACATGTAGACTAATAAATGAATTAATTGGACTTGATATAACCAAGAAGATTGATTCAATTGTGATATTGTAGACACTATATAAACCCTTTTAAAATCACAGAATATTTCATACTAGATAACTGTTGGTAAATACACATTTGAAGTGTACAATTCTAGTCTTTCTTAACAATTATTTAATATACAGATAAAAACCCATGATCTATTCTGACCTGACTTACTACTTTCTTTAGTTTATTCCTCTTAAATTTGACAAAGAACAGATATAATATGAAGGAACTATAGTATATTTGTGTCATTTTCTGAAATCCGTTTTTAACACTAGTTTATAAGAAAATATATTAATTGTTCACTTTTATTGCCATTACCAGAATTCTGCTAGCCTTGTAGATGAATGTATGAAAAAACTTCATCTCCAAGGCTCAGAGATTATAGTAAGACAGGTAAAATGCAAATGAATAAATTTCATTTCAACCACTTTAAAATATTTTTATGTACAAAAGTTTAACGATGCAGTAGTTTATTTAACATAATTCCTCTACCCAATTTATCACTATCCTTTAATGTAAGTATAGTAATCTAACTTTGAATATGTTTTCTTTTCTCCTAGAGTCATATACCATGGAAAGCTATGCAGACCCTAAGACTGTGGACAAGCATTCCAGGAAGCTGTCAGGTGCTGAGGTAGTATGCCATCTGTAAACTTTGATGATTTTATAAAATCAGTTCACCTTCCAACGTTTCAGCTCCACAAAACATTTGACCATCCCATCTCATTATCCGCTCTGTCACTCAACAGCCAAAAGTAAAGGACAAGTCTTGCGAAGTATGATTAAACTCAGACTAATACTAAGGCAAATTAGCCGAATGACTAACTAACCAATTTAATTAATTAATTACTTTTAAGAAATCTATTAGTGTTAGTAATTATAGCAAATCGTTTCTTTCTTTCTTTCTTTTTTTTTTTTTTAATTTCATTTATTTATTTGACAGACAGAGATCACAAGTAGGCAGAGAGGCAGGCAGAGAGAGAGGAGGAAGCAGGCTCCCTGCTGAGCAGAGAACCCAATGCGGGGCTCCATCCGAGGTCCCTGGGATCCTGACCTGAGCCAAAGGCAGAGGCTTTAACCCACTGAGCCACCCAGGCGCTCCAAATTATTTTCTTATCTTGAAAGCTCTAGCTAAAATTCTTCTCCTAGGGTTGCCTGCGTGGCTCCATCAGTAGAGCCTCTGCCTTGGCCTCAGTTCATGATCCAGATCTCAGGGCCCTGGCATCAGCTCACATCAGGCTCCCTGCTCAGCGGGAGCCTGCTTCTCCCCTTCCCTGCTCCTTTGCCCTGTCCCCTGTTCATGCTCTCCCTTGCTGTCTCTCTCTCTCAAATAAATAGATAAAATCTTCAAAAATAAATAAATAAAATTCTTCTCCTAGTTTTTCTTTTATATTTTGTATAAAGAATAAAGTAATATACTATGCTTTAATGTGTACTTCTGTGTGGGTGTGTAAAATCATAAATGTTGATCTGAGATCTCTCATTTCCACTCTCCACATTATTAGTATGTATTGTAACGATACACGATCACTGCTATAATAGCTACAGATTTTTGGTGAAAACCCAGACAGATAGCACTGAAATAATCCTGAGAAGTGGTGGCAAAAATCACTTTAAGTAAAGGAAGTCATACCAGAAAAATTAAGTACCACACTGAGCAGTGAACATTAGGTATACATACAAATACTCAGGGTCCCTTCACCCTGGGCACAGGATAAGACCAGTTACTGGTGTCTTTTAAAATCAGTGTGGCCATGTGGCTTACTTTGACTAATGAAGTATGCACCTGGCTGGTCCATCAGCCTGGGATCCTAATAAACAATGATAATTCAAATCTCCATCCCCCAACCCCACCCCTGCAGTTTACAGGGGTGAACAAGCTCATGAACTACAAAGAAATTTTGTCATGCAAAGCTATCAAGATTATGGGGTTATTAGTTGGTTTATTTGCTTGCTCTCTAGTAATATAATCTAGTACATCATAAGCAACATACAGTAGTTTGACTTTGGGGTAACTTGAGAAGGCAATAAAGAACTAATGTTGTATATAAATTGGAAAATTATGGATGCAGGTTTTTTTTTTTCCTCCCTGAAAAAAGATAAAATTCACTTCAGTTGCAACTAGACCATGCATTCATTAAATCTTGGAAAATTTAAAAGCAATGGAATGCTGAATTGAAAGCACGCTGTCGGGTATGATTATTATAATGAGAGCATTTTACCTAAAGGATCTAAGGATTCCATCTAGATTCATCATGTTTATATTAAATAAGAACATTGTTGCATCTAACTGAATACTCCATTCTACCTGAAGCCTTCACAGTACATAAATATTTTCCCATCATAACCTTTGGAGGTCTTTAAATGAAATAGGCACAATCATTAGAGTTTAATGTGACTCAGCCCCTTTAGAAGAAGCACTATTTTGTGACACCCAAATGAGCTATAAACAGTTCACCCAGGGGGCGCCTGGGTGGCTCAGTGGGTTAAGCCGCTGCCTTCGGCTCAGGTCAGGATCCCAGGGTCCTGGGATTGAGCCCCGCATCAGGCTCTCTGCTCGGCAGGGGGCCTGCTTCCTCCTCTCTCTCTGCTGCCTCTCTGCCTACTTGTGATCTCTGTCTGTCAAATAAATAAATAAAAAAAAAAAAAAAAAAAAAAAAAACAGTTCAGCCAGAACAGTACTTTGCAAATGTTTTTGTTGGCTCTAAGAAGCCTCGATTAGTTGATTAAGTTGTATGTTTGCCTGCTAAAAATTCTGACTTGCAGGCATCTATTATTATGTATGTCTATGTAATGTTTACTTTTCTACAACAATATTTATTGTAATTTTATCTGTACCCACTTAATGTAAAAGATTGGAAAGCAAGAATGACATCAACAGATTCCATTTAAATAATGATTACATCATTGCCATATTGTCATTGACCTTTCTTATTAGTATTTAAATTCCATGTGAATACAAAAATGCACTCTGTGTATTTAAAATATATTAACTACCATAATTTCTTTCAAATTGCACATATATATCCAGTTCCTGGAAAATATAGATCCTGCCACTGTTGCTTTTCAATTCAATGCCAAAGGAAAAGAAGGAACAAATAAATTGACAAAATCAGATGATACAGTTGCTGAAAAGATTTACCGTTAATTACCAATTTACACTAAATAAAGTTGCTTATCTAAGTCTAAAGAGGCTATTATTGTATTATTTTTCATAACACTACATTTGTTGGCTTATAATTTTGATTCATTCAATATTAATTAAATTTGTGTTTACAACAGAGTATTAAATAAGATATATTACCCAAGCACTAATGTATGGCAAACAAATTCTGCCTGAGAATCATAAATTGACTTGCCAATCTTGTGTAGCAATATCCTTCTAATTGCATCTATAAAGTCATACTGATCTTTAAAAATGCCACTAATAATCAATACTAACTCCCCATAATTCTATTATGTGTAACTGTTATATATATAAATGGTTCTTTGAACGTTCTTTCCTTATAGCTTTCATGTTGCACAGATGATGCTGTTTTGCATTTGGCCTGGAAAAGAGAGATGTTCCTAATGGCCTGGCTGACTGTAGCTCTGAAGCTAGTGTTTTTAAAGCAGCTGAATGCTAAACAGTTGGCAGAGTAGAAAATCCACTTTCTTTCGCCCTCCTGCCCTTTGAGACAAAACAATTAAAAAAAAAAATTAACAGTAGCGAGTTTTTAAATCTTGAGAGGTCTTTTTAGATGAGGCTAGGAATTTAACACAATGAATTTAAGCAAATAAAATACTGGAATGAATAAAAGACCAATGAAAAATACGGCTTATGTAAATTGTGTACATGTAGGATTTTTGAGAAGCACAGTTAATGACTATAGTATTTTGAAAGAGCAGCCAACAGGAGCACCTGGGCTGCTCAAAGGTTAAAGCATCGGCCTTTAGCTCAGGTCCTGATCCCAGGGTCCTAGGATCGAGTCCTACACCCAGCTCCCTGCTCAGCAGGGAACTTACTTCTCCCTCTCCCACTTCCCCTGCTTGTGCTCCCTCTCTCACTATTCTCTCTGTCAAATAAATAAATAAAATCTTAAAAAAAAAAAAAGAGCTGCCAACTCATCGTTGATTAGAGAAAACAAATTAGAAGAATTGCAACAGAATATTGCCCCCACCCCTATAAAACAGCAAGAATTAATTATAGGTGTAGCTTCTTATCTATATCATTGAATTAAAGAAAATGGAGGTAGAGTTACAAATAATTTTTTTAAAGAATTGTTTGTGGCTAGTAATATATATTCCTAATTATTTAAAAAGTGTTAAATTTTCAGGGCCATAAAATGACTGAAAATTAATATTAGCTTATATAGTTTTAAGTTATTTCTGTAATTTAATAGATAGGGTTTTAGTCAAATTTTAAGAGAAATACCACAGAATTTAGTTACAATAGTCAATGCCATTATTCCGAAAGGTGACTTATTTAATAGAAACATAAAGTTACCACATGCTGTGTCCACACAGATATATATACATAATATAGTAATTTATTATTTACATCTAAATTAAATCACTCTTTTGAGCAGATGTTAGCAAAAGTATTGATGTAAAAAATGTAGATACATGCTGTCAATGAAGGACTTTCTAAATTGAAGAGAAGGAATTCAGTAACAAACAAAAGTTTTTCTTTCTAAATTTTGGTACTGTAATTTAACACCTGTTACAACTTATCACAATTCTCCATCAATCACATTAATATAATACAGAGATTTGGTAACTATTAATCAGTGTAGAGAAGCCAAGAGACAGATACAACTAGTTAAATTAAAATATTCTGATTTTTTCTGACTCAAGAAATAAACAAATATCAAGGTCCTTTCTTTACATTTATAATTTAAAAGATATTTATCTTGGTTAATTAGCAAAAATATTTGCATTTCACACATTAATTTAAATATTTTAGGGAGGTAATGTCAGCTTTTCAAGAGAGATTTAGGAGTCAGAATGCTGAAGTTTCAAATCCCTCCCTCACCAACTCAATTCACAAAATTCAAAGTCCTATAAATTCTGGCATATTCTTAACCTCACTGACATAAAGTCATTTCACTTAGGTACATACATCTAATAGTAGATGTGTAACATTTAACTAAAATGGTACAGGGGACATGGTTTACCTCTTAGCAAATTTTGGCATGTGTATGCTTGTGAAGTCATGAATTTTTGTCCCAAGATGTCAATTCTTTAAATATATATAAATATTGATCAAAATCATAATCCTTAGAGAAATAAGTGGTCAAATTAACAAAATAATTAATAAACAGAGCCATACTCAAAGAACCTACAAGGGCACCTAAATGGCTCAGTTGGTTAAGTGTCCAACTTGATTTCAGCTCAGGTCTTGATCTCAAGGTGGTGAGATCAAGCCGTGACTGTGTCAGGTTCTGTGCTCAGTGCAGAGTCGGCTTGAGATGTTCTCTCTCTCCTTCTCTATTTGCCCCTCTCCCTGCTCACATGTTCTCTCTCCGTCTCTCTTTCTCAAATAAATAAATAAGTAAAATCTTAAAAAAAAAAAAAAAGAATCTGCAGATTGCTCTTCTTTGTCCAGGTACAGACTAATAAGTTAAATGCTCATGAGGAAGGTCATTGCTAAAAGAAGAGTTAACAGCTAATGAAAAATTAATATGCTTTGTGATAATGTCTTTAAACATTTAAGCAATAAGTTCATTAAGATTTCTTTATGATGGTCCAGTCTCTACCTTAAATATTGGATCAAACATTCACAAACTGTGGATTATGACAAGTAGCTAACCAATTAAATATTTGAACTTGCAGTAAGTTACAAATTCATATGCTATTTAATTTCAATAATATAAGGTAAAAAATATAAGATCAAGGGTCATTCTCTTTGAGAGTAATTACAATTTTTAGAGGCAGTGAATATAAATTGTTAATCTTTTTAATGGAATTTTTTCATAATAAAAATTAATTTTAAATATAACTCAATTTAATAGAATATATATTTTTCCTGAAATAGGTTTTAAAATGGCTTAAATAAAATTCTTCTTAAAATGTTATGATTTTCCCACATGTTAAGGGAATTAAACTTGCTATTAATTTTATGTCTTTTGCATTAACACATGGAAGAGAGGCTGGATATGGTCTATTACAACAAATTTTCAGAAAAAAAGTGTACACTCTTAGATTTACAAGGTGTGAATTATTATTCCCCAAATTATAACCTTTCAGCCTGAATCAGGCTTGAGTTGTCAAAATGCCACTTTACACAAAAAAAGCTTGTGAAGCATAAACTGGCAATGTCACGTTTCTCTGGATATTACCCTTAGAATTTATGGATTACAAATTGAAATTTATTATCTAACAGGCACTTAGCCTTCCTGTCTTCTATGCTTGAGAATTATACAAAATAAATTAGTTAACTATCACCTACTATATACATACTTCAACAGGGAAACTGCACTCATATTTACCACATCAACGGAGTCCTCAACTAATGGTTATATATACTCATAGCTGAGTATTTTTCTTGCTCCTAGTAACTAATATATTGGTGTAGTTACTTGATTAATACCTGCCTTCTCCTTAATGCAACAGGCTCAAATATATGCTTTCTTTTTATGGCCGTGCATTTTTAAGACTGAGATACATGACCTGTAGTAATCATTCAATTTATACATACTGAATCAACAAATGAGCAATGTTCACATGTGAGCTAAAATGAAATGACTTAGTTATATAACTAAGATAGGGATGGGGTTTGTGACTTGTAAGCATACACCTTGGCTAAAATTCATACAACACCAAACCTATTGGAAGAACGTATTTCTCAATCATGCACTTGGAATGTTCAAGTGACTGAGGGACATTAGGAGTTAACTGTTAGCTAAAATGAGAATCATTAATGACTAGGAAACAACCTACTCTTGTTAAATCTAATATGTATGAATATTGAAAAAAATGTTATCGTTATCTGTGAGTGCCGTAAAATATATAGTGGTGGTGTTCATAGGCTTGGTTAGTGGGAACTTTGTGGAGAGAAGTCCTGCCATTTCCATTATAAGTGTACCTTCATCATTCACATCTGTGTCACCCACATGGAAAGGAAAGAAGGCTGATTTATATAAACCCAATTCCCATCTCGCCAGGGAAGAAATAAATACAGAATATATAAGTGGACTAGCTTTCCACTACTACCATTAAAATATAAATTTTTTACCTATGAATTATTATTTTTTTCCCATTAACAAGCAATAAATGTAAAGTTAAAGTTTGGAAGGTAAAAAACAAAATGTTCAAATTAACGGCAATTTAAAATTTTGATTGGCAAAAACTTTTACCTCAACATAACATTTGGAATGATAATCTTGTGTTGAAAGCAAAAATCTATGAGGTTTAAACTAGTGCACTGGGAAGACATGCTCTTCTTATCTACTTTCAATGAGTGAGAGAAACTTGGTGCCGATTATCCCTCCAAGGATGTTCACCTACCAAGAGGTTGAATCTGAGGGGATTTGACACCAAAACCAATGGCTTTAACTTTCTTATAGATTAAGAGAAACTGGTGATTGAAAAGTAGACTTTAACAGGAATGTATGATGTGTGTTTATATATGTGTTTATGAAGGTACTGTCTGTGGAGAGTATATAGTGAAAGAAAAATATACAGACAAAAATATAGAAAGAGAGGGAGAAAGAGTAGGGGAAAAGTGGGGAAGAGGTAAGTAATCATATGGGGATCAAGTGAGAAACATTATTATATCAACATAAATAAATATAAATATAATGGAAGCAAAATGACAATTATAGATTAATCCTGTATTATCCTGACTAATGGATATCCCCAAAATAGATAATGCAAATATCTGCTTGGTAGAAAAAGCTAAAGAAACTTTGGGAGTAATTCATATTTCTTAGAAAAGGATGGTAGAATTGTAGGAAATAAGGATTAAAGAGGTCTGTGAGCAACTGCTTTACAGGTGACATAGTATAGTCCAAACTCCATACTCAAAAGTACAGAGAATAAAAACCCTCAGAGGGAGAAACACAGATGGTAAGAGAAAAAATATATTCTTAGATGGGGTCATCCAACAGTTCTGAGGAGACTCAAGGATGAGATTGGGAAGCTGATGGGAAAATCTCTTATATCAAACAAGCACCAAGCTGGAGGATGCTGATATGACCCCAGCGCACAAGAAGGGTCCCAGAGACACAAAGAGTCCTGTAAAGCCACAGGGATATTTAAATTCCACAATAAAAGTTTAACATCACTCAACGTAAAAGGAAGCAGTGCACCACAAGAAAAAAAAATCATGGTTTCTACAAAGGGATATTATGTCTGATCACTTCACTGTAATTACCTTTAATGAGAAATAGGCATGTAAAAAATTCTTGAATATAATCTATCAATTCTTTTAAAAAATGTCTCCTCATAATTTGCTTAAAAAAAAAAAACAATCAGGTTGCTAGAATGCTTAATAGTTCAGAACACTTACATTTGGAAAAAATCTATCCAAACAATGGAAATATCTGAAAAGAAAGATTAATCACAACAAAAAGAACTGATCAGATGTGCTACTTATCTAATACGCAAAGTAATTAGCTAAGCTATATTCAACGAAAAAGTGTTAACATACTTAGAAAAAGAGAACACTTGAGTGGGATTCAGGGGGGCAGTCTTCTAAAAGAGAAAAGACTGAAACCTCCTAGAACCACAGAAGGTTAAAACTGAGCATACATAGTATTTGGTTAAAAGAGAAGAAAAAAGAGTAATAAAGGATGCACCTGTGATGATAGAGGAAGATTGGACATTGATAAATATAAGAATCATGAAAAACACCTTTAGAGGTTTTTATTACTTTACAGTTGACACTGAAAAGGAAGTGGATCAATAAAACTAAAATACTGATGGACCTGTACCATGGAGAGTCCCTCTATGGGACAAAGGAAAATGGAAAATAAAAAGATGAAATAATCACAAAAGTATCCAAGGAAAATTTATAAGAATGAAGGGAGATGAGAGAAGACTGGGAATAGGGTCAATCTGAGGACACGCAGATTGGTTAAAAAGAGGAAAACAAGGAAATAAAAAGGAGAAGATTTATACTATCTTGAAAGGAGAAATCAAAGTATTTTCTACATTTCACCTCAACATTACAGGATTGATAAAAACAATGAAAATGCATATATACAACTGATAGTTTCTACTTTCCATTTCTTGCCCTGTCAACATCATCAGTTTGAGGTTTTTTTGTGTTTGTTTTGTTTTTTATTTCATTTGTGTTTTTTTAATTTTTTTACTTTATTTATTTATTTTTTAAGATTTTATTTATTTATTTGACAGACAGAGATCACAAGTAGGCAGAGAGGCAGGCAGAGAGAGGTGGTGGGAAGCAGGCTCCCTGCTGAGCAGAAAGCCCGATGTGGGGCTAGATCCCAGGACCCTAGGATCATGACCTGAGCCGAAGGCAGAGACTTAACTCACTGAGCCACCCAGGAGTCCCTGTTTTATTTTTTTAGAGAGAGAGAGAGAGACAGATTGGGGCAGAGAGGGGCAGAGGAAGAGAGAGAATCTCAATAAGCCTCCACACCCAGTGTGGAGTCCAACACAGAGTTCTATCCTACAACCCTGAGATCATGACCTGAGGCAAAATAAAGAGTCAAAAGAGTCAGTCACTCAATGGACTGAGTCACCCAGGTGCTCCTGAGTTTTTTATATATATATATATATATATAAAATTTATAGTATATAAATATACTGAAAATAGTATTTTAAAAAATAGTATTCTGAATCACAAGTATAATGAAAATATGAAAAGAATAAATTGCAGATGAACATCTTAAATAAAGGCAAGATATTAATAACATTTCAATATATAGTTAGCATTAAATTTATATTCATGGACACTTAAGGTCCAATAGTGATGTCTATGGTGAAATATAACATGAAAAATAGCTGACATTTACTAAGCAATTTTTATGTGACAAATGTGAAGAGTTTTCCTGTCTCCCTTACTTTCACACACAATCAGGAAATAAGTATAAGTGTCAAATAAGAAAGTCAAATGCCATACTGACACATGCAAATTTGGGTGCAGGAAGATTTAGGGGAAAACACTGGCATAAACATAGAACTCCAATTTTCAAGTGATTTGTTTATCACCAAATTAATCCCTGGTTACAGAGGGTCTCCATCTCCTACAGGAAGAAATTCAGTTGCTAGATCTCATTTTGAGTAACTGATGTTTTGAAATAGGCAGCAGGTTCAGTTACAGAGTTATAACTTTCCCAGAGCTCTTTCCTCTAAGACCATAGATGCAGATCAATTCTCTAAGATTGTCTCCTGTCTTTTCGATAAATGGCTCTGTGGGAAAGTTGATACCTAGAAAATTGGAGCACTTTTCATCTTGGCATGAGTTAATTCATTGATTAGATATTTATTGAGCATTTATCATATTCCAGAACTGTTGTTAGACACTATTGATGTACTTGTTACTGTTATTAACAGAACAGCTAGCCAGCCAGGGAGAGGTGAGCAATTTTATCTGTACACTGGCATTGTGTTTGTTTGATCTGGGACTTTTATGTATACCTAAGGTCACAGGAATAAAAAAGGAATAATTGTGCACTTTAGTTTCATGCAGTGATTGTAATCATCTGGCATAAAGCAGGCATTCAATAAATACTCCTTGAATGAATGAATGAATATTTGAATGCAATTCTTTTTTTTTTAAAGATTTATTCATTTATATGAGAGAGACAGAGAGAGGGAGTGGGGAGAGAGGCAGAGATAAAAGGAGAGAAGCAGAATCCCCACTGAGTGGGACCCCAATTTGGGTTTGATCCCACAATGCTCAGAACATTGATCTTGATCCCTCAATGCTGAGCTGAAATCAAGAGTCTGACCCTTAGTCCAGCTGTACTACCCAGGTACCCCTTGAGTACAATTCTTAATATGATTAAGTTGATTCATAAAAAATTTTTTTATTAAATGTTTTATTGGTATAATGGTAAGATTTCTATTCACTTGTAAAAAACCAATAGAGAACTCTTATACTTTTTCCAGTTTCTTCCAATGATTACATCTTACACCACCATTGTATAACATCACAACTAGGATAATGGCATTGATACTGTCGAAATACAGAACATTCCCTTCTCTGCAAGGATCCTTCACGATGTCCTCATCTAGACCCATATACTTTCCTCCTGACCTCCAGATTCCTGACAACCACTAATTTCTTCTCTACTTCAATAATTTTTATCATTTTAACAATGTTATATAAATGGAATCATACAGTGTGTAACCTAGTGGCATTGGTTTTTTCCACTCAGAATAAATCCCTAGAGATTCATTTAAGTTGTGGCTGCTATCGAAGTTTGTTCATTTTCCCTGCTGAATGGTATTGCATGATATAATTGTATCAGTTTGTTGATACAATTGTATCAATTGTTGAAGATATTCAGATTGTTTCTAGGTTTTGGCTACTACAAATAAAACTATCATTTACATTTGTGTACAGATTTTTGTGTGATCGTAAGTCTTAATTTCTTTGTGATAAATGCCCAGAAGTACATTTGCTGGGTTATATGAAGATTATAGCATTTTACATTATCAGAACCAATGTTTAAGTGGAGTAATTTATTCATGCCCTCCCCAGAATTTTTTGTATTTTCTTTTAATTTTAGCCATTTTGATAGGTAAAAGTTTTATTGGTATGTAGTTATATCTCATTGGGCTTGATTGCTTTTAATTTGCATCTTTTTAATAGCTCATGATATTCATCATGTTTTCATGGGTTTATTTGTCATGTGTATAATCTTCTTCACTAAATATTTGGTCATATCTTTTGCAAATATTCTATCTGAATTTTTTAATGATTAATTTTGATAGAAATAAAAAGATTAGATAGAAGATGATAAATAAATAGATATTGGTCTTTTATTACATATGTGAGTTGCAAATATGTTCTTGCTTATATTTGCATGTATATAACTTAAATTTTTACCCTCTTTAACAGGATCTGCCAAACAGTAGAAGTTTTTAATACTGATGTTGCCCAATTTATCAAATTTTCCTTATAAGGATCATGCATTTGGTGTCAAATCTAAGAACATTTTGTCTAACCCTAGATCTCAAAGATTTTCTTTCCCTATGTTTTATTGTTATCTTTTCATTTTCCTGACATTGTCTTGGAGAAAAGACGTTTTAAAATTAAACGAAGCCTAGCATATCAATTACTGCTTTCACAGATTTTGTCTTTGGTGTTATATGTAAAAAGTCATCACCTTACCTCAGAACAGGTTTTCTGCCTGTTGTCCTCTAGAAGTTTTATAGTTCTGTGTTTTATATTTAGCTCTGTGATCCATTTGACCTACTTCTTGTAAAGGTGTGAGGTCTATGTCTGCATTCACTTTTTTGCATTTAGTTGTCAAGTTATTCCAGCCCCATTTGTTGGAAAGATTAACTCTGCTCCATTGTATTGCCTTTGCTTCTTTGTCACTGGTTGGGTTTCCCTAGCCAGGCTACCCTCTCCTCCACAGCGTTCAAAGTCTTTTTAGGTTTGTTTTATACATAATATCCAGGGGGGTTTTGATTGTTGTACTTAGTAGGATAAACCAAGAAAAGTACATTTAATTTATTTTCCTCGAAGCAGAAGCTACTATAACAATGCTAATATTTTTAAATTACTTTCATTTATTTAATAACACATAATAAATACATAATTGTATTTTGAAATATGAAACATTGCTAAGAGGCTAATAATTCTATTAAATTGTAAGAAGTTACTAAACTTAACACAGGTGACTGAAAAAACTTTGAATTAAAAATCTTTTCTTACCAATTTTATACATCTTTCTGAAGACATAGAACAAATAGGGAGAAAAACATATACGATATTTAAAAAATCTTAGAGCTTTTGGAAACTGTAAAAAAAGTTGGAGAGGAAATAGAGTCAGTCAAAAGTCATCCTTTTGTAATTACAGAGACAACTAACCTTAATAAAAGTATATTTGGAGTGTTCTGAGGGACAATTCTGTGTACATTTAAGAGTAGAGTTTTTGTAAGAATTTATTGAAAGGTCATCAACCATAGAAAATGGTATTTGTTGAGATTAAAAATGGAGCACAAGAGGTGCCTGGGTGGCTCAGTGGGTTAAGCCTCTGCCTTCGGCTCGGGTCATGATCTCAGGGTCCTGGGATCGAGCCCCGCAGCAGGCTCTCTGTTCAGCAGCGAGCCTGCTTCCCTCTCTCTCTCTCTCTCTCTGCCTCTCTGCCTCTCTGCCTACTTATGATCTTTGTCAAGTAAATAAATAAAATCTTAAAAAAAAATGGAGCACAAAACTTTCCAATAAAATTTGTATGCAACTACATATAATTTTTATGTAGATATATTTTTATAAAACTCCATTTTTCTCCATATATGTTTTTATGTATACTACCTATATTTTTCTGTAAATATATTTCTATTTTGAAAGTAATTTTGATGATATATGTATAGGCAGAAGTTTTGTTATTTTTTTTAAAATTAAAGTTGTGGTAGAGATTGTCAGACACACTTTATAAAGAAAAAAAGTCACATTGTAAATTTAGAAATGAAGTCTGTAACAAAAACACAAACCAAAATCAATTACAACAACATCAAAATTTTGTTTTATATACCATGCCATGGCTTAGAAACTTCTAACATTTTAGATATTCTTCATGCCTCTAATAGATTAGACTTGCTCTTGTTGGTTATTACGGCCATAAATGGAAAAGTAGGCAAGAATAACAGTACCATACTGTTACTCTAAATAAGAATATTTTTTAAGAGTTAAATGTATATCTTCAAGTACAATGCAAATTTTTTCTCAGAATATAGAAGATATTCAGCTCCTATCTGCTGAATATTATTTGTTTAATAGAAAATAAAATTAATGATGACCATAAAATATGTTTGAATAAACTATGTATAGACTTAGAATGATGTTTTTTTAATGCATCAGCTTGAGGGAAACATACATTTTAATTTTAACTTTTTAAAATTAATAAAAATTAATCAATTAACATCAAAATAGTGTGAGAAATTTTTTTCTTTGTGGAGGATGTAATGATTACACTATTAATTAGATAACATATTTTAATTTTCCAAGTTTGAGCATTAGCAGCAAATGAAAAAATTACATTTTTGTTAAATTTAATAGGAAGATCATGGTAAGCAGATCCCCAAAGAACAATTAAAAATAAATTTTGTAGAAACATTAATATTTGATGTCCCTATAAGCATAAGTTAAATGGTGTAATGACTTTCTGATGATAATTTACAATATTTTAGAGAAAAGAAATATTTCAGGTGAGATTAGGGTAGCTCTGAAGTTGAAGGTGACCAGTCTTTTTATAAAGCAGATACACTGTAATCTGAAAGTTCTAATTAAATAATACAAGAAAAAATAGTCAATAAAGCCTGAAAAAAGAGATAAAAAAATATGTTAAATGTGAGGAAATCAGGTTACGTTAAGGTGGGACTGCTAAATCGACACTGAAAATAAATGAGGTTTTAATACCTCAAGTCAGCCATTTATTTCATTTATTCAGTTTAGAGTAAAATTGCAATTAAGTATTCTAGCAAGTGCTCTTATTCATTTGGATTTGAGCTTGAATAACTATTTTATAAATTAGGTATTAGAATTCTTCTGAAAGAACTAAATCAATTAAAAGTTAGTAAAGCCAGAAGTCCAGATGGCACTGAATCCACCCAACTAATATTAAGTACCTTGGATTTGGCTCATTCTCATTATTTAATTATTCATGTAATATATATGAAAATCTGGCAAATTGGAAAATTGCCAGTAATTTGCCCCATCAATGGAAGATGACTAATTTCTTCTAACTACAGACATAGACACAATAATTATCTTCTAATTCCTTCTAGATATTTTAAAAAGTAATTGACTCTATTTTTAAAAATCAACAATCAAAAGAAAATCGCAGATAATTTATTTTTCCCCATGATTTAATCAAGTGACCATTCATATAAAACTTAGTAAGCAGTCATCTAATAGAGAAATGATACTCCGTATTAACTAAATTAATAAAGAAAAAGTTTTCAAGTGAAGACTTGAAAAGAGGAAGAATTCTATGCCTATACATTTTTGCACTAGATTGTTTTATGTCTTTGGATAAATCACTTATCACTTAGATTCTTATTTGCTATGCTATAAAATTAAGCACATAATTTAACAAATTCAAATGTTTTTTCTAGATTTCTGATTTCTTGTTTTAAATTTATGTAAATCTGTAGAAGAAAATTTTCACATTTAAAATTCTCAAAAATAAGCATATCTCTAAATAGCATATGATTCACATTATTTTGTATTATTTTACATTTGTTATTATAGCATATGTGTATACTATAGCAATAAAATGTTGCTCATTTGCTTTCTTTCTTTTTTTTTTTTTGACAATAGTCAACTAGTTATCTGTCAAAGCAAAGATAACTACAATCATGTATAACTTTGTATCTATTTCCTCTCTGAAGACTCATGGTAATAAAGCCTATATCATTGTTATCACTACTTTATAAAAGATGAAAATAAGGCAAAGTCAAGTTAAAACACGGCCTATCCGAAACAGTTTATAAATCAACATTGCCCAATTGACATATTTTGTGAGCCACAAACATTACAGCGTCTGAGCAGAATAGTGACATAAACATAAAGGAAATGAAAAGAAGGTTGTTGCACTGGGACTAGAAAGGGGTATCGGAATTTAAATGAGCCATTCTGGAGGCCGCTGAAACATCCCAGTTCTGAGAAAAGTCCGGTCAAGAATCATAATGACAAGATTGACAAGAAAAGAAAGAATTTGAGAAAAAACAAAAATATATGATTTTAGCATTTATTCGTAATAGAACCTAGTGAAAAACAATATTAGCTCTTCGACGTAATAAAATTATTCTTGGATTAAAGCTAAAGCTGGTTGGAGGATGGTGTAGAAAAAATGACCATGACCTTGGGCTAGTGGATCAAGTTTGTAACAAAAAACTTCTTTGCCCTATGTCTGGATAAGCGAATTGTGTTAATATTTTGTGCTAAAACTCACTTATCTTGACACAGATAATCAAAAAATATAGTACAACAATTATGGTTATAGGCAGGCACAAGACAAGGAACCAGGTTGGGATAATGGTTTGCATATATGTTGCATCTTAAGGGCAGACAGGGTAATTCCTATGTATAAAATACATAAAATATTTTAGCCTATTTAAATAAAAGATACTATTATAAAATAATATGTTACTTCTATATTTATGATTGTCTAAATTGTATAGCCTAACTTAACAGTAAATACACAATGACAGTACTAATTTCCTAAATCATAAATCATTTCCATGGACATTGTATGACACTGAAGAGCACAAATTCTGAATTCTTGAGTGTCTATGAGTGCAAAATACTCTGTGCAAAGCACATTTTGTCACTTTACAGATTTGGAAACCAAACCCTAAGTAAGCCTGGTTAAGTGACATTGCTAAACTTAAACAGTAATAATTAAGAATAAGAATTAAAAATTAAAACATTAAGAGTTTTAAGGCTTTTTTTTGTAATTAAATATACTGTGATGAACTGAACTTCCTATTAAAAGCATATTTAATAGTCCCTAAAAATGAGAATAATATTATTAGTTGAATCTAAGAGGAGAAATCTGAGCTATCTCCCCTGAAAAATTTTATAATGTTAACCATGGCTCACTTCTAAAAAAAACAAAACAAAACAAAAAAACAACCAGGCTTCTATATTTAGAAATAATTTCCCCTCCTTTTTCCTTATATCTATCCCTTGAAATAGTAACAAAAAAGAAAATTAAAAATAAAGAGGACATGTGTTGTGATGAGCACTAGGAGTTATATGCAGCTAGTGAATTGTTGAGCACTACATCAAAAACTAATGATGTACTATACATTGGCTAACTGAACATAATAAAAATTTTTCATTTGTGGCAGGATGGCATATTGCCTCTACCTTGAAAATAATTAAATAAATTAGACTAACAGCAGTATTTTAAAATATGTTCAAGTGACAAGAAAACTAAGATTATTCAGAATCAAAAACTGGAAAAGCAAAAGTATAGAAATGTATGAAAATAAAAATAAGGAAGTATTTAGAACTTGACAGTGTTCCATATGGGTAAAGTAATTACAAACATGAAATTTATAATCACAATTTCTTACATTAAAAACCCAAAAAGCCATGAGTATTGATTAGATATATATAAATAAAGAAAAAATGATAACAAACCAAAAGAATGAAAAAAGGGGACAAAATAGAGAAGCTCTAATACAGAAAAATACAATAGAAAAAATTATGAAAAAAGTCAGGTCCTTGACATAGGCAATAAGAATAAAAATAGCTAAGCTGGTTTAGGTCAGAATGAAAACTTTTGTTCATCAAAGGACACAATCAACAGAATGAAAGAGCAAATTATAAAATGGGAGATAATTTTCATATAACTAATAAGTGGTTCATATCCAGCATAACAAAGAATTCCTATAGCTCAACATTAAACGGGCAAAGGAATTGAATAGACATTTCTCCTTAGAAGATATACAAATGGCCAAAAACATATGAAAATATTTTTATCCTCACTAATCAATAGAAAACTGCAAATCAAAACCACAATAAGATAGCATCTCATACCTATTAAGATGGCTAAAATCAGAAAAAAAGGAGGAGAGAGATAAGAAAGGAAAGAAGAAATAAAGAGAAAATAACAAATGTTAGTTAGGATGGGAAGAAATTAGAAACTTTGTGCACTCTCAGTGGGGATATGTAACCAACAGCCATTTGGGAAAACAAGATAGTGCTTCCTCAAAAAAGTTGAAAAATAGAATTACAATATGACCTAGCAATTCTACATTTGGGTATGCATGCAGAAGAACTAAAAGCAAGATCTGAAAAGAATAAATGTACACTCAAGTTTACAGCCACAGTATCTACAAGGTGGAAAGAAGCCACATGCCCATAGACAGATGACTGGAAAGCAAAATACAGTGTAAATGTACAATGGAACATTACTTGCCTTAAAATGAAAATTAATTTTAAAACATGCTGCAACATGAATAAACCTTGACATTATGGTAAGTGTAATAAGACAGTCACAAAAAATATTCCATATTCTATATGATTCTACTTATTTGAGGTACCTAAAGTAGTGAAATTCAGAGATTAAAAGCAAAATGGTGTTTCCCAGAGCCCGGGGAGAGGGGGTATTGGAGAGTTACTGCTTAATGAGTACAAAGTTTCAGTTTTACAAGGTGATGGATGATGGAGTTGGATGGTGGTGATAGATGCACAAAAATATGAATGTACTTAATCCACTAAACTGTACATTTAAAAAAGGTCAAGATGGTAAATTTTAAATTATGTGTATTTTATAAGTGTTTTAAAAGCTCATTTTTTAAATGTATGATCCAGGTGTGTATCTTTAGGGAAATGTGATATATATTTTTTTTACAGTTAAAACAAAGAATAATTTTAGGAGAAAGTTTCAAATGACTGATATGGCCGATATTAAATTCATTGTTTAATATTTTTACTTTATGAATCTGATTCTAATAGGATACTATAAATAGGGTAAGAAAATTTTTTGCTTAAAATGGTACCTTATTGCCAAAGAATCATTTGGAAAGGAAATCCACTTTCATTTTCCGGTTTTTTAATAATTCTTAGATTGCTTCTATTAAGTTACCACATGTTCTCTAAAAGAATTGTACTTGTGGGGGTGCCTGGGTGGCTCGGTGGGTTAACGCCTCTGCCTTTGGCTCTAAGTCATGATCCCAGGATCCTGGGATCGAGCCCTGCGTCAGGGTCTCTGCCAGCAGGGAGCCTGCTTCCCCCTCCCTCTCTCTGCCTGCCTCTCTGCCTACTTATGATCTCTGTCAAATAAATAAATAAAATCTTAAACAAAGAATTATACTTGTGATAGGCTCTTCTATTCTCTTTATGATTTGCTAATCTGAAAATATTAACCTGTTATTTAATTCTAGTTATGAATGTAAAAATTAAATCTCAAAACAAATATTTAAAATTAAAATGAGATGTACACTGGAAATTACTCTAATGTATTTTATATTAATGTTCTAGTATAGTGATTGTGAAACTTTGCCCAGTTTTATCCAAGTCCCTCCAGGGGCTGACACTGGACGACATAGAGCAGGAAATGGAGCCAGTCTCTAGTTGTCTGCCTGTGCCCCCTATTTGTTGCTTTTGTTTGTTAGTATTTAGGACTGGGACTCCCCCAACCCCTTATGTTAAGAAAGCTGCTTTTTTTTTTTTTTTTTTTTTTAGTTTATTTATTTATTTATTTATTTGACAGACAAGATCACAAGTAGGCAGAGAGAGAGAAGGAAGCAGGCTCCCCGTGGAGCAGAGAGCCCAATGCAGGGCTCCAGCCCAGGACCCTGGGATCATGACCTGAGTGGAAGGCAGAGGCTCTAACTCACTGAGCCACCCAGGCGCCCAAGAAAGCTGCTCTTCTGACTGACTTGGTTCCCTATTTAAATTAACACCAATTAAAACCCATAATGGAAAAGATTTATAAAGAAGAGAAGGCTATATTGAGCACAGAGCATTTGCAGTTGACCGCCCAGCGATTTTTTTTTTATTGTCTTTTGAATTTGGTGCATCAAAAGAACTCTGATGGTTCATATTCATGTTTATAAAGCACATGGGCTTTTGGAGAACATTAAATTGTGATTCAAGGGGTAGTCAACTAAAATGAATTTAGAAGAAATTTGTGTTTTCAATGCTAATATATTTTTATATGACTAAAATAATTACAATATCATTCTGACATGTTTTAACAACCAAAATTCCTTTTTGGAAGAATTAAGATAGTGTTTATAAAATGCCTAGCACTGAGCCTTGCATTTAATTGTATACTAAATGAGCTCCTCTAAATGCCAAAATTATCTGTTACTGCCAATTTAAAGCAGTATCATGAGCTTGTTATGTGTAATCATCATAACTTTCTCACTTTTTTACTGTTTCTTCAGACTTTTTTTCTTCCTAGCTTCTCTACCTCATTAATTGCATAATCATAGAACAGTCTTCTCTGAAAATGTTGAAAGGCTCCATCTTCTCCCCCAAAACTCTTATTGCTCATCTTCTCTCAAAATTAACATTTCTTATTCTATACTCTTTCCTTCTCCAGGTCATCCAAAATGCACAAGATGAGAATAAATTAAATTAATAAATTAAATTAATAGCTTATTATGCACTACTAAGTGGCTATTTAACTTTCAACACAAATAATTCAAGTCAATAAACATTGACTAAATACTAGTTAATGTATATTAATTCCTTAACCTTGGTGGAGGATTCCATAGTTTATAGCAGAGATAGGAAGAGAACTAACCAATTTCCATGTCCTTCACATATCTTAACCACTTGACGAATGTTTTTATTGTTACAGCCTGACCTAAAACTTTTATATCTTTCGCTTTAAAGCCAAAGCATTTTCTATTTTTTAGGTAAATACTTTATTCGAATACATTTGCATTCACAAAATGGCATAGGATTTGCAAGTACTGCCTTAGCTTTCATGTATAAACTTTTACTTATAGGGTTTGGATTTTATATTAACAAATAAAATATCATTTTGAATGGGTTGAGTATTACCTCAAAAGCTAGAGGCATCAGATAATAGCATTGTATCAACAATGTTAAATCTTTTAAAAATCACCTTTACTTATTCAACTGTAAAATTCTCTGAATGATTCCATACCTATTGGTATTTACCCATGGACGTAACCAAGCATTTTCTTTTTACCCTGTCCTTTCTTCTTCATTCTAGGCTAGAATCAGAATTTTAATGAGTTTCAGTGAACTAAATCAGTAAGTGCCAAGTCTCATATATCATAATTTTGGGGAGGTTTGAAAAGGTAAGACATTTATTTTAATCTTGATTATCAGAAAAGCCTTCATGGAAGACATAGGATTTAAATTTTTCCTTGAAAACTGACAAGGATTCTCGTATGTGAGAAATGAAAGAAAAGCATCCAAGGCTACTAGAAAGACCAGAGAACAGACATGGATAAACAAAAATGCTTTGAATGTTGATGGAAAAAGATTAATCCTTCATGATTAAAAAGCAAACTCTAAGGAAGTACATCACAATATCTGAAAAAAGCAAACAAACAAAAAACAATCGCCAGCAAAGAGTAAGGATTTTTAGTGTGAGGTTTGGAACCAAAATGAATAGGAGTAAAATAGAAATAATAATAATTTGTTTTGAGGCTTCAAAGAATAGCATTAATAATGACATTATCACAGATCTAGAGAATGTTATTAACCAAATGTCACAATTAATTTTAACTGTTATCTTAAATAGATAAAATAAATTTTGTTTTACCCTGTAAGAAAGTTAAAATCATCATGACTTTATAAAAAGGAAAGCAAAACAAAAACCTATGTTATGTAAAAAGAAGTTGATTTGATCTAGCGGGTAAAATGAAAATACAAAAAACTAGTGACACTGAATATGTAGATAGAAAAAGGGTTAGAGGAAAAGCTAGAGATAGAAGCGATAGAAGATAGAAGGAACTAAAGAGAAGGGAGAAAAAGAAAATAAATGAAAAGTCTATTTCCACAGATCCAAGACTGTTTATGAAGGTTGAAAACTGGGGCACCTGGGTCTTTCAGCTGGTTAAGCATCTAACATTAGCTCAAGGTCATGATCTCAGGGTCCTGGGATCTAGCCCCTCTTCAGGCTACAGGCTCAGCAGAGAGTCTGCTTTTCCCTCTGCCTTTCCCCCTGCTAGTGGGAGTGCGCTTTCTCCCTCTTCCCTCTTTCTCTTCTCAAATAAATAAAATCTTAAAAAAAAAATGAAAACAGTAGAACTTAAAAGGAAGGTGTCAGCTGAATGAATGCTATGTGCCTAGAGTCATGCTGATCATATTTCCTCATATAAATTCAAAGCATACAGTTTCTTAATTGGAAAGAATATTTAAAATTAAGACTATCCAGAAAAATCCAGGATATATGATAATTATGTCTAAGGTCATTTGAAGTGGTGCCAAAATTTAATAGAAAATTATGATCTTTTATAATTGTGTTATTCCAGATTTGAATATAATAATCCAAAGGATTCCTGCATAGTTGAAAATGAGCTGTAATTTAGAGATACTGTAAAAGGGAATATATATGTATTTCAGTTACAATAAATTCTGAAATAGCTTAAAAATAAACATGAAGAGAAGTCAAATAGAGAATTTTTAATAATACATTTGTATGTTCTCCAGGGGTATTTGGGATAAAAAATGTTTCTCGGTGATATTCCAAATATTTCTACTCTACCATAGGGTCTTGAAATGAATAAAGTAGCCTTTCCTAGGTGTACAAAATATTTTAGTCGTGGATCCAGTCATATCATAAGTTGTCATTATGTCTCAAAATAGGAAATGAAATAGACCTTAAAATATGTTTTCAATATTCTCAGGCTTTCTTCTGAAAAGATTTTTCCAGAAGCAAATGAGAGCTTTCAAATGTGAAAGGTACAAAGGTTTTGAAAAGTAGAGCAAGATAAAATTTCTTAAATTAAAGCTCTGAAATACTGACCTCAAATCTTAAATTAAATCTCATTTTGTATTATCAGATAATAAAAGATAGGTAAGGATATGGGTGATATTTTGTGGGAAATGTCACATTGTATGTGAAGGATTATTTCTTTCATAGTCTCTAACATTTAATTGGAATTCTTTACCAACTTGCAGATATAATAACCTATTGTGGGAATATACAGCTTATTACTTCAAGATTGACATATTATTTAATTGGAATTAAAACATTCATTTCAAATTCACCAATGTATTCTTGCAGTAATTACTATTGTTATAAACCACAAATTTTGTATTTCATAAAGATTTTTAATATACAAATGACTTTTAATGTATATATTGTCAGGAGAAGATGGGGGGACACAGACTGATTATAGGTATTTTTAAACAATTTGAAAAAAACTACAAATATAATTGCAAATATAATGGGTTGGACCTATTTGAGTGTGGTGTAATTAAATATGTAGAATAAATTAGTTGTCTAGTTAATTAAGTATAAAGATCAGTATTTCCAGAGTTGTTTCCTTTTTTGAGTCTTCCTCAGGAGAAGTTGTTGAGATACTTTATAAATCAGAGCAACAGAATTTGGTAATGTATCATACCTATGCATTTATATCAAGCCATTTGGTAAGATGAGAGTAAAAGTCTGGGGCTATATAGATGAATCAGGGGCACAAAACAAAAGCAAAAGTCAGGGTTGGGGTCTGATTAGGAAGCCAACATGAGAGTGATAATAGTGGTAAAACAGGATGCACCAAAACACAGGAACGGACAATTTCTATTCAGTAGGGAAGACTCTCTTTGTTAAGAGAACTACAAAGAAAAATTCTGCCAATTATGTGATCAATATTTGAATAATAACCATGTATAAAGTATTTCTGTCTGGTTTGACAAGTGCAACTTTCTAATTCTAATAATAACATCCTCACTAATATTATGGAGACCTAAATATGTTCCAGGCTCTCTCATAGGTTCCATGTTTTATTTTACTTTCATAAAACCTTTGAGGTAGACTGACTCCTTCTGATATGACAATGAGAAAACTCAGATTTAAAGAAGTAAGTACATAACATAGACTCACACAAAGAAAGGCAGGAGTCTAGTCTAGCTTCAACTGACCTTGACGTCCTCTTAATGCTTGCCTGTTGTTCTCTTCTTATGTGGATACTTTGTAAACTAAATATATAAAATACATTTCAACTCATATTATCAAATTCGGAAAAACTATAGCTAAGTACCTTAATGGCTTGGCTGGCCTTCCCTCTGTCATGCAATTTTATGACATTTTGATATTTAAAAAGAATATTTCAAACCTTGATTTTATCAGGGATCAAACTGTATCAAAAATTATACATTTTAATGGAGAAGGAAATGGCTTAGAAATGCACACACACAAAAATATGCTGTGGAAATGTGGAGAAAAGTATAATCAATGGTAACTGAGGAAATTAAATCTTAAGAAAATAAGTGATATTTCAATGTGTTAAAGAATTATTAATGTTTCGGGACGCCTGGGTGGCTCAGTTGGTTGGACGACTGCCTTCGGCTCGGGTCATGATCCTGGAGTCCCGGGATCGAGTCCCGCATCGGACTCCCAGCTCCATGGGGAGTCTGCTTCTCTCTCTGACCTTCTCCTCATTCATGCTCTCTCTCACTGTCTCTCTCTCAAGTAAATAAATAAAAAATCTTAGAAAAAAAAAAAAAAAAAAAAAAAAAAGAATTATTAATGTTTCAGTAAATTAAAAAATGAGAAAAGAGAATAAAGATAAGAAATAAAGAACTTAAAAAACTCAATATCCAAGAAAAAATAATCCAATTAAAAAATGGACAGGGGCGCCTGGGTGACTCAGTGGGTTAAAGCCTCTGCCTTCAGCTCAGGTCATGATCTCAGGGTCCTGGACCTCTCTGCTCAGCAGAGATCTGTCTCTGTCAATAGTTTATAGTGATGATGAGGAGTCCGAGGATGATAGCATGTTCTGATTGCTTAAACTTTAAAACGTGTTTGTAGATGATTTTATTCAAGGGCAGAGGAAAAATTGACAGTTGTAAAGTAATAATATGGTATTGGTTTGGGGGAGTGAATTTAAGCTAAGGAAGGGTGTATGAGAATAAGCTTCTTCTCTTTGATTTGGCTGCAGAGGAAATAGCTTCAGTGGAGTGCTCGGTGTCATTTATACCACTATGGGGTAAAGAGGATTGAGAGGAGAACTTACAATGTGGGCTATTTATTTACTATGAAATGAGAGGTTCCAGAGGCACAGGGGAAGTGCCACATAGGGAGGAGATTAGAGGGAAGTTGCTTTAGGAAAGAGGTAGCACACTAACATCTGAGAGAACAGAAAACAAATAATGAGTACTTATACCTGGTAACACAGGGTCACAATGGCTCTGGTGACAATATGAGGAGTGACTCTAGAAGGAATAGAATGGAAAACCTGCCAAAGTTTTTTATATATATGAATATATCCATATACATGCATATATTCATATGTATGTATGTATACATGTGTGTATATCACATACATATATAAATACATATATACACATATATACATATATGTATGTGTATATATATGAATATATGCATGTATATTTTAATGTGATAAGATTTACCCCCCAATATATTATATACATATATATATATATATATATATATATATATATATATATATATTTGTGGAGAGAGTAAAGAGAGAGGTAGAGAATGAGAATAATATGACTAAGCTATATAAAAATCAATTACTCTATAAAACTAAGATACCAAGAGATTTCACATAATGTATCTGGAAACTGGAGAATTTGGATTCCAAGAAAATGTGACAGTTGATCTTGAACATTTTTCCTGTACTTCACTCAGTTCTAGAGATGGTGGACATGGGAGGTAGATAAATAAATTTTTCATAGATTTGGGCATCTGAGAAGAGGCTCAGTCTAGAGTCTCCAAATATTATCAAGGGGAAAATGGCAAGGCCCAGGAATCCCTTTACTCTCAGATTTGCGTGGTAGCAAAATAATGGTCTGTATCCTATGTTAAAGCAGATAAGACTGAATGTGCTCCACAGGGAATGGAATGTTCCTCATTCTTGCTATAACAACATGAATGTGAGACTGTGTAAGCAATCAAGACCTGAAGAAAGGGGCATGGCTTTCTCATGGCTGAGAAAGGGAATATCATAGAGTGAACTCTATCAACTAAGACGAGGGGTGGTAAAGACATCTCAGTGGATACCAGCCTAAATAAATGATGATCCTGTCAACCAGTGAGAGTACTCCCCATCATCTGCCACCAGGTGTCATGTTAACCTTCCTGATAGGTCCCACATCAAAAAAGGGAAGAAAGAACCTTGAACTGATCGAGTTTAAATTTCTGACATTCAAGCTAAATGTGAGAATCTTCTAGTAAAATTAAAGTTATATTTCTCGTAATTCTGCAAATGTGCGATTGTTAGCTATAGTCATCAATCACCATCATCATCACCAGGGGTGCTCACACTCACTAATTTTTCAAGCAGTAATGAACTGCTTCACATTCATCATTTTATTTAATCTGATCAACCTCTTTAAAGACTAGGTGATGTGACTCATATCTGTTTTACATATACAAAGATCAGAAGAATTGAGTAAATTGACCAAATCATACTTTGAGGATCTAAGACCTTAACTAGAATTATATTCATTCAAGACATTAATAGTTTCTTGTTTAAAATATTAATTGGTTCTAGTGTACAGATCAGCTACCAATTGAAGTACACAGATCATCTGCCATATGATAATTAAATCCTTTTATATATCTGTCCTATTCAGTGAGAATTTAATAAGGAGCAGACGTAAGGAGAAAAGCCATTTTCTGCCACAAATTTTACCTTAAGTTGGATTTTTAAATTATTATCATTTTCTCTGTTAAGCATAACAACTGGATAAATAATAGAATACTAGGCCCTTTTTTTTTTAGTCTCAAATAATGTTGGTTATCAAAATGATGGCTTAATTTTAAAATATAGTTGACATATTTAATGCTCAGATGGGAGCACTGGAGATACTCATTAAGAACTATAACATTTACAAAAGGAAAAAAAACCCTCTAACTATTACAAGTCTTCTCTTGAGGAATGGAGTATGTTGTAGCAGTTTAATTTTTTTTTTTAAATCTGATGAGATTTACCCAACTGAGTGAATAAAATAATAATAAATGGTTTAATATTTAACAGATAGCAAAATTATTTGTACTTCAGAGACACACTTAAAGAATATGGAAAGTTTACTGAAGGATTTTTTTTTCTCATCTGCATTAAGACTGGTTATTCAACTATTCTGTGTGGCTGAATATTATAACTGATGTCACTGAGATTATACAAGAAAGCAAGGCAAACATGACAAGCATGACAGAATCATGAGACAGCTGCATAATTACCACAAATGAAAAGCCTTCAGTTACACACAAGAAATTGTAAGAGAAAATTTCTTTGCAACTTCACAGCTAAAGTGCATCAAAGAGCCAAATGATAAATTGTTATCCTATTTTTAAAGAAATATCTACAGCTTTACAACCTAAATCCTAGATAGATAGATAGATAGATAGATAGATAGACAGGCAGAGACATAGATAAGAATGGCATGGCTGGGTAGTAGTTCAGTGGGTTAAAGCCTCTGCCTTCAGCTCAGGTCACAATCCCCGGGTCCTGGGATAGAGCCCCCCGTTGGGCTCTCTGCTCAGTGGGAAGCCTGCTTCCCTTCCTCTCTCTCTGCCTGCCTCTCTGCCTCTTTTTGTCAAATGAATAAATAAAAATCTTAAAAAACAACAACAAAAAAAGAATGGCGACAGATAAAAATATTGTTAAAGATCACTACGTTCGTATCTTTAGGGTAAAGCTGGTGATTCACAGACCTGTACCCCTGGCGATAAAAATATATGTTTATAAAAAATAAAAAATAAAAAATTAAAAAAAATATTGTTAAAGAAAAACTATTGGAAGAGCATGCTTCTGTCATTAAAATATAGGAAGTTTCAGTAAACAGTAAATAAATACAAATGACTATTTCATGACCATTAACTGAGTAAGAGTGATTAAAGTGGTTTTTAGCATGTTTTACAATGCAGAAAGTGGGTGGAACACGTGGACGATATCGCTACATCTACTTGAACCATTTTTTTCATTACGATACAAGCTACTGACTTGGTTTGGTAAGCCTCAAGGGAGAAGGGTCATTTTCTAAGATCTTGATTACAGAATTTGTCTTTTTGTCTCAAAACGAGAAGGCAGAATGACATAGAGGAACTAAAAGAGAGGCTAAATATGAATAGAGTGACAAGTGATACGGCAGTTTCCAAAATTATGTTCTATGATAATTTTTGGAGATTGAGAGAACACGCATCTGTCTCAAACACAGAATGAAGCTATATTCTAAAGCCGGTAACTTAACCACAGGACGCCTAATACATTTTTCCTTAAGGAATACTGGAATGTTATCATTAATAAATAAGAAGTTTTGGGGTGGGGGGGAGACCTAGCACTGATAAATCACTGTGCAATGTAATACTTCATTATGTTTCCACAATACGATAGCAAATATTGCCTTGAAACATTTGCCAATGTTTGATAAACATTCTTCTAGATTCATGTTTTTTGGGGGGAAAAGCGTTAAATTTGCTCACCAATAGTGTTTATTTCTACTAATTATCAAATTTCTAAAATATCATTTATAATATTAGAATAGGTATCGATGTTTATATAATCAGCTATACAAGAAGACTTTGTAACCCCAAAGCAATTATTATCTTGATGATATTTTCTGTCATAAGTTTAGTGAAATAAATTACTTCTAACTAATTGGGGCTGGAAGAGAACTAAGGAAGCAGAAAAACAATAGCAGTATTGATGGCTTTTTAATAATTGCAGTATCTTGTAATCATTAGGTTTCCTAGAGGGAATAAAATTCAGAAATATGTGGCACTCAATATACAAAAATCTGATACCAAACTTCTTTTTAGAGGATGAAGACAAAAGGTTATTTCATTAGTTTATGTTTTTTCAGTGCATTTGTATTTTAAAATAAAATGATTAAAATTAAATACAAGGCCCCTCAGTAGAACAAATATAAGAAACTCACAAACATGTAGCATTAATGTATGGATGACTGATACCTAGGAAGAAGTTCATATAAAATGTTGCAGGGGGAAAAAATAAATTTTAAAGCTCTCGCAAATTTGTAAATCAGAATTGTAAACTAATGGTTTAGGTTTAAGAAAGGACTATTTACCAGGAAGTGACATGAAGTTTAGGCTACCTAAGGAAGTTTTTCTGAGTTATATGGTAATACTATTTTTTTTTTAATTTTTTTATTTTTTATAAATATATATTTTTATCCCCAGGGGTACAGGTCTGTGAATCACCAGGTTTACACACTTAACAGCACTCATCCAAGCACATACCCTCCTCAATGTCCATAATCCCACCCCCTTCTCCCAACTCACACAGGGTTCAGTTTTATAAAATATAAAATAGTATATGGTAATACTATTACCATATACTATTATATAGTATTACCATATACTATTTTATATTTTATAAAACTGAACCCTGTGTGAGTTCCCTGAAGGTCAAAGAACTCATTAAAATTAATGAGCTCTTCTTAATTGAATGATGTACAATCCCATGGACTTTTCTTACCTATTCATTATAACCACTTGAAACATCTTAATTTAGCTATAAAAGCTTACTTCATCTAAATTTTATAATGTTAGTTTGTTAGGATAATAGCTTACTGAAGACTCCTCATTATGCTTTTAAGAAGTCTGATTACTATATAGTGTATGGTAGAGTCTGTTGAGTACTCACATACACACATCCTCACAAAACTATTTTCTATTTCTCTTGGACACTTGCATAACCTACGTGGCAGTCAGAGGTGGCTGTGTGACTGATTTCTGCCACTAGTTATAAGCAGACACGATATGTGGTACTTTTCAGGCCTGGCTTGTGAAAAATCTACCATCTAGACTTCTGAGTGCTCTTTTTCTCTTTCAGCTAGCTGAAAAAGGGTTAACCCCCAGCGCAAACATAGATGCATATATTGAAGATACAAGATTACCCAGCAGTTCTATTATATGTATGCAATAAATAGACCCTATTTATATTCGAATTATGAATTTTGGGGTCTATGCATTGCATCAGTGAACTTACCATAGCTGATACACAAAGTTTAACAATGTCACTAAACTGCTTCCCTCATATAGACAGGTTAAAGCTTAGATTCCCATAATTCTAAGGAAAAATCCTTTGATATCATTCGCCATTGATTTGGTTGTGATTGTTTAATTCTGTCTAGTCTTACTTTTTGATAATGTTTTCCTTTTAAGCATCAGTATTTTTTTTTAATAATTTGGTTAAGTCAACTATTATAATAATATATTTACATCAATCTTATTTTGAACTGGGTGTTCTATAATCCACTAATAAGCTAGATTTTAATATATATGCACAATAGAATCTATGATTATTGATTTAACAAAACATATAAATAACACTACCATCAATCTGGGTGTGTTTCCTAGTGAAAGACATAGTGGAGAGGCTGCCCAGTGATTTGCTCTACTTTCCTTTTATATTTATCCACATATACAAATTTTTTAAATAAAATCTATTCCACCATTTTACATGTAAAACTTTAACATTTTTGGATATAAAGATGAAAAATCATGTTCTTATCGTTAAGCGACTTTTAAGTACAGGTAATGGTGATTATGATATCAATTGCTATCAAATAATAGCTGTAACCAGAAGGTTATTACCAACAATTTTCAATGATTATTATAAGCCTGACTACATGCTAATTGATTTGCATAAGCTATCTCATTTAATTGTCACAACAGTTAAGGTGAATTTTCTCCCTGTAATTTCATAGATAACAAAACCAAAGTACAAAAATTTTTTTAAAAACTATGCCTAAGTACACAGCTTTGAAATGGCGAACCTATGATTCAAGGACATGTCATTTTTTGAAGCCTTTCTTCTGATGTAAAAGCATAGACTGTATAAAGTAGGGTGATAATATTTGTTAATGATCTTAAGCTTGGTGGAACAGCTCTGCAGTGGGTGGCCAAATGATAATTTATTAAGGTATCAGAAGAGTAAAGAATAAAGAAATATAGGAAAAATACAGATAAATAGAATAATTGCTGCACATGTATATTATTTAAGAGATAGAGTTGAACCAAATACACATTGCTAATGATCAAATTATGACATCATATTCTAAAGGCATTTTTAAAACTATACTACTTTGTTTATGAAATGCTTGCGGGATTAAAAATGAATTTAAAGTTATAGCTTCCAAATTACTTTCTAAAATAGAAATTACCTTAACAACATCCATAACAATTGATCATCAATGTCTACTTAAACATTTCCTGGGAAAAGAAAATCAATTCCTCATAACAGAGTCCAATCTATATTGTGTGATCTTTCTGAAATCTATCCCACTTCTTCCTCACTTCAACTCATTGATCCCAGTTCTGTCCTCTCAAGAACACATAATTAATTTACTTACAGATTCTTCTTGGCAGCCTTCAAATATTTATAGGTTTCCATAATGACCCTAATGGGCTCATTTCCAGAATAACTGCTTAGTTTAGATGTAGAGTATCATAATTAGCACGATATTATAAAGGAGCATCCTTCCTTTCCTTCTTCCTATCCTGCCCACACAGGCACATTGTAGGTCTTCAGTTAAACAAACAATAAAAATGGAAATGTGAAAAGATAAAAATCCTAGACACTTCAAGTTAGGTCATATAAGGTCACTCTACAAATGAAGTGGAATAGTTAATAAATAACTTGATTTTGTCCTTGGGTTTCACTCTTCTCTGGACTTTTCCCATTTTCTAAGGCCCTACCCAAGCTGTTTTCAAGAATGAACTCTAATCATTTAAACATATGGTCAAAAATACATAATATAGATGTTTAATGCAAATGTTTATATAATTGAATGGTTTATGTTTCAGATTGTTAAAGAAGAGATTTTAGGGTAGATAACTATTTAATATGAGATTATGTAAATATGCTTCTTATGTTCTAAAGCTTCTATAAAATCTTAATCTCAAAAACCTTGGTATTTCAAAGACTATGTGACTCAGTTACACCTTACTGCACATCAGAATTGAAATTACTGAATGTTTTCAAAATAAAATCAAGATATTTCAGGAAAATAATTTCAATTGATGAAAAATATGTCATTATCTATAGGAAACCTTCATTATGAATGAGATGTAAAAATTCTTATGGCGCCTGTGTCCCTAAACTTGTCTAGTTCATCTCTATGAAATATTTTGACAAGGGCTATGCCCCCCTTTGGTATTCCGGTAGATAATCTCTAGGAGTAGTGAGAGCTGAAACCTCTCTTCCACTCAGATGTGATATCTGGTAAGTAACAGAGCTACTTTGTGATCTCCATGGGTACAAGAACTTTATAAGAATGTAGTAAGCCTATTATTATGGGAAGTCTGGCATTTTAGATCCTGGCTATGTGATACATATTAAGGCAAGTGGCTTATTTCTGTTTCCCCAAATTACAATTAAATGGTAACTGTTAAGATTTTTTCAAGCAATAGCCAATTTTATATATTTACCAATTCCATAATTATTTTCCTTTGTACTTTGAAATGAAAGTTCTACAACTCCAGTAGTACACTATTGGTAATAGTTCTATTGAACACTATAGTTGCAACTGTAGCCTTAAGCTAATTGGTAGGTCCCTTTCATTTATACTGAGATTCTTTAGATCATAAGAAAGGGCTCCAAGCAAAGATTCCTCATCTACTTTCTTTGAGCAATAAAATTAGAATGGTTATTTAGTTTTTTGTTTACTTATTTTTAATAAAATATGTTATGGGTGAATACTTATGTGGATTCTGGAAGAAAGCCACATAGATCTACATTAACATCAAGGAAATTAAATATCACAAGGGAAAAATCCAAAGTACAATCTACTACATCGGTATAAAATGACTGTTCTCCACTCAAGAAAATGTAAATCATTTTGTAAATCAAGTCCATGCATATTTAATGAGATTGTTAGCTCAAGACAAATATCACTGTGTATGTAATTTACAAAGGAAGCCTAGTTTTTAGGAACAAGGGTTCCTGAAAATGTGTGTATAAATTTTAGCTGGTGTAGACAAAATCACACAAAAAAGCTGTAACAAAATGTGCTTTTTCTAAAACACATTTGCAGTGAATAAGAAATAATATCCTACTAAATTGAAAAATAATTCATAGTCACCTTTATTTCCTTTTCCCCTCCTCCCTTTCTCACTCTTTCATTTTTTTTTTAATGGCTTTACCTAGAAAAATATCCTTAAAGAGCACAATGGCTATTTGATGAAATAACTTTAGAATTCTATGAATGTCAACAAAAAGCAATAGTGACATATAATAATAAATTTTACTACTAATAACATCGGACATCTTTTAAGGACAGAGAACTAAGAGAGAAGTCAGTGTCTGTGAACCATATATTTAATGTTGAAGACTGTATGCCTATGTGGTAGATTTTTTTTCAATTTTTTGGACTTATTTCAAATTTTTATCTAAATTCTAATTAGCTAACATATAGATAGCTTAAATTGGTTTCAGACGTAGAATTTAGTGATGCATATGACACCCAGTGCCTGTCACAAGTCCCCTCCTTAATACCAATCACCCATTAAGACCATCCCCCCCATCCACCTCGATCTGATGTCCAGGAAAAGTAAATTGAAGTTTGACATATCAGTGATTTATTGAGGCAGCACCCAAGGAGCTAATATAAACTTCCAAATGCAGCAGGGACAAATTTTCTTCTTTTTCTTAAGGCTAGTAGAAAGCTAGAAAGAACAGAATGTCTAAGGCTAGCTCTAGAGGAAATGCTTTGTTTTGCTTAGTTTTCAAAGGAGTTAAAGATTATGAGAGAAAGGGGTGCCTGGGTGGCTCAGTGGGTTAAAGCCTCTGCCTTCAGCTCAGGTCATGATCCCAGGGTCCTGGGATCGAGCCCCATATGGGGCTTTCTGCCCAGCAGGGAGCCTGCTTCCTCCTCTCTCTCTGCCTGCCTCTCTGCCTACTTGTGATCTCTCTGTCAAATAAATAAATTAAAAAAAAAAAAAGATTATGAGAGAAAGTTAGGATTTTATACTTTAGGTATCAAGAGGAATACAAATTTTATATATGTTGACTGCATAATTGAGGAGGCAACCTTGAGAATATGGAGAGCTAACCCTTACTTGTCCTGTCAGTTTTCCAATATGCAGGAGAGAAAATAATGTATTTATACCACTGATGCTGCTGGGCGTGATATTATGCACATACACCTTACGAACATATTTTCAGGCCCAGAATATGTGGAAAAAACAAAAGATGCACATCAAACGTGAGATATTTAATTGAAATAAGCTGAACAAATTTTAAACACATACTTGTTTTTACCTATCAGTTTCTAGTATATTTGAGGTAGTGTTTGATGTTTCTTCCCAGTGAGGAAATCAGTACTATCTTAGAGATATTATCCAAGAACTCTGAGGAAATTATGAGAGTTCACCCCCATTTCATAAAGTGCTAACACAGATTTAATAATCTATTCTTGCCTTTAAAAAGGAAGAGTTTTGTGCATAGTTTCAAGGTGTGATAGCTGATTAAAGTAAGCAAATAATTTGTGTAGGCAAGTGTACATTAGGATGGGTATTAATCTTTTCCTGTCTATTTTCATCTTATGGGTTACAGCAGGGCTGATCATGAACGAAGCGAAAAATGAAGATTTTTCTTCAGCTTTCAGTGCAGAAACTAGGCAGCACACCTATAATCTTGAAAGAATGCTCAGCAATAAACCAATTTGCTCACCTTCCTTAGGATAGTGGCCTTTCAAAAGCTTCACAAAAATGGTTAATCTGCTTTGTCCGTGTTGCTCTTAAAGCTTCACAGGACACTTTGTGAAACAGCAGCTGCACTGCAGATAGCCCTACAGCATCATTAAACTTGAGAATATCTTGGGGGGAAAACTGTAATCCTACACTGAAAAAAATCAAAATCAAATTCTCCCCTTTGTGTTCAGTAGAAACCCTGATAACACTGAGGACTCTCACATCTTTTAATAATATTTGTACAAGTTGCACCAAAGTCACATCTCTCTATTCATTGTGCCAGCAGCAACCTCTGGGAAAATAAGAAGGTAGCTCAGGAATCAACTCGTAAGTGTAAAAGAAAGTCAGCCAAAAAAACGGATAACGTCAGGAGAGTAAATGAAAATCTTTGAGGACTAGTTTCTCTTTTTCCATTCAATCAGCCACAATGATGGGGATGTTTCTTGTGCAATGATTTCATTCAGAGCGGTTCATCCTGTGTTAGATGCTCGTGTTGATCCTGTCTGGTCACCTGTCTGCCAACCTCCTGTCTCTACTTTTGAAAATAAATATGAAAATTAACCAAACCCTTAGATAATGATATCATGCAGTTAGGCATTTATTTATTTTTTATCTTTAAAGGTGAGTATCTTTTACACAGCTGAGGTATATTTTACATCAATAATTATAGGCACCATTTTTATATTTTTTGCAAACTACAATTTAAGACAGCAAAAGACATTGGCTAATTCTTCTGTGGAAAGACATACCTTTCATATTAGACTGTGTGTCATTGGTTTAATTTATTAAATGGGTGTCTTATAACAAAAATCTAGGAAAATTTGCCTGGCTCAACTTACTGTTACTGAGTATCAAAAATTTAAAAAGAGAGAGAGAGAGAAGTTAAAATGGCTATTTCTATAATCACAATGAAAAATGACTCCTTCTATTATTTTATATATTGATTCTGTAGAATATGAGCAAATCAAAGGTAAATAAAATCCTTAGATAAGGAAAGCTCTCAGTATAGTCTATTTTGAGAGTCCTGACTGACCTCTGAGTTAAGTTATATTCTTACAGCAGACAGGGAGAGGATTTATTAACTTGAAAGCAATAAAGGATTGGGAAAGTGGAGGACACTCCCCAAGGGACATTTGTCAAACCACATGAGGCTTTAGGGAGAGTTTTTCTGTGCTGCCTGCCCAAGAGCCAAGGTTCGCCTTCCCATTATCAAGTATTTAAGGATTCTGCCCCAAAATACAGTCTTTGAAGACATTGCTTTTTTGCCTTAGTTCAATGATATTGCTTTTTGCTCTGCCTGTATATTGACATGAGTTATCTGTCCATGGGTTTATTACGAGTCCGTAGAACTCAATGGGAATGAGCCTAAAAGCTCTGAGGTATGAACAGCCTTTCTAATATATCAGATTGGCCAATCAAGAGTACTTCTGACACTTACATTCCGAAAATAGAAGTCTATTTACTTGAAATTCACTGGTTATACTGGATGGCATCATCCAAGTTTTTAAGTCTCTTTCCACAGACGATTCTAGAATAAAATCCTTCTATGGAGGAGATGAGAAATTCTTGTGGGCCGTCTCAAACAGGTGGAGGTGTGGGATGCAGCCATGAATGCTCTTCTCAATCCTCAGCTTATTCCCTATAGTCATTCCCTAGGAGAAGGCCAAGAGGAAACTGGACTCTGAATTTGAGACTCCAAGTGAATAGATAGGGACTGATACCCATTTGTCACTTCAGAAATGATTTTTGAATGTCTAGCTATGAAAACATATCAGTTAAGAGGAAAAAAAAAAAACTGCTCTCATGCAGTTTACACTCTACTGAGTAGAACTTACATTTGTGATATTAGGGACACAAGGGAAACATTAACACATTAATCTGCTTGAAATGAGTGCTGGCTCCAGCAATGCAAAGGACATTCTGTGGTCCAGGTGTCTGAAACTCAGGAAGACATTGGCCATTACCATCCATGGGGAAGCAGTCAGTCACTGGTTAGTCGCAACCGTTCTTCACTTTGGTTAATTGAACACACATGCCATCCTTTTTCATGTTAACTCGTGGAGGATACTTGCATACCCTAATGCAGACAGCTTACGCACAAACAAAAATTTAATGGGAGAGATTCCGCATCTTTTGAAGGATTTCTTTATATCTGATTAGCAAAATCTCTAACTACCTTTATTACACATGATGGTCTATGATATTTAATATTTTTAAAAAGATTTTATTTATTTATTTGAAGCCAGAGATCACAAGTAGGCAGAGAGGCAAGCAGAGAGAGACAGGGGGAAGCAGACTCCCTACCGCACAGAGAGCCCGATGTGGGGCTCAATCCCAGGGCCCTGAGATCGTGATCCAATCCGAAGGCAGAGGCTTAACCCACAGAGCCACCTAGGCACCCCGATATTTAATATCCATTTTTAGTTCTTTGCTTTGTGTTAATTTGCTATTTCTACTATAAAAATTACTACAAATACAGAGGCTTAAAGCAACATAAATTTATTTTTTTTATCTCCTATCAGTCAGAAATCTAAAATAGGTCTCACTGAGCTAAAAGCAAGGTGTTGGCAGCTTTGCTTTTTTTTCTGGACGTCATACTGGAGGCTCAGTTTTTGTATCTTTTGCATTTCCTAGAGGCAGCTCACATTTACCAACTTGTTGCTCTACTACCACTCCTTCAGAGTCAGCAAGGTTGGGTGAAATCCATTTCTCTCTCTATCATCTGCTCTGTCTTTTGCTTTATCATTTGGTCCTTACATCCCAAAGGTATTAAACCTGGAGCCATTTTCTTCTGTTCAGAGTGGATTAAAACTTATGTCCCTACAAATGTTTATATTTCAGGTAGACAATCTCTTCTTTCTCCTCCTGACAGGCTTTGGTTTTTGTTTGTTTTCTACATTCTAAGGATTTGCTTATATTAGGGAAGTAAGGTTTCTCTTCTCTCAAGAGAGACTAGCCACGGGAAAACATGTAGCCTATATAAATGTCTAGATTCACATTTTAGGGTCCTTCTCCTGCAAGTACAGATTCTTGTATATGTATCTGCCATCTCCTTAATGGGGGGTTGAGACAAAGGAAATCAAAGTGGTTATTGCTGCAACTAATAATAACTCTGATCTCCAGAAACCACATTCGTTTTCAGCATAAAAGTAAATAAACATGGGCATGAAAAACTTACAAAGAATGTCCAGGATGACCAATAGTTGTATTTCTTTGGTACACCGGATATAGAAGTCTAATTTAGACAGGAAACAAAACTGTTAGGATTAAGTGACGAATGATTTGATTACATTTGAAAACTGTGGACTTGGGCCACCTGTATGACTCAACCAGTTAAGCATCCGATTCTTGATTTCAGCTCAATTCAGGATCTCAGGTTTGTGAGGGCAAGCTCTGCTTCAGGCTCATGCTGGCACAGAGCCTGCTTAAGATTCTCCCCTGCCCCCACTCTGCTCTCTCTCTGTATATATACGGACAAACAAACAAACAAAGTGGACTTCAGTCAGTGGAGATTGGAGAGCCATTTCACATCTTTGATAAGAACAGTGCTCTTTAAACATATGTTCAGAAAAAAAACAATCAATCCATCAAAGGATGGCTTAAATTAAGATGAACAGGCAGATGAGTCATCTAGTGACTGACTGAATTAAGAGAAGAAACTGGTAGGGGCGCCTGGGTGGCTCAGTGGGTTAAAGCCTCTGCCTTCGGCTCAGGTCATGATCTCAGGGTCCTGGGATAGAGCCCCGCATCAGGCTCTCTGCTCAGCAGGGAGCCTGCTTCCCTTCCTCTCTCTGCCTGCCTCTCTGCCTACCTGTGATCTCTGTCTGTCAAATAAATTAAAAAAAAAAAATCTTTAAAGAGAAGAAACTGGTAGATGCTTGAAGAATCACCAGGATAAGATTTCAAGTCAGAGAAGTCATAATGGATAAAGACATTGACAGAAAAGTAAGTTAATTTGGATTTGGAGAAGTAAATATTTACATGTGTGGCAGATGTTGATAGAAAGAATTTAGCCAGGGAAAGAATTTGAGTGTAAATAAGGAAAAAGATGAATAAAAGCTCTGCACTGTAATGTTAGAGCAATATGTTTCCTAAACCAGAGTGGACTTATCTTGAATCTGAATTCTGCTACTTACTACGGAGTCCTAGGGAATTTGCTTAAACTCTCCAAGCCTCAGCCTCCTGAACTGCAAAATGTGAAAATAATATGCACTTTGCATGACTATTGTAAAGTAAATATGACAGTAAGTTTGGAAATAAAATGATTATTTGAATGTCTGGTATGTGGTGTTTGTTCAATAATGGTTTTTACTTCTATTGTTATGATTACGGTAGGAAGAAAGAGGAGGAGGAGGAGAAGAATCATTTTGATGATGATGATGATGATCGTCAACATTGCTATTGTTACACATTTTACTCAGTTTGTTTAGGTGATCAAATTAAGGAAATTGATGAAGTTGCCAAGGAAGAGAGCTTCTATTATCAATAAACTATCTTTGTATATGTCCTTTAATTTCCCTTATACAGCCAAAGGATAACATAATGAAATTATTTTTCATTGAAAGTGAAATGGCAAGAATGATACTCAAGTATCAAATAGCAATTAGATTTCCCCCATAAATAAATAGGCATAAGCTTATTCCCCTCGACTTGTTCATAAGTCCGTATTGCTTAGAAGACTGTCTCCCTAAGCATTTGACTGCAATAATTTAGTCATAATATAAGGACAAAGCACAGTGTAGCATGGTATACCATATCATGAGTAGACCTTGTGCTCATGAACAAATATACAGATAATAAATATCAATGGAGAACTATATATCAAATACATGGTAAATCACACTATGATCAACAATATCATATGTGATGCCCTTCCAGCTCAATTGTGAAGATATTTTTAGCCATTACTGAATAAAAAGAGTTCTTTTTCAAAACATAATTAGAAAGTAACTATTGTAATTGAGAAGTTTCTGTTAGGTACTGTGCCCATTGTTTATGTGTATGAATATACTTATTCTACGAGTTTACTTTAATATTCTCAAATTTGAGTTGCATAAACTGAAATGGAAAGATACTGAGAAATTTCTCTGAGGTCATACAGGTGGAAGGTGCTAAACTTTATTATTATCTAGGCAGCTTGACTCTATAAAGGTGATACCTCAACTACTATTGCAAAATTGAGCAACTGTACCATCTCAAAACCTTTGACTGCAAATACAAACAGCAAAGATTTGATTGTCTACTCTGACTGTGGTCCAAATATTTGTGTCCTCCCCAAAAATCTTATGTTGAAACTTAATGCCTAATGTGATGGTCTTGGGAGGTGGATCTTTGAGTAAGCCTTCATAAATGAGATTAATGTACTGAAGATAGAAGCCCAGACAAATCTCTCATCCCTCCTACAAAGTGACATAAAATGAGAAGTCCATGACCCATAAGAGGGTCCTCACTTGACCATTCTGGCATCATGGATATCGGAGATCAGATATCCAACCTCTAAGACTGTTAGAAATAAATTGATGTTGTTTATAAGCCACACATTTTGTAGTATTTTGTTGTAGCAGCACAGACTAAGACAGCGACTATTTTCAGTTCATGATTCTTACTCAGTAAGCTTTTTAAAATTTATTACTTTTATCAGTAAAGAATAAAATTCCACAATCATAATCCTTGCTATTTACCCAAAGAGTCAAAGAGTTGAAAATGTGCATCTGCACAAAAACCTGCCAACAGATCTTTATAACAGCTTTATTCATAAGTGTCAAAATCTGGAAAGCACCCAAAATGTCCTTTAGTAGATGAATGGATGAATAAACAGAGATACTTACAGACAATAGACTATTATTCAGTGCTAAAAAAAAAGAGTTATCAAGCGATGAAGACAGTAAGAAATCTTAAGTATGTATTACTAAATAAAAGAAGCCAACCGAAAAATCTACATACTGTATGACTTCAACTATTTGGCATTCTGGAGGAAGCGAAAGTCTGGAGACAATACAAGTTCAGTGGTTGCCAGGGGCAGGAGTGGGAAGAAATAAGAAGGTAAAGCACAGAGGATTTTAAGGCAGTGAAAATATAATTTTATATTTTATAAAATTATTTTAATTTTATATTAATTAATTAAAATTGATTTTAATTTTATATTACATTATAATGATGGATATATGTCGTTATACATTATTCAAACCCATAGAATGGACACCACCAAGTGAATCCTAAAGCAAACCATGGATTTTAGATTCTAATACATCAATGTAGATCACACTTGGTAAAAAAAAAAAAAAAGTACATTCTGCTGAGTGATGTTGATGATGAGGGAGGCTTTGCACGCGTGGAGGCAGGGGACATATGGGAAATGTCTTTACTTCCCTTTCAATTTGGTTTTAAATTGTTCTAGGGGCGCCTGGGTGGCTCAGTGGGTTAAAGCCTCTGCCTTCGGCTCAGGTCATGATCTCAGGGTCTTGGGATCCAGCCCTGCATCAGGCTTTGTTCAGCAGGGAGCCTGCTTCCTCCTCTCTCTCTCTGTCTGCCTCTCTGCCTACTTGTGATCTCTGTCTGTCAAATAAATAAATAAAATAAAATAAAATAAAATAAAATAAAATAAAATAAAATAAAATAAAATAAAATAAAAAACTGTTCAAAAAACCGAAATCTTAAAAATGAATATCATCATTCTGGAATTCTTTTAAAAAAGATTTTATTTATTTACGTGAGAGAGAAAGAGCATAAGTAGGCAGAGGAGCAGAGAGAGGAAGAAAAAGACTCACTGCTGAGCAGAGAACCTGATGCTGGGCTCCATCCCAGAACCGTGGGGTCATGACCTGAGCTGAAGGCAGACACTTAACCCACTGAGCCACCCAGGCGCCCCCATCATTATGACATTCTTAGAGAACAATTTTCTTAATAATCTTGATTTCCTCTCCCATTCATCTGGAAAAATCTGCTGAGAATCAGACCACAAAAAAAAAAGAATGTGTATAATATCAAGTGTTCACTGATGATCAATCATATATGAAACTCCTAGCTATAAAGTACTTGAAAAGTTTAACATAATAAATAATCTAGCTTAAAAACGATGGTCATAGGCATGGTATTAAATGATTACTAGTCATAGGATAAAGTTCAAATATTTGAACAATTTAGCATCATTTTAACCTATGTACCATTAATTACCTTCTGGGAATAGAAATTCAAAAAAGACTATTATGACAAGATGTTAAAGATGCACTAACTTAAAGTAGAAACAGTGAGCACTGAGAGTTACATGACTGGTTTTAATATAATTGTATTGAACATATGTTATATACCTGGTTATAAAAATTGTCAGAAATGAGAAATGATTTTTTAAATCATGATAGGAATCTCAGATGATTTTATTAAATCCATGAACCCACACAGTATTTTAGTCGTGATCTTGTCTCATTTATATGAGCATTAAATGTCAGATTCACTTTGAACATTGTAAACATTTGGACTCACAGATCTGGAAGAGTCCTCAATAAGTCTACTTGTCTCTCCATCATTCACATACCAGTTGTGCCCTTTAATCATGCCAGAAAAGGACTTTTAGATTTCCTTTGAAGAAAGGATCCAAGAATTCCAAATCCAGACTATTTAAGCATTACAAATTCTAAAATTGTCAATTACCTATGAAATACAGCAAGAGTTCACAGATCAGAAAAGGAGTAAAACCAGGAACTGAAGTTAGAAAGATAAACTGAGGAAATCTTAAATTATTTCTTCCTCTCTCCACCTTCATTTCCTTTTAGCCTTTAATTCATTTTTGTTTGGAAATATGATATTATTACTTGTGTTTTATATATACACATACACATACACACATATGCATATACATACATATATATAACCATTATAGTGAGATACAGATATATATATATCTTTTTCATTTATACATTAATGTGGCTTAAAATAGAAAATGTTAATTTAAAATTAGAAAATATGAAAAGATTATGCAAAATTTGCAAGTCAAATGGTTTAGAAGATTATTGATAAGACTAGAAGCCTAATTTGGAAAATTTGTCATGAAAGGAATTAAATTACTACATCAAGCACAGAATATTCATTTAACTTCAGAAAAACAATAATTTTAAAATACATGAAGCTCTTTTCTTATCACCTGTCCCTTCAAAACAGTAAACAGTGAAAGGATAATTTATTAATTTAAATGAAACTTTTAAAAACTTTGTTGGAAATCATTTCCAAATGTCTTCTAGTTCTAAAATTAATTCTAAATATGTAAATGCATATCTTTGTTGGAAATGATCAACATCAACAATAGCAAAAATAGCCAACTTGCTTTAAATAATGCCCATATTTAAATAAATTGTAATAATCATGACTTGCATAAGAGAAAGATTAGATAAATGGAAAAAGATAATACTTCAGAGTATCAGACATTAAAACCAAAAAATAGCTAAGAAGTTGTGGCATTTTTAGCAGATCTATCATCTTAACCTGTTTTCAAAGGCAAGAACAGATATTCATACATTAGTGAGAATAACCATCAACTATACTGAAACAATAGGCATAAAATTATTTTTGTATAGGCCACATAAGAGAATGTCATGGTGAAAAAAAAGAACACAAAAGCAGCATTTCAATCGAGGTAAAAGGATATTGTCAAAATATATAATAAGAAAAATATGTTTATTTATTCCCATGTATACTACAACTACTCTAGGAAAATACTGAGAGCCCCTCAAAGATATCCTCACTGATATGAGGGACTCTTTTAAGATGTAGATGATTACATGCAACAAATCCTGAAACATTTGTTTTTTCTCTTTAGGTAATAATGCATCCATTTTCATCTTTGACTTGTCTTTATTATCTTCTATGATCCCTAGATGACTTCTCACTGAAAGCCTTTGGCCACAGGTGTTCCTACATTTATTCAAAGCCCAAGAATACTCATTCCTTGTCAATATCTATCTAACATTACAGGTTGGCTTGAATCTAAAAATTCTAGCCAATATCTCTTAATCTGGACATTCTAGGTTTTTTGGTTGTTGTTTTTACTTTTGTTATGTTTTTTAAAGATTTACTTATTTATTTGAAAGAGAGAGAGAAAGTACATGAGGGGAAGGCTGAGGAAGAGAGAGAGAGAGACAATTTCCAACAGACTCCCTCCTGAGCATGGAGCCTGATATGGGGCTCAACCTCAACCCCGAGCTCGTGACCTAAGCCGAAATCAGGAGTTGCATCTTCAACTGACTCAACCACCTAGGGATCCCTTAATCTGGATATTCTTACAGATTGCTTCTTCTACATAGAAGATCCTGTTTTAACTGTCCCTCCATGTTCTGCTTGACAAACTCTGCTTTAGTGTTGGGAACTCAGTGTAGAATTCATGCTCCCTAGTAGCAAGCTCTGAAATACCAAAGACTATTTTATTATTTCTCCTCAGTTCACCTAAAACTCTATGCAAATTGTGTGTTGGAACTTACTGTTGTGCTTATCACACAGGTAATTGACTTGGATATCTTCCCCCAAAGAAAGTAAATAGCTTGAAGACAAACAACTGTTTTACATGCTTATTATTGTAGCCTCAGTAGCAAGCACACAGAGAGCTCTCGATAAATAAATGTGGTTCATTCAATAAATTTTTACAATCAACCATTAATGAGAATTGTATAGAGAAGGCAGGAAAACACTTATATCCAACACCATCAGCCCCCACACACAAAGTCAGCAATAATTATCATCATAACAGCTATTATTTCAGGGTTTGCTATGTGTCAAAGCTTCATAGACACTATAGTTTTAATTTGTCACAACCACTACCAAAATCAGAATTTTATATCTGAGAAGATGGAGTCTTTAAGGGACAAAGCAATTTACCCAGGATCTCGAATCTCACCTCGGACTCTAATTTTGTTTTTTTTTAATTTTTTATTTTTTATAAACATATATTTTTATCCCCAGGGGTACAGGTCTGTGAATCACCAGGTTTACACACTTCACAGCACTCACCAAAGCACATACCCTCCCCAATGTCCATAACCCCACCCTCTTCTCCCAACTCCCCTCCCCCCAGCAACCCTCAGTTTGTTTTGTGAGATTAAGAGTCACTTATGGTTTGTCTCCCTCCCAATCCCATCTTGTTTCATTGATTCTTCTTCTACTCACATAAGCCCCCATGTTGCATCACCACTTCCTCATATCAGGGAGATCATATGATAGCTGTCTTTCTCTGCTTGACTTATTTTGCTAAGCATGATACGCCCGGACTAGTGTCCAAAATCTATAAAGAACTTAGCAAACTCAACACCCAAAGAACAAATAATCCAATCAAGAAATGGGCAGAGGACATGAACAGACATTTCTGCAAAGAAGACATCCAGATGGCCAACAGACACATGAAAAAGTGCTGCATATCACTCGGCATCAGGGAAATACAAATCAAAACCACAATGAGATATCACCTCACACCAGTCAGAATGGCTAAAATCAACAAGTCAGGAAATGACAGATGCTGGCGAGGACTCTAACTTTTCGTCACTATGCTATACTTCTTCAACTTCCTGTGTACTCTTGTTCATTTATTTAAAAGTAACGACTGAGTATCCATTATGAATACACAACATATATTAAACTTATACATTTCCCCATGCCCTGCAAGCATGAAAGGAAAACTAAACAAGGGTGAGGGATGGCGTAATAGCGGAAACAGAGGCCAGCACTGAAAGCATCTATATCCTAAGTTCAAAGGAGCTGAAGTGAATGTGGTTATTTTAAAAAAATAAGAAATTATATACAACAAAATATTTTCTCAAAAATGGAAAAAAAAATCCCAACCCATTTGGTCCTCCCCCAATGTGGGTCTTCATAATTCACATATTTGTTAGAAATTCACATTTTGTTCCAGCTTCTTGAGAAACTTCTAAGAAAGCCAAGATTTAAATTCAATAGTTTGAAAGTCATGGGAATCTAATATTAAAAAAAAAAAATATTAAAGTGGGCTCCTCTTTACTGCATTAGCAGATATTTCAGTTAAAATGCAATTACTGAAAAAAGGGGCACTTTCCATTTAGGTAATTTAAACCTTGTGCTTCATACAATTTTAAGCTCTTGAACTCTGTGTGTGCATGTGTGTGTGTAATCTCGAATTCAATGCCTCCTACTCTGATTTATGAGGAAATCAATGAAAATCAACAACATAGTTTTTTAAAAAAACTGGATTATGTAAAATGCCTTAAGATAAGACTGACGGATAAGTTGCTATTAGTGACAAGAATAAACTTGTTCTGGGGCATCTGGGTGTCTCAGTCATTTGAGCGTCTGCCACTGTTTGTGTTCCCTTTCTCACTGTGTCTCTTTCTGTCAAATAAAATCTTTAAAAAGAAAAGAATAAACTTGTTCTTATCTACATCTCCTACTAGTCTATGCATTTTAGGAAAGAAACTTTCTTGTAAATCTTTCACTTCTAGGAGAGAGACAAAACATAAGAGACTCTTAATCTTACAAAACAAACTGAGGGTTGCTGGGGGCTGGGGGGTATAGAAAGGGTGGTTAGGTTATGAACATTGGGGAGGTTATGTGATGTGATGAGTGCTGTGAAGTGTGTAAGCCTTCATGATTCACAGACCTGTATCCCTGGGGCAAATAATACATTATATGTTAATAAAAATAATTTAAAAAAATCACTTCTAGAGTTCTCATGTTTTGGTACATAATAGGCATTCAACACATAGTTGCGTAAAAGCAAATACCTATTTCCCCCCAATTTTGCAATTTCCAGAAATTGGCACAAAGAAGAGCGAATTTCTCATTCTATTTGATAATGTTAGAATTTTTTCCCCTGGTAATCTTAGGATTATTAAAAGTTTGTGCTCAGTACTCCTAAAATGACCACTAGATGCCTGAATTAGAGCTTCTTTCCTTTTGCTTGGAGCTTTGCAGTTACCAATACAGGAACTACATTAATAAGAAGAAAATGTTCTCTTTATCTTTTATAGTATGTGGCCAAGTAGCTACACCTCACAAAGGGAGTATAGAATGAGGTCATGAATTGAAGGCTTTCTGCAGTAGAAATGCAGTCATAAGTAAAAGATGAGTTGAAACAGTAATATTTTAATAAAGAAAGGGAATGTACCAAATTGGAGATTTAACTTGGGAAGCTTATCCAAAATATTGCTGTTTCCACTCTGCTGTTTATAGAAACTTCAATAAAATTTAAATAGACCTGAGAAGATTATATACAACAGAGAGATAAAAAGCAAGTAACCATTCAGAAAGACTGAACTTAGAAAGGAAAGAAATGGACCTCAAATTTAGAAAGTGAAAGAAAACTTAGGCTTTTTACTTCAAATTGAGATATTACTGTCTTAGTCCTCTTTGACCTCACGATCTTATAACTGTTTTGGTCATAGGCTTTCACCTCTGTAAATTGAGTACAGTGTTCTCTCTGTGTGTTCTCAATAAATTCTATTCAATGAACCTCAAAACATCTTGCTAGGACCTAAGAAACCTGGAAAGAAATCCAACATCTCCAAATAATTCAGTGCTGTGGTCAGAATGCTTTACATGAGATAAATTAAAACCACACAAGTACTTAAATCCAGCCCATCTGTGTCAGGGACTATATGTTCAAAATTATCCTGACATATTCTGAATGGTCGTATCAGGAGTCCTGGGAGTTGACTTTGTAGTTTATCCACAGATTATTTTTCTATTAGAATATCACTTATTGCCCCATATTTTTATGACCTAAATCACCCTTCCCAATAGTAAGCATTTCTGAATCTCCTAAAGGCTCTACTATTTTGACTTGTACACACAAACTATCAGATTTAAGTCCATGTTTATTTAGCGTCTGCCTTCAAATTTAGGCTATTTGTAGGTATTCAAGAATACTAGACACACCCCTTTGGAGTTCATTTTTGACTCCACAGCACTGTTCCTTGGGATAAACCATGCTTCAATCCAGGCTTTGTGTTCATTCACCTCCTACCTCAGAAGAAAATAGGCACTTATTTTATAATATACTGTAATTTAGCTTTCAAAAGATACCACCTTATGGTTTTTTTGTTGTTGTTGTTCCTATTATATGGTAAGGTACATTAAACAAATAAAGAGGAATTTAGAGGTTCAGCCTATAAAATGTTAACAGCTGGGCTTCTGTAGATATGATTGTTCTATAAAGTGACATGCTGATAGGCCAGGGCAAGGATACTCAAAAATTTAACTCCTTAAATTGTCCACCAGGAAACATGTATTCAAAGAACAACTGATTCTAGGAAATGACATCCTAGTTCAGGTTTTGAACTGTTTAAAATTCTTCCATTAAAAGAAAAAGTACATCAAAATATGTTTTTCCCTTATTAATCTCATAAGCCACTTAATCTTACCCATTTTTAGATTTTTTGTAGGTAGAATAGTTGGCAGAGATTATAAATGGGAGTAAAAGTACTAAGTAAGGCATCAAGGGCAAAAAAAAGGGAAACAGGAGAATTTAAAAAGGTAATCTTCTGAAATGAATTCATATGATAGAAAGATAGTTCCAGAAAGAGAAAGAGTTATATTTAAGAATATAAATCTATATCTTCCTTGGTTAGGGCCATTTAGGGTGATATCAAAGGTTCATGGGGGAATATAGGCCCATGGAAACTAAGGTGCATGTCTTATTAGGGCTATTGTCATTAGATTGTATGACAGTATGGTTCTGAAGAAGATTAACACTGTGTTTGAGGTTTTGTTGTCTTTATCTACATATTCCACAGGAGCCTGTGAAACCTTTCTCCCATACATCAAAAAAGACATTCTTATTTTGAAATAGAAGGACTTCATGTTTTAGAAACATGTATATTCCAGTCTCCAAAGGGTAGACCAGAAAAAAACATGCCCATCTTTAGATATTCTTTACCTAAGGTTGACTTTTTCTATATAGTATGATCATAGTGAAACACAAACTTGTATTATACTCCTGTGTGGCCAACAGAAATTCTTCATTGTAGCTCTTGTTCTGCCATGACTTAGAGTAGAGGTAAAATAAGGTCAGATAGTCTTTCAGATGGAAAATAGAGAAACAAAGAAAACACAGAGGGCAGAATTAATATTAGAATTGACTTGGAAACCATAACAGTTCCAGACTAAATGGGATGGGTAAATATAATAGAGCTGTACTTGTAATCAGAAGCACTGTGTTCATCAAGCATTCAAGCTTGCAAGATCATTTCAACACAAGGCTAAAGCAGACAAGAGGAATGAAATGATCTTATTAACTTTATTCAACCCTCTACAAATTTCCTTCAATATGGAACTACTATTATATTTTGGTGGCAAATGTCCAGCAAAAACTCATATTTCTTATCTGAAAGTTACTGGTGGACCAAACATTGGTGAACCTCCAGAAAGGTTCCTGAGAAACAAGGCAAATCATTGGCAGTGCCCCCTTTGTCCTCTTCACTTCCATCTTCCTGATGCCTGAGATAATGTCCTAGCAGCCAGCATTCTAGTAGCACAATGGACAGTAAGACAACCTTGAGAGAGAGGCACCAAGTTTGGAATGGTAGAGGCAAAAGACAAAATGAATTAAGTGACTAATGACCAAGTCTGCCCCTGGATTGCTAGGTTTACTAACAGCACAAAAAATAAACTTCCAGGTCTTCAAATCACTGTGAAGTTAAAGAGTTCTTTGTTTGCTTGCTTTTAATGTAGCTATGTCTACTCTAGATGAATTACTTGTCTGTATGACAGTTTAGAAGATATGGCAACATTCAAACACATACATGCAAATGACATAGTGGGCAGGTTCTTGGTGACCACCTGCCAGCTACAGAAAGGATTTCCTTAGCCAAAATTAATCAGGTTTACAGCCTGCCTCTTTTGGCATTTCAATTTGTACTGTAGTTACAAAGTAAGCAAACAATGCTACTTAGAGAATAAAAACCTCTCTCTCAATTTAGATTTAGAGAGAGAAAGAGAAAAGGGAGAGCCAGGGTTTTATATTTCCATTATTCATATGTCAGATATTCAATCCAAGCCATTGGACTCACCAGGCAGAGCAATTTATACTGGAAACATTGCCAATATATGCCAAACCATTTTGAGTTATTTTGCTTAAAATTTGAGAGATTTATAATTTCTGCAATAGTTTATCTACTTTACCAATGGATAACATCAATACTTTATAAATATTCATAAAGTCATAAAAATGAAATTCTAGCAAAGTCTATTGAGGAGAAGTACCTTTATAATGTAAAGGTACTTTTTGGCATTTGCAAAATATACATATGTTGGACACACCAAAATATACTATTTGGCTCGAAAAAATGCCATTTCAAAGAAAATATATTTGTTGCCTTGTTGCCAATAGCACTATAATCTCAGGCTCTTCAACCTATTAAGCATATATTCAAAAAAATCATAGAAATAAGTTCTTTATTAATTTCTGGTTATTAGTGGACTAACATAAATTCATACATCATGGTTGAAGATTTTTAGAAAGGTTCAGCAAATTCTTATAACAAAAATGCTACTTAAATGTGTACTTTTGGGGGCATGTGCATGACTCAGTTGGTGAAGTGTCCTCCTTCACCCCAGGTCATGATCCTCGGGTCCTGGGATTGAGTCTGCCAGCAGGCTCCCTGCTCAGTGGGTCTGCTTCTCTCTCTGCCCCTCCTACCCCACTCATGCTGGAGCGTGCATGCTCTCTCTCTCACAAAAATAAAAATAAATAAAATACTTAAAAAATAAAATATGCATCTCTTGTACTAATCCAATTTTTACCATTTCTAAGGTAAACATATCAGTGCAGGCGAATTACTTGGTAAAAAAATTAAGCAACCATCTTTGATATATGAATATGGTTGGAGTTCTCTATGAAACATAGTTTGAACTACCTTGAATAAACTAGACGTAAGGCTTCTAAGAATTTTACATCTTTCATAGGAAATCTTTCCTTTGATGCATTAAATATAAATCTTTACTTTTCTGCAATCAACCAATAGATTATGGTCAATAATAAAAATCATTGCATTTTTCTCCAGATTTCAGGGATAATTTATCAGATGATGACTGAAAAAGTGAAAAGGAAAATTTCATATAGAAAAAAAAAATGTATCTGCTGTGGAAAACATAAAAGTTTAAATAATAAGAACATTCATATGTAATACGGCTCATACGTCATTAGGCTAAAGAAAATTTGATTTAGACCTTCAAAAAAGACAGTCTAACATCATTCTCAGGGTTCAGCAACTTTAATCTGTTTGGGTGACCCTATCCCATTGGAGGAAATTTAGGAATTTATTTCTAATATATTTCATTCACTGTTTTGAGTGCCAAAAATGGAACAGTGAATACTAGATGTCAGTAGATGTTAAATATTTTGCAATGAAAAGGACATATTCACACAAGGTAATGTTTTCTTGTTAAAAATTCACAATGTTTCTGCAGAGAAAATAATGATTGATCTAGATGTTAGATATAATAAGAATGGCTAAACTCAATGATTTTTAAAAAAGACTGAAGCTTTATAAAAATCCACTATATGCCCTTCTACTAGTGAAAGGAGAGGTGGTACAGCAATTTTTAAAAATTCCAAAATACGTTTGTATGTAAGGTCTTAATGTTCCTTAACCTAATTTATACTCTGCCCCACCTAACACACCATTCTTCTATCTTGCTTTATTCTGAAGTCTTTCTGCACCACCTCCCAGCACCCCAACAAAACCTATTCCTTTATGACCTTCCTGCTGAGATATAACTATTACAACAATTTTCTTTTAAGGGCGATTGCACTGTGATAAATATTCTAATCTCCATCTCCCTTACTTCTCTCTCTATCTGAAACTAGAAAGTTAGAATCCTCTGTTTAGAACACCTTTTTTTCTGTCTTCGAGGCTTTAGATCAGAAAAATGAGAGGTTGTTACCCAGAAAATATGCATTATCTTGGCTGTCCACGAAAAAGTAAACTAAAAAAAAAGAAAACAAAACAAAACAAAACAAAAAAAACTTCATTTGCTAAACATTTTAACTAAAATGATATTTGCCAGATCTTAACAGAGAACATGTTTTGTTTTAAAGCTATTCCACATTTTACACATTGCTGGGTTTTTTCATAATAAGATGCATTCCTTTTTGGACTAGGAAAAATGTATAACAATTTAAGGATAAAGACTACCTATAATTAGTAATACAAAATTCATACAATGAAGAGTCAAAAGATTACTATTATTTGGTATTCTTCAACATGATATAAAATGTGGCTATAATAATATAATAAGCCAAAAATTCATCCCTAATGCCATCTTGATTAATGGTTAAGTGAAACAAAGGTTTTGGACAGTGAGACAATGTTGGAAGCGTGTCAGAAGCATCAGTTGACATTAAATGTTACAATTCAGCTTGATTTGACTATAGCTGGTACAGGGAATGACCATGGTGACTTATCAAAATTAAACTCTGACTTTAAACAGCTATAACTCAAACATGAATGTTACAAAAATAATCCAAATGAAATTGGTTATCACTTTTTTTGTTCTTATTTGATGCTTATAAATTTATATGTAGGTGTGTTACTGTCCATCATTACATTTGTTTCTCTTTATTATTATTATTATTATTTTTTTTCAGTAAGCTCCATACCCAGCGTGGAGCCCAATGTGGGGCTCAAACTCATGACCCAAAGCTGAGATCAAGATCAGGACCCAAACTCAAGATCTGGACCCAAGCTGAGATCAAGAGGTGGATGCTTAACCCACTGAGCCACTCAGGAGTCCGTGTATCTCTTTTTCTTTAAAAAGAAAGTGTATTGCCCATCACCGACCAATCAGTCACCCTATCCAGAAACCTCCACATTTTCTCATCTTCCCACCATGTCCCACACTGTCTAATTTGTCATCACATGCTCTGTATGACAACCTATATGACTGTTTCTGAAATGTGTCCCTATTTGTCCCCACTGAAGCTACCTGAATTCAATAAGATCACATCTCTCCATTTGAACATCCTCTAAACGATTTGGCCTTTCTGTGCTCATCAGTTTATCCTCTTGCTCTTAGTTGGTTCTTACTTTTGGTTTTATTAAAAATAAGTCTGACCACCGTATTCCCTTTCTTGCTTTCTTGTGATCCTTCAATGGCTCCTCACTGCCTTCACAAAAATATCCTAATTTCTTTTTTTTTTTTTAAGATTTTATGTATTTATTTGACAGAGAGAGATCACAAGTAGGCAGAGAGCCTGATGCAGGGCTCGATCCCAGGACCCTGAGATCATGACCTGAGCCGAAGGCAGAGGCTTAACCCACTGAGCCACCCAGGTGCCCCAATATCCCAATTTCTTAACAGGCAGGTCGCTTAAAAACTTGGTTGTGACCTACTGATCAGTCTTATTTCTCTACTCACATGTCCCCTCCTCTCACAGAAGCCCAGGTCCTCTGAGATCCCTACTCCCCACTTTGGCTAAATTATACTACTACTGCTGGCCTCTCCCATAGGATGCTGTTAAATAGCCTACAAGTCACAAGACAGCCCCTGCCTGCCAAAAGAATTATTCAGCCCAAAATTCATGGTGAGGAAGCTGAAAATCCTGTTTCAAGGCAAGAATGGCATCATTTAGGTTGAAATTCTTAGATCTAACAGAGGTCCCTATTCTTAGAAGGCATTTTTTAAGAGCATATTAAATGAATGTACATGCAGATATAGTCTTTAGTCTTTAGAGTATGGCAATTAAATACTACAATGGACTGTTTGGTTAAGGTTTTAAAATTAATTTTCCATAATTAATCCCTTCCTCTGTTCCTAAGCACATATATCCTTTGCTTGAATAGCCTGCCACTCCTTACACATTTCTAATATTCCACCAAATATTTTGTTGTTCCACCTCCAAAATATACCTCATATAAGCCCATTTCTGTCTCCATGGCCACCATCTTCCTTCAAGTCAAAGCCATTTTTTATTCTAAGTAGTTTCCTAAGTGTGCTTTTCTGTTTATGTACCTCTTTCTTCTATTTGTATATAGAAGTCAGTAATCATTTATTTTTTTCCAGTGATCTTTAAAAAAAAAAAATTGATCATGTTACTCCTCTGCTTAAAATTTGGCAGTTTTTCCCATTTAAGATAATAATTTTTAAAAACCCTACTATGATATTTATGACTCCATGTATCCTATTTTATGTTTAGTTCTGTTTTATGTAATTCAGCTACATCTACACTACTCTTTCTAATTTCTTTGGATTTTGTGAACATGATATTAGAATTCCCAACAATGCTCAGGTGTCCTTGAAATTATAAATAATTATCTAATATTCTTTATAGTCTCTAGTCATTATTATGGAAATGTGAAATAGTTACTTAATAAAAAGAAAATATTAATATTTACAAAGGACTCTAGCCTATAGTAAATATTCAAATAATGAAAAACACCAGTGAACACTACTGGGCAGCATTTGAATAAATGGCATTCAGCTCTTCTAGTAAGGTTAAAAGCAATGGACAGAATCACTTGCAAAATTGCCAAATTAAGGATTTATTTTGTTTCCAAAACTTCATATTTCTCAGAACACTCATACCATTTGTATATAGTATGTACATAAACTTCTTATCACATATTTTATTTTTAAGAATAACTCACCTTTAGCAAAATATAAAGCCAAACACATACTATATTATGGCAACAGTTAAAACCAAGACTGACAAAAGATTGTGACCATGTCTTTTTAACTTGACACTGTCCTGGTTCCCTGAAATGTTAACTTTAACCTTCCACTATGCACTTTGGAATTTCCTGTTCATTCATTTGACTCTTTCTTATTTTTCTGATTTCCCAAATGATTGTTCCTAAGACTGAGAGACAGAAAAACATTTCACTTTCTCAAGAAATAACGGGAAAGAATTTCCATATGGGAACAATAAGCCACATAGTCATTCTTTCCACAACTCATGGCCACCCCAAGTTGTTCCCACAATTCAGAATTGTCATTTCTTGTCCCTCTGCCTGAGATGTCTTTCCCTTTAATATGTATAGAACTCCCTTAAATCATTTTCAGGTTGTAGGGGGGCATGTCCTTTCTTTAAAGAGGGCATGCAGGACTATCATTCTAAGATATATCTCCAGTCAAAATCATTTTCTCTGTCTCTATCTCTACCTATTGTGTGTGTCACATCAAAATACAAAGGTAGTATGTATTATATTTACTTCTGTGTTTACTTGTTCAATATCTGTTCAGTAGGTGACAGACATTCAACATACTGGCCAGCAAAAATGATCCCCATTCAAGCTTCGATTTCCATAAACAAAAACTTATTGTGCTCTTGTCTCCAAATCATTTGGGATTTCACTGAAGTTAGGCATACACTGTGAGGGACACACTATGATCATTCTGTTTAATTCTATCTTTAAGTTTAAGAAGAGTCCCTGAAACTTGTGAAGCCATGCGTAAGTGTTCTTTAAATGAATTGTGAATACTTCCTCACCATCTTTGGCAATCTAAATTTAACAAAAATAGAAAATCTAATATTGTCTTTTGCTGTCTACACCTTGATTAAATGTTCAGAGCTTATCAGACTTTAAATAACAGTTCTTCCATTCAGGTTCTGTGACTAGGTATTAAAAAGATATATAAACAGCAGGAAATACCGAGTGTATTAGTTTCCTATTGCTGGTGTAACAAGTTAACAGAAACTTTGGCTTAAAACAGTGTAAATATATATCTTAGAGTTTTAGAGGTCAAAAGTCTAAAATGGGTCAGCACGGCTGCATTCCTTCTGGGGTTCATTGTGGACAACCGTTTAAATTCCTTGCCTTTTCCAGCCTTTAGAGGCTGACTACATCCCTTGGCTCATGGCTCTTTGTTCCATCTTCAAAGCCAGGAGTGTAACATCTTCAGATCTCTCTTCCTCTCTTACCTCTCATACCATGGTCCCTTCTTGTTCTCTGATTCTGACTCTCCTAGATTTCTTCATACAGATCCTTGTAAGTAGATTGGATCCATCCAGACAATTCAGGAAAATCTCTCCACAAGGTCCTTAACTTGATCACATCTACAATATCCCTCTTGACATGTAAGGTAACAAACTTAGGTTTAGGGAATTAGGACATAAATATCAAAGTGTTTAGCCATTGCCTTGAATACCACACCAAATAATCCAGCTTTACTATTTGAATGGAAAGTATTCACTCATTCATTTTTTCATTCACTTAATAAGTATGCAGCTTGCTCCAGAAATGGCACTAGACAAGATTTCCTCAGAGCACTGGAAAGGGAGAGATAGGTTACATAGCTAGGCTAACAGCTACCATACAGGATGACAGAGTGATCAATGTTTTCATGGAGCAATAGAAGGAGCTTTAAAAATCATCAGCACTACTTCTAGTAGTGTTTATTTATTTATTTTTAAAGATTCCCTTGCTTATTTTAGAAAAAGAGAGAGAGAATCTCAAGTAGACTCCCTGCTGAGTGGAAGTCCCACACAAGGCTCCATCCCAGGACCATGAGATCATGACCTGAGCTGAAATCAACAGTTGGACACAACCCACTGAGCCAACCATGTGCCCCTCTAATACTGTTTACAAAGATCCTCCCTCAACTCCTTCTCTCTCCCTCTTTTTCTGGCCCCCAAATCACAATTTATTTTAATGATCAAGCTTTTATTTTATATCTGTAAGGTTAGCACTGATAATAAAATAACAATCAGTTGACAGTACAATTAGCTGCAAAAAAGAAGCCTGTGCATCTTTTTAAAGATATATTGAAGCTGACCTCGTTGAGTCAACTACTTGAGCTAGATTTTAATTTTACAGTTGACTGTGGTTAAAAAAATTTTTATTTTTAAAACATGGGATTTTAAACATAATTTCCAGAGATACGTTGAGTGTAGTATTGTTTCTCTAATGTTTTATCTTAACCTTCTATGCTTAAATAGGGATTTTTGAGTTCTTTTAGTTTAAAATTTCCACACTTAGGACACCGGATAGCTTTGGAATATCTGTACTCAATGCTTATCTTTAAGAATATCAAAATGCAAGAACTTTGTGTTTAGTAAGGAGTTTAACCCTACCCCCAAAGAGTTCTAGCTTTGCTCTTGGCTCCTAAGAGGTGATTGTTGTCTGCTGTGGGCTAGCCAGATATTAACAATGTGATCAAGAGTGAAGGGTGGCACATCAGAAAGACCAGTGATGTGGATTAGTGTGGAGACTTTGGATCACAATGTATTAGTACACATGGAGACTGGGAACCACCACGTAAGCAATCAATCGGGTCTATATAATGGGCACCAGTAAAAACTCTGAACACCAATAGTTGTGTGAGCTTGGCAATGCTCTATGCATATTGTCAAACACTGAAGCTAGGAACAGGTCCACAGAAAGAAGACAATGGAGACTCCACATTTGGTTGATCTGCAGATTCTACCTGCTCTATGCAGTTCTGCCTTTGGCTGATTTTAATTGCTATTTTTTTCCTTGACAGTAGTTTCAGGAATGCCCAGACATGCAACTGGTATCTGAAGTGAGGGTAATCTTGTAGAGAACTATGCTCCCCCTGACGATATAGTTGACTGAAGTCTTTACACTCCCTTACATTTGTGTAGGTGCTATGCAAATCTACTTGGGTTAGGATATTAATAACACTTTTATTGTAAAGGAAGGAGGCTTATTTCAGACCATAAAATATTATTTTTTAAAAGATGTCAATAAGGTTGTTAAGTTGATGATTTTTTCCCTTATGTATGTAGAAACTAAATAATAAATTTGCTTGATCTTACTATTCAAACTGTTTTCAATGGCACTCTATCCTTTTACCAAACATGATGAAATAATCAGCAATACTTATTCAACCCTTCTAACGTGTTGTCCTTCAAAGTTTTGTGTGGCACTCTAATTAAACCAATAATGTTCTTTGTAATTAGGGCAACTGTATAATTATTTCCAAACCAGAATACTTTTGATATTGAGGGGGAATTCTATTAATAATCTCTATTTAAAACAGGCATAAAACAAGACTATCCAAATACATGGTAATAAATGTTCACTCTGCCAATGGAGGCAGCTTTGCCTGAGAAACCATATTTAGACAAAATGTAAACAAAACAAGACTCAGGGATATCATGAGTAAATTTTATACAGCATATCTAACATTGAACTTTAAAATTTGAGAATAAATTACATATGGATTCTTTCATTGCTTCTGGATTATGCCAATAGCCTTTTTAAAAAATATGAATTCCTCAAAGAATCTTATTTTTCACATGTAATAAGACTATATTACCCATACGACAATCTTGAGTGAAGAAGAGTCAAAAGGCAATGACACTGATTCCCCACCCCCCCCACCAGATCCATCATTGCCTTGGTTGCAAACATGTGACTTGGGTTTCAGTCTATTCCCAGCTGTGTTTTTCCTGTTTTCAAAAACAACCATGCAGTGTGTCGAGCACAGCAGTTATAAAGAAAAATAATCTGTGGTTTACTCAGGGAACTTGCAATCTAGAAAAAGAGACAGGGGAGTAAACAAATCATTATAATTTAATGTGGCAAATGTTATATATCTACACAATATTAAAGAAGCATAAAGAAAAGCATAACTAACTCTGGTAGCACAGTCAGGAAAAGTGCCACCCAAGACTTGAATTTGTTCAGTAGGTGGGAAGAGATGAGGACTATTTTGAGGAAGAGAAAATGTGTGAAAATCTTTAAAAGTATAAAGGAAAAACCTTGCTCAGAGAATAATGAGCAGCTACATTTGACTGCAGTGTGATGCCATGGTGAAAGGAGAAGGAAGAGAGGGTTATCTAAAGCCTCTGAGGCCAGCCTATGGGAGGTTGGGTTTACACAAGGCGTCAAAGATTTTGCAGACAACAGATAACATGAACCAAGGGATAATTAATGAAAGAACCCTGGCATAATTGCAAAACCAGTAAGATGCGGAGGTACATACTAGTATGCATGATATAGGCAAAACAGAATGGAGACATGAACTAAGAAAAGGTAAGACCAAATTTAAGAAATGCTCAGAGTTAGAGTCAACAGGGCTCTGCCGGCCTCGGTTTGTGCATGTTACGTACAAGGATGCACGTGTCAAGGCTGCCATTCACAAAGAAGACGTGGAATTTTAAATTTGTTATGTTTGTGACACACGGTAATAAAATATGTAGTTTTAATGAAAACACCGACAAAATTGTGGAACTAGTCTTCAAAATAAAAGTCAAGATTACTGAGGAATGGGTACCATTTTCTACTTCTCATGGAGGTGCCCCTTCAGCCTGACTAAATAAAAATTTGTGACAGAAGGAGGGATCAATAATGTTTTCCAATTTCTGGTTTGTGAGGCTGTGGAGAATAAAGTCTAAATAGATCCAATCAAGAGAGAGGTAAATAAGATGAGTCTGATTTGAATATATTCAGCCTGAGATGCTTTGAGTTGCATGAATCAGTCAAGGAATATTTTAGAACTGAAGAGAAAGGAATCCAAGGGCACAACCCTTAAAATGTTCAATGAGCAATATTCAAAGTAAAGAAAGAAAAGAAAGGAAGTAAGAGGAAGTCTTAATCAAGTAGCAGTCATATATTCAATGAAATACACTGTTAAAGAAGACAAAGCAGTTGACAGTTTCATGGAAGGACTGTTCAACATTATCAAAAGTACAGAAGATCCTTTAAATATATCAAAAACCACAATGACATATTGCATTTAGAAATTAGATCAGCTTTATGCTAAGCGAAATAAGTCAATCAGAGGAAGACATTATCATGTGACCTCACTGATATAAGGAATTTGAGAAACAAGACAGAGGAACGTAGGGAAAGGGGAGAAAAAATGAAACAAGATGAAACCAGAGAGGGAGACAAGCCATAAGAGACTCTTAATCTCAGGAAACCAACTCAGGGTTGCTGGTGGGTGGGGAGGAAAGGACACGGTGGCTAGGTGATGGATATTGGGGAGGGTATGTGCTATGGTGAGTGTTGTGAAATGTGTTAAGACTGATGCATCATAGACCTGTACCCCTAGAATGAATAATACATTATATGGTAATAAAAAATAAATAAATTGAGTTACCTTGATCAACTTCCCCTCAAAAATATAAATTAGATCAGCTTTAACCTTAACCAAAGTGGTATCATGAGAGAGGTAAAAGCAAAAACTATATTTCAGTGAGTTAAGTGAGTAGGAGAGAGAAAGAATAAGGAAGAACTCTTCTCTTTCAACAAAAGTGATGAGGAAGAGTTCTCAGCATCTAAGAAAGACCTCTGTTGTTACTTTGTAAAGCTAATCAACAGTCATCCTTAGTTCCTCAACATTCACCAAATGTTTAGTGACAACCACTATGTGCTGAGCACTATTTCAAGGTTAAGAAAGACACAATGCATACAACTACTTTCATGGAACATATGTTGCAAGCTTTGCAGGACTAAAAATAGGAACAAATAAAGAATGTTGATGATATTAGGAAAAACACAATGAGTACAGCTTATCAAACAAGATCAAAATGAATAGAAGAGTTTGTTTTAGGAAGGAGTGAAAATATCCTTCTCTGAGACAGCTGGATGAAATAAGAAGTAGCATACAGGTAGATTAAGAATAAGCTTTGCTGAAAAAAAAAAAAACAAGTAAAACTCACAAACAGAAAGTAGAAGTGATTGTCACGGGTTGGGGATGAAAGAAAAAGGGAGAGTTTGGTCAAATGATACAAACTTCCAGTTATAGGATAAATAAAGCTGGACGATCTAATGGATAACAAGGAGATCATAGTTGATATTTTTGCTGAGAGTAGATTTTACCTGTTCTCACCACTGACTCCCAACCAAATACTGAAAAAAAAAAAAAAAAAAAAAAAAGAATAAGCTTTGGAGAAAATGGTATATGTCTTTCTTACTCATTATTTAAAAGTCACTTACTAATGACAGTGAATAGTGAATATTCAGCAAATATTTGCTAAATAGATAAAATGAATATTTATTCCTGATAGTTCTGTTTTGATCTCAAAATCAAGCAAGATGCTATGTCTTGTCTATTAATTTTATAAAAATTACTATTGTTTACTAAACACAAACATACATATATAATCTCAAATACACACGCGTGCACACACACACACACACACACACACACATGCACACCCTGAACTTTGGGAAAAACTAAGTCACACATAATCACTTATTATTTTTGTTCTTGTTTCAGGTCCTGCTGAGATAATTTACGCAATTATTCTTCATGCCAAAAGATAGTTGTTTAGGGAAATCTAAGGGGCCCAAAACAGGAAAATAACTAGCCTCTTTACTTAAGAAAAGGAAAAACGTAGAGGCAGTACAATCCATAACTAAATGATTGGTAATTTCAGAACTGGAATGGTTCATTCTGACTAACTGAACTGTTTATCTAGCTACTTTGGACTATTAGAGCTGCACGCTTTAAAGAATTGTTCACCTGCAGATGCTTATAGAGGTCTATCAGAATACATTTGAGTTCTAGAGCTCTATAAATCATGAGTGAAGAAAACATTCAAAGAAATTTGAAAAGCAATACATTTGTCCAATTAACAAAACTGGTATAATATTATAACTCTACCAAGTAAAGAAATATTTTAAAAATGAGAAAAGTGCTGCCTGTACTTAGAAGGAGCAGGGGAAATAGTTTAATTCCATCCATTTCCAAAGGGGAATTTATTTTTATAATTACATTGATAGTTTTAATTTTGTGTCAAAATGTATGTAACAGATTTAATATTTAATATTATACACGAATACACGGCAGTATGTATGTATATCTTTGTGTTACTAAGAATATTTTCACATTTTATATTCTCCCACTTCGTTTCAGCCAACTCAGTCAAAGCAATAAACATTTTCAGGGACATAATGATAAATAAAACACAGTCTTTTTCCTCATGGATTGCATAGTATATATGAAGGGTCAGGAAATTAGATAGGAAAACTAATAATATAAAGAAAATATATTGTTTCTTTAAATTTATTTTGTACTTAATATTCCAGCATGATTATTATATGATGCTATTATTTTCTACAATATCATTTCTGTGAATACACTATTTACTGTTGTTAATATATAATTAGTATGACCAATTCCCTATCATAGAACATTTAGGTCTTTCTATTTTGGATTTAGATTATAATGCTTTAATTAAAAGAAAGATGTTTTGTAAAGGTTTTATTGATTTATTTGTTAGAGAGAGAGAGCACAAGCAGTGGGAGCAGGAGGCAGAGGGAGAAGTAGCCTCCCTGCTGAGAAAGGAGCCTATGAAGGACTCTATTTCAGACCCTGGGATCATGGCCTAGCCGAAGGCAGATGCTTAATAAAATGAACCAACTAAACATACCTAAAAAGAAAGATATTTACCTCAGCATTCCTGTATATCTCTGGACTTCGGGAGTTGGCTCAGGATAAGGAATATTGACTTTATTTTTATATACTAATTAGTTAATGAAGTGGTATAGTCAAAGCTGGAAGTTGAGGCATTAAATTATTTAGAAGGGTATGAAGCAATATTAGAACATAAGAAGTGGTAACTCATTGGACAATAAAGGTTAAAAATAAAGGACATCAAATATGATGAGCTTGGCCTTACAAGACAAGTATAGTTAAAAATATTATTGAAAGGTTCCTAGGCATTTCTATTACAAAGGGGAGAAAATTTCCATCCCTGCCCCCAAATTTGGTGTCCCCCAAATTCATATATTGCAACTCTAACCTCTAATGTGACTGTATTTGGTGACAGGTCCTTTATAAAATGTAATTAGGGTTAGACAAGATCGTGAAGGTTGGGTGTCCTCATGATGGGCTTAGTGCCCTTGTTCAGAAGAGGCACCAGAGAGGACTTGTTCTCTCTCTCTCTCTCTCTGTCCCTGAAGAGGTCATGTGAACACACAGGAAGGTAGAGGCAACCTATACCAGCCAGGAAAGAAATCTCTTCAGAAACTGATCACGTTAGCATCCTGAACTTCTGGTTTCCAGAATACTGAAGACCTAAATGTCTGTTGTTGAAACCACTGTCTATGGTATTTTGTTATGGTGGCATCAGTGCCTAATAATCTACCCTTGGGAAACAAACCAATTAACACAGTCTTAAGTGGATAGGACTCATGCTAGGAGACATATACCCATAGCATACCATCATAACTTATCAGAGGAATACTTAGCTGAGGGAAAGTACATATTCTGTAGAATATTATGCCTAAGCAAAATCTCAAATGGTGAATAAGGATCAACCAGGAGCAAAAGTTAGGAAGGAATGTTTCATCAGAATAAATAGTATAAGCAGGAACGTGAGTATTGGCAGTAAATCCACACTGCTTGGTACCTGTGATGGGCAGGAGTCTAAGACGACCTCTCTAAGATTTTCACTTTAGTCTTAGTTCCAGAAAGAAATGTAAACATGATGAGATACCACTGCTATGATTAGGTGATTAGTCAATTGACTTTGAGTTCATCTGGGCATATCTGACTAGCCAGAGAAGCCCTTAGCAGGATCCAGAGCCTTCCTGAAGAGAGACTGAGGTGTGAGAGGACATGTGGAGGAGGTCCTTGGGGAGGGAACTGAGAAGAGCCTGAAAGAGCTCAGAGCCATCCCCGGCCATGAGCCCGCAAGAGAACGAGACCTCAGTGCTACCATTGCAGGAAACTGAATACTGTCAGCAGCCCTGTGAGCTTGAGAGAGGACACCGACCTGCAGAAGAAACACACAGGCCAACCAACACCTCGATTTCAATCTTGTGACAAGTTGACCAGAGGACCCAGATTCCTGATCCATAGACAGTCCAGTCCGTCTCTGCTGTTTTATGAAACTAACTTCGGTAACTGGTTAGGTAGCAGTAGAAGCTACTACTTGCGTATTGATCATAAAGCATGGCACTAAAAGAAACTAGGTATAGGAGCGGTAGATAGGATTTCATGAATCCTATGAATCTTCTGAAACTTTTTAAGGAAACTTGGACTTTATTATGTGGATTATGGAGATTTCTCTGCCTGGTTACAAGCGAGGGTGCAGGGGTCAGATTTCAGTTGTGTTAGGTTGCTCTGGCTGCAGTTTAGAGGATAGATTTGCGGGAGTTACCACGGCCATGTACGATGCTGCTGCTCTCGCCTGGCTGGTACCTGTAGAGAACCTGGGGAGAGCCGATGTGGTCAGAGTGAAGTGAATGCATGAAACAAAATTAACATGCGAGGTGACAGACATGGGCATGATACAGGTGTCGAAGACAAAGAGACAAAAAATTGTCTAGAATGATTCTGAGATGTCAGCTGTGTAAGTCCCGGTGAATGGCGAGCTACAACCTTTAATGCAGACACAGGAGGAGGTGTAGATTTGACTTAATAGATGGGATGAAATGATGAATTAAGTTTTAAAATGCAATATTTGGAGTGTCTAGAGAAGAAAATGTAAAGAATAAATGATGTCCCAAATCTGTTGTTCCTTTATGCGTGAAATGTAATTCATGACCTTCTTCTTGGAAGAAATTAGCATTTCTGATAAAATGTTCAAATAATTTCAAGATCAACTTTTAATGGTATTCTGACTGGTTCTGGGAAATGAATCCCCATCCCACTCAGCTGCCAATCAAAGAGTCTAATGATCCAAATTTTTTTTTTCTGGTTTCAATTTTGTATGGATATTCTATTTCCCCCCAACCCTCCATTAGGTGTCTCTCACAAGCATAACTCTTAACTTGCCTCTTTCAGGAATCAGTCCTTATACCAAGATTAAAATAATACTTGCATATATGGTCCTATCCAAATATTCCGAAAATTTTATTTTAAACAATGATCTGTCTGATAAGAAGTGAGTTATATCAGTCTCTACACTGTGCAAAAGGTCAGACTATGAACTAGAGCTAGTGGAGCTCAGGAAGGAGACAGAAATGGGACGATCAAAAAGCTGGGAACCAGAAAACCACAAGAGCTTGTGTGAAAACACAGATCAAGAAATAATATTCTCTGACTTCCCCCAATTCACTTTTCCTTTCCGTTTCCTAATGTCCTCCATGTGATTCTTTATGTCCCACAAGTAAGTGAAACTATATGATAATTGAATTTGTCTGCTTGGGGATGAACCTTGACAGACTGTGGACTCTGCTTGAGGATGCACTTTGAGAGACTGTGGACTCTGAGAAACAAGCTGAGGGTTTTAGAAGGGAGTGGTTGGTGGAATGGGTGAGCCTGGTGGTGGGTATTAAGGAGGGTGTGTGTTGCATGGAGCTCTGGGTGTTATACATAAACCATGAATCTTGGAGCACTACATCAAAAACTAATGATGTATTTTATGGTGACTACCATAACACAATAAAAAAACCAGATGTAATATTCTGTAACAGTTGTAATGGTAAATTATAACATATATTAAATATACATATTTATGCAAAAATTAGAATTTGAATAATGTTTGAAAAGCTGTCTTTGAAAGTATTTTTATAGAAACCTGTAAAAGCTACAATTTTGGGCTCCCAATCCAGCCAAATTAAAAAGAGAATTGAAAGAAGAAAGGAAGGAATGACAGAGTTATGAGACTATCTAGAAAATTAATTTGCTGGTGAATAGAATCGCCCAAAAAGACAGGCTGAAGGCACTATGGGCTGATAACCCTTGAATCGGACCTTAAATCAGTTTGGCCACAAGTACTTCCACTTCAGTCAAAATCAAAGGTGACATGGGAGAATGAATGGGTTGTTTTACTTCGCCGCAATCAAAGCTGTCCTCTGAGACATTAAATCACCAGGAGATCCAAATCACAAATCAGTCATTTCTGATTTGGCGGGTTATCAACTTCAGTGAATATTAATTTATGAAGAGAGTCTCAAACACACCAGACTTCTGCCTGACTCCTGAGAACCAAGTAGCTCCACAGCAGAGCCTGAGGCTGCCCGTCCATTAAAATCAGACACGAATACTCGTGAGTGACGTGTCCTAACTGTGTGAGAAAGACTTTGTGCTCATCGTCCACCTATTTGTTTTCATGTCCACTCATGGAGGACTTACTTGCTTGCCTTCTCTGCCTGGACTTTGCTCGGTGCTGAGGATATATGGTGAACTAACCAGACAGACTCCCTGCCCTCACAAAGCTTACGTTTTATCAGGAGAATTCGGTGACTAGCCTCCTTGGAAAAATGTTTAGTCCAAGATAAGCTTTACATGAATTATAAACTTGCTGACCTGAATACCTGAAAAAATTTCAGATCTAAATTTTATGATAGTGCTTCACATTATTAAATTTGTTATGCTTTTATGACAGTGTTTGAATTAATAATTGACTCACTAATCATTGCTAAAAAGGAAGCTTTTCAATATTTTTCAGGGGATAAGGATACTAAATATTTTAAAATGAATATTTCTAGTAAAAATATCATACATGCCACAGAAAGGATTATGAAAGAGAAAGAAATGGGGGAAAAGGAGATATATATATATATGCACAGACACATATATATGCATATTATATAACATATGCATATATAAAATAAAATTATATATAATATGCATATATATATAAACATATATTCTGTCAAAATTTGATAGATGAAGGAAAGTTCCTTCGAAGAAATTTGTGTTGACCTATGAAGACCAGAAGGAAAATAACTAGAAAACAAAGCAATAAAGTGCTATCCAATGAAAGAAGCATGAGGGTTCATGGCCAGTGTATCTTGCAAACTCTAAACACACTAAAATATCTTGTCAGAGACTGTGGGTTTAATGAGAAAAGACAAGATAAAATAATTTGACACTTTTTGTTACCTGGTACTTTATCCCAAGTCAACTTTCTCATTTACAGAAATATTTGCATTATTGATAAATAAGAAATATACACTTAAGATTTTATTTTTAAGTAATCTCTATGCCTAATGTAGAGCTCGAAACTACAACCCAGCGATCAAGAGTCACACACTTCATATAGCCAGCCAGGCACCCAAAAAATATGCATTTAAAGGGTATACTGAGATTGAAATATATTTTGTTGTTATGTTATTACAATGGGGACTCCACGGTAATAGTTCAGTGTCACAGGGTAATCTCTAAAGAATTGTGATAGATTTAATGATAATATATTTTTATCATGATAGAAATAGTTTTTACAACTATTCAACAGCATATCATTTAAAATAAGTCTAACTGATGCTCAAATTTTCATTTTTTAAAACCAGAATCAATATCAAGCTTTAAAGATGAACACAGAAAGTATTTCATAAGACAATGTTAAAATTTTTTAGATTATCAAAGTTTTCCAAATTAATGTTAAATATACGTTCTCTGGCTGCCTGATAAAATCACCCCAGTAAAAAGGCAACTTGTTTTCTAAAATGCTTTCAAGTCAGCCACATTAGCTAGCACAGATTTTTTTGTGAAGTATGTGCTTGTGATTTCAAAAGGTATTTAACATCTTCTGTACCTAGCCTCCTTAGAAAATGTTTAGTCCAAGACAAGTTTTATCTGAATTATAAAATTATTGACCTGAATATTTGAAAAATTTTCAGATCTGAATTTCACCAAAATACTTCACATTATTAAATTTGTTATGCTTTTATGACAATGTTTGAATTAATAATTGACATGCTAATCATCGCTAAAAAGGAACCTGAGTAAATAGACATTTGGAACTTTGTGAATAATTTGATTTATTAAGTATTTTTAACTCTTCTCAAAGTTTATGGCCAAAGATTCCTTAGCTAACTTCATTTCAGGTGCTATCCTCTTCACTCTTCCAATAGGCATAGCATGCCTTTGACCATCTTGCTGAATAGATTGGAACAGAACAAGGCAGAAAGAGAGGAAGATACCACAAGAATGATTCCAAGCCATTCCTATCCCTTCGACATTTTCACAATAGTGTAACTAACATATACACACATATACACTAACACAATAGTGTAACATAACACGTGCGCACATGCACACACGCACACACACACACACACACACACACACTTGGCTAAGATGATTCTTTGAAAACAAACATTAATCTAATCAGGAAGTACAATGAAACCATAAGCAAGAAGGAAATAACCATAGATACAGAAGATTTTTTTGTAATTATAAGAGACCACTTTACACAAATCTAGAGAATTAAATTTAAAAATAAATAAAATAGATAATTTCCTAGAAAAATCCAATTTATAAGACCTGACTCTAGAGAGAGATGTAATTCTTTTTTTTTTTTAAAGATCTCATTTTTTTTTATTTGACGGAGAGATCACAAGTAGGCAGAGCGGCAGGCGGGGGGGGGGGGCAGGCTCCCCGCTGAGCAGCTCCCATCCCAGGGTCCTGGGATCATGACCTGAGCCAAAGGCAGAGGCTTTGAGCCACTGAGCCACCCAGGCGCCCCGAGAGAGATATAATTCTAAACAAGCCATAAAGAAACAGAAAATCTGGGAATGAAGGGGAACAATTCTGAAGATACACATGACAATGGATTCAGAGGATAATACCAAATACAGATCTTTTCTCATTTGCGCTTTTTTAAAGCTCTCACAAAACAATTTTTTTTTTTTTTTAAATACCTGGGCTTATCAGGAAATAGGTTAAAGGTTGCTGGGGACAGTGAAAAAGCTGGCATGGCTGAGCTTGGGCGGGGCTTTAGTTGGTGAGGCCTCTGTCTCTGGCACAGAATTGGACCAACCACTGACCTGTCCAACTGCACTGACCTTGGGAGCAACAATCAAGCATCAGGTGGTGGTGGGCTGTGATTAGGCATCGGTGCCCATGTCCTCAAGGCTTCCAGAGGGTTTTGTGCCACTCAAGCATCACGGCCTTGGGATAATGGCTGTGCACGCCTGGCTCCCCATGCCAGGATCTGCAGCAACTTAAACTTCAGCCCCCTACTCCCTCAAGACCCCATGAAGAAATGTCACAGACTAGAGATGTGCCCACTCTTCCTGTTGTTGCTGGTTCTTCCCAGATCTGTGACCAGGAATGTATTGAAGAACTGCCTGGAGTGACAGAAGCACTTGTCTGAGGCACAGAGGGGAGAGGTAAATGATTCAGCCTGGGGTGTTGAGAGAGGACACCCCAGAAGTCCAGATATAGAAGACATTAAACTTGAGAGGATGAAGGCGCCTGGATGGCTCAGTGGATTAAAGCCTCTGCCTTCAGCTCAGGTGGAGATTCCCAGGATCCTAGAATCGAGCCCCGCATCGGGCTCCCTCCTTGGCAGGGAGCCTGCTTCCTCCTGTCTCTTTGCCTGCCTCTCTGCCTACTTGTGATCTCTGTCTGTCAAATAAATAAAATCTTAAAAAAAAAAAAAAAAGAGAGAGAGAGAGAGACACCCTTTCGGCCGGCTGTCTTGCACTCTGCCCACACTGCCTCCGCAGCCCCTCTGACCAAGTTCAAGGGAGTGCCTTTTCACTGGGGGAAAACCACATGTTCTGCAAGAGCCTCTCTGACAGAAAGCGCTCCTTACTTTCCCAGGGAATTCACTGACTGGAAGAGTGCACATCAGCTGGCTGGTTAAAAACAGAAAGGGTAGCTTTGTGATGTTGAAGCCACAGACCCACAGAGTTCAGGAAAGTTCTGGCTGTCACAAGATCAAGACCTGTAGCAGCTGGAAGGCACACAAGGAAGTGTTTCCGGAACAAGAGGTGAACGCAGGCATCTGTGTTAATGTAATTTCCCTTCAGCTGTTGTTATTTAACATTGTATAGCCTAGGTCCACAAAAAAGATTGTGCGTGAACTAACGTGACTACTGCATTTTATTGTCATAATCCTCCTATTTACTAATTGTTTATAAAGTAATTCCAGTTTCTAAAACATGAATTACCCTAAAACAAAATGCTGTAAGAGCAGATAATTCTACATGCCACTTAAACTACTCCAGAAAATATAATTCCAATCAAATGCTTATACATGAAGCAAGTATCAATCAATAGGAAAAAAAAAAGTATTGCACAAACACCATAAAATATTTCACAAACTAATCTCTATTATGATATCAATTAAAAATCTAAGTAAAAAACTAGAAAGTTCTAGGACCTCACTTGAGGAATATATATTTTATGAGCAAGAGGTGTATTCTAAGAAGTCAAAAAGATACATAAAATATTGAGAAGTTTACTGAAATACCTTGACATTAATATATCTGAGAAGAAAATTCAAATGATCTCCTTCTTGGTCAGTGAAAAGAAATTTTTCAAAACTCAACACTAATTACTGGTTAAAAAAACAATGAATAAAAAAAGGAATTGATGAGGAATTCCCTAACGTAACTTACAAATGCTGATACCCATGGTCCTTATTATTTGCCAATTCTGTATCTGCAATTTCACCTACTGGCTAAAATCTACTTGTAGCCCTAAAATTAAGACCTTGGGCTTTTTCCACCATCATTCCAGGGCATGTACACACACAGAGCAGTGAAAAATCAGAGTTGTCCATATATGCACATCCCCTACTGGGGTCCAACAAGGTGCTGCTCCGCCTTGTCCTTTTCAGCAATTCTACAGAGACAACCACGGGATGGAGACAGCAGGGGGCAGCACTGTGAAGTACAAGACACAGGCTCTGTGGCCAGTTAGATAGGATTTGAATGTCAACTCTGGTGCTGTTAACCTACTTTTTTCTCTTGTAAAACAAAGCAAGTATAATCTACCAGGATAAAATGCTCTAGGAATTAATATTATATGTGAGGTATATCTCTATCTACACACACACAAAAATACATGTACATGTGATACCCCTAGGAGCAATGGTTCAGTATGTGTTAATACAGATTTTTGTGGTGATTTTCTAGACGTTATTAGCAGGAAAAATGAGAATTGAGTCTCTGTGTGTGTATGGGTGTGTATGGGTGGGTATTGTACATATGTATGTGAAATACATACAGAAATATGAAATACATATGTACACATGGTACCTCTAGAAGCAAAGGTTCAGTATTTGTTAACACAGAGTTTGTGGTGACTTTCTAGACCATTATTAGCAGGAAGAACAAGAATTAAGTGTGTGTGCATGTGTGTGTATGGGTGTGTATTAAACACATATATAAAATACATATATAAAATGAAATATACATGTATATATATGGGTACACCTAGATATTTTATATATCTGTGAATATCATACATATGTGAAAAACAAGCATTGTATATATGGGCTAATACTTAAAGCCTTACTGCTAAGTCAAGAAGATGACAGTACTATAATCAGCTCTACTGTCTAACACAGCACTAGATGTTCTCACTGTTGTTACTGGTCAAAAGAGAGAAATTAGAAGTATAAACACAGAAAAGAGAACAATAAAAATATCAATATTTGCAGATGATATGATTTAAACCCAGCAATTCCACTAGACTTAAGTGGAAAGATTCTACAGACAACAAAATAATTCAGATAGGTGGTGGGCTGTGAAATTAAAATACAGAAATCAATAGCCTTCATCTATACACACAATGACCAATTGAAGATATAAGGTAAAAGAAGGCCTTATTCATATTTCCAACAAAAATAAAATTAAAAGCTTAGAAAAACACAGAAGATGAGAGAAATATGAGAAAAAATTAAACATTCTTAATCACAAACATAAAATGAAACACATGGAAATATATACCACAAAAAGACTCAATTTCATAAAGGTGTCATGAACAGGCTACATGAAAAAACAAATAGGTATAAATATCCAAGAAAACTTCGAAAGGAAGAGTGACAAGGTGACAAGAGTGATAAGACCAGGCCTATTAAAAAGCAAAACTAAAATTAAAAATTTAGTTAGTGACTTCTGGATAAATAAACCAAAAAAATAAACTAAAGTTTCAGAAATATCCCCATATATGTACAGAAATTTACTATATCCTAGGGGTCCATGGGTGACACAGTTGGTTAAGTGTCCAACACTTGGTTTTGACTGGGGTAGTGATCTTTGGGTCCTAAGACTGAGTGCAGTATCAGGCTCTGTGGTTAGTGTGAGGTTGCTTGAAATTCTCTAACTCCCTCTCCCTCGCCTGTTCATGCTGTCTCTCTCTCTAAAATAAATAAATCTTAAAAAAAAAAAAAAAGAAAAAGAAATGTACTATATCCTAGAGGTAGTATTTCAAATAAACTAGGGAGTCTTGGAATTTTAAATCAACAGTTATGACAAACTGGGTAGTTATTTGAAAAGTAATGGGGTCCAATTGATACTTTATTGCATACTAAAATAAATCCAAATCAGTTTAGGATATATAAATTCACACAGTGATTTTTATATAGATCTCCAATAAAAATGTAGAAGAAAAGGCTGTTTTACTTAAAAATCAAAAAGTCAAAAAATAAAATATTTTTATTGATATAAATAAAAATAAGTGTTTCACTACCCCTCAATCCTGATAACCAAAGGCAAAAGGCATAACAAACTGAACAAAATTAGAATCCAAAGTATATATAAAAGCACTAACAACCTAATTTATAGAAAGCCCTGTATGTACAAAAAATATATATAATTAAATAGAAAATGCAAAACATATGAATAGGCAAAAAGTTCATCACTTATATAGCTGGATTCTGAAGAACAAACCTTTTGCTAACCTATTTATTTTGTTCGTATACACGTATGGGAAATACAGTTTAAAAATCCTCTCAAATTTCATTTCCACAATGATCACAGAATGATTTCAAAAAGGGCCTCTGAAATATTTGATATCTGAAATATTGCCATTTCAAGAACATAGAGGTGATTTTTTTTTTATTTTATGTAATGAGAATTTTTAATCGCCCTGCATGGACAGACATAAAATGTGCTCCCCGTTATAACAAAAAACAGTTTTTCAGGTAGGATCTCTTTCATAGATTTTTCTGGTGACAAAAATATCTTTGTAATTTAACCAAAAGACACCCTTCTGATGACCATGAGAATCTTCAAATATTAAGGATGTCAAAACTTTCCACGCCACAAAATGTAACCAAACGATTTTTTTTGTTCTTTTTCATAATGATCCAAATACTAAAAAACCAAACCAAACCAAATCCTTTTTTTTTTTTAAATGAAGAAACAGAGGATTACAGATCTTAGACCTTAGTGTTTAATACATGTAATACTTTATGAACATGACTTCTTTTGATATACTAGCAGCTCCCTGAGAAACAAAACCTACATCGGCTAACTAACTGTTTACCTTTGGGTGTTTGCAGCTTTTTCATTCAGTACTTGCTTTGATTAAGTGAAATGTAGACATGACATCAAATACAGAATGTTCAGAAAACTCAAAGGAATGCAACTTTAATAAATCCCATATTAAATCTGTGAATACTATTCAGAATTTGAAGCAGGCATAACAAAATTAGAGCTGTGTAATGAAATCATGGTATCATCTATCTGCTCATCTATTTAAAACCGGTTTTTATAAATATTTCTCCGTGATTCAGTAAGCATTTCAGATATGCTGGAAATTCTATTATCAGCTTTATTTTCTTATTCTCATAACAATACAAGTAGTTAAAAATATCATAGCCTTATAGTATCTATGAAGAAACAGATGATTACAAATATTCCTTAATCTGTTTTGAGGTAGACTACAAATAAGAAGTCTGACATCATAGCATAATTTCCTAAACATTAGACCATATTGTCTGCCCCAAAATACTGTCATGAATATTCATTTATAACAAATGTATTTTGTTGAACTTCTGACATAAACAAGTGCATCTAACTTGTATCAATGCCAATTGATTTAAGTATTTTACATTAGAAAAATACTTTTCTCTCTTTAAATGCTTATATATTTCTCTCTTTAAATGTTTATATTTCCTTTTCTATATAAGCTCATTTTCTCTTTCTTGGCCATGAAAAAGGAAGGAAAGCAGAGAACAATGCATAAGCAGGATTTAAGGCAGTGTTGTCAGTAGAATTTTCTGCAGTTATGGGTTTGTTCTATGTCTTCATTCTCTGATATGACAGCCACTAGCCACATGGGGAGAATGGGTGAAAGTTGTCAAAGGGTATAAATATATAGGAGGTTATTTATCAGTCATATCTCAGTAAAGTTGGAAAAAAAGGGTTAAATTTTGTTATAAATGAAAAAATGATTAACATAACTAGACTTTCACTCAATTTTCATTACTTATAAATTTTAATAGCTATGTGTGACTAATAGATTATGTATTAGAATCTGCACGCCCAGTGTCTTCACCACACCACCACCCTGTCATGATGTAAGTCCCATCATTGTACATCCAAACATATCCCTAATCAGCCCACCTTTTTCGTTTGTTAAGCCACCATAGCAAAAAACATTGCAATGTCTTTCTAATTAGTACACCTGCTTCTACTCCCAGCAGTCCATTCTCTGGACAGCAATAAAAGTAAGTATTTAAAAAACTCAAATTAACATAATACTCAATGGTGACAGATTGAAAGCTTTTCCCCTAAGTTTGGGAACATGACTAGGACTCCTGCACTTCTATTTCATGTAGTACTAGAATTTCTAGCCAGAGCACTTAGGCTTGAAATAAATGGCTTTCAAACTGAAAAGGAAGAAGAAAAACTATCTCTGTGTAGGTGAAATGATCGTATATAGAAAAAAAAGGCTAATGAGCACAGAGAGACACAAAAACTGTTAAAACTAATAAACAAATTCAGCAAAGTTCAAGACTCAAAATCAACACACAAAAATCAGTTGTATTTCTATACACTGACAATGAGCAATCCAAAAATAATATTAAGAGAACAATTCCATTTGCAATAGAATTAAAAAGAAAAAAATACTTAAAAATTAACTTAACAGAGGCAGCATGACTTGTGCACTGAAAAGTATAAAATATTACTGAAAGAAATTAAAGAAGACCTAAATAAATGGAAAGTCACCTCATGTTTCTGGATTAGAAGATTTAATATTGTTAAATGACAACACTACCGACAACAATACACAGACTCAAGGTATACCTTCCAAATTCCCAGCAGCATATTTTCAGAAATGTAAAAGCCAATCCTAAAACTCATATGCACTCTCTAGGGAGTTGAACAGTCACAACAATCTCAAAAAATAATAACAAAGTTGGAAGTCTCTCACTTCCTGATTTAAAATTGTATTATAGAGCTATAATAATTAAAAGAGTACAGTACTGGCATGGGATAGGCAAGTAGAACAATGGAATAAAACTGAAAGCCTAGAAATAAGCTCTCACAACTATGGTCAATTGATTTTCCACAAAGGTTCCAGGACCATTCAATGGAGAAAGAATATTATTTTCAACAAATAATCCTGGGAAAATTGTATATCATCCACATGCAAAAAAGTGATATTGGATCCTTACACCATGTATAGAAATTAATGCAAAAGGTATCAAAGGGGGACACCTAGGTGGCTCAGTGGGTTAAAGCCTCTGCTTTCAGCTTAGGTCATAATCCCAGGGTCCTGGGATCGAACCCCACACCAGGTTCTCTGCTTAGCCGGGTTCCTGCTTCCTCCTCTCTCTCTCTCTGTCTGCTTCTCTGACTACTTGTGATCCCTGTCTGTCAAATAAATAAGTTAAAAAAAAAAAAACTTAAAAAAAAAGTTATCAAATGTATAAATTTTAGAACACTATTAAACTCTCAGAAGAAAATTTAGGGGCAAATCTGCATGACCTTGGATTTAGCAATAATTTTTTAAAATATGCCTCCAAAGGACAGGAAAAGCAGCGAATAGGTAATTGGACTTCATTAAAATTAAAAACTTTTGTACATCAAAGAACACAATCAAGAGAGAAAAAACAAACCACAAAATGGGAAAATGTTATTTACAAATTATATTACTGAATAGGTTTTAATATTTAAAAAAATAAAATTCCTACAACTCAACAACAACAAAACAAACAACCAACTTAAAAAATTAGCCAAGGGCATGAATAGATATTTCTCCAAAGAAGATGCACAAATGGCTAAAAAACACAAGGAAGATGCTCAACAACTCTCCTCATTCAAGAAATGCAAATCAAAAAGACACAATTCAATACTATTTCATGCTTGCTAGAATGGTCAGGATTTTTAAAAAGGAAGGAAGGAAGGGGAGAAAGAAAAAAAGAGAGAAAGAAACAAGCATTGGCAAATATGAGAAAATTGGAACTCTTTTTTTTTTTAATTGTATTTCTTTGAGGGAATGTCAGGAGGAACAGAGTGGGACAAGCAGACTCCTCCCAAAGCCCAGCATGACGCCTGACTCAATTCCAGGACCCCAAGATCATGACGTGAGCTGAAATCAAGAGTTTAATGCTCAACTGACTAATCCACCCAGGTGCCTTGGAAAAACTGGAACCCTTGTACATTGTTGATGGGTATATAAAATAATGTAGGTCCTGTGGAAAGAAGTTTGACAGTTTCTCAAAACTATACACATAGAATTACCAAATGATTCAGCAATTCAACTCCCAGGTCTATACTTAAAAGCACTGGAAGCAAGGAATCAAGCAGATGATCATATGCCATTCGTACTAGTCAACGCATCATTCACACTAGTCAAAAGATGGCAAGACCCACATGTCCATCAATAGATGAACAGATATACTATATATACATATGTACAGTGAATATTATCCAGTCATAAAAAGGAATGAAGTTCTGATACATGCTACAACATGGATGAATTTAAAAACACTATGTTAAGTGAAAAAAGCAAGACACAAAAAGAAAAAAGAAGTGTGTGACTCATATAAAAATATTTATATGAAATATCTAAAAAAAAAAGCAGAGTCATAGAGACAGGAAGTGTATTAGAGGTTACCAGCTTCTGGGAGGAGGATAGAACTGGGAGTTACTATTTAATGGATGTGGAGTTTCTGTTTTGGTGATAGAAATTTTCAAAACCTATAGTAGTAGTAATGATTGCATAGCATTGTGAATTTAATTAATACCACTGAATTTTATACTTAAACATTGTTAAAATGATAATTTCTGTTTTATATATATATATATATATATATATATACACACACACACACAATGTATGTGTGTGTGTGTGTGTGGTGTGTGTCACTATATATGTGTGTGCGTGGTGTGTGTGTGTGTGTGTGTATTATAATTATAAAAATGAGAAAATAACAAAACCTCAGAGATTGTTTTAAAAAAAATTGTATTGTTCTGTCATCAAAATGTCCCCCAAATAGATGTTCATCATTTAAAATATAAAATCTAAATTTCCTAATCAGACTTTCAAGCCCTTTTGCAATTTGGCTCCTGTCTACTTCTCCAACCTTATAGCATTAACTGCTCCTATAGTCATTTTTTGAATGTGTTAAGCTGATTTCCACTTCAAGAATTTTATCAGGTTTTTTGACTGTCGACAAAACTAGTGTATATTTATACAATGTGCAGCTGTTGGCTTTCTCTATACATCTAATTTTATTGCAGTTGAGAAGGTAATTGCATAGTGTCATATTTAAAACCGTGGAATCTGGAGCCAAATTACCAAAGTTTAAATCCAGTCCTCACCACATACTACCTGCATGACTTTGTAAGTTACTATGTCCCAATTTCCTCTCATGAAGAGTCAAGATAAAAAAAAAAAAAATAAAAAAAAATAAAACCTACCTTATGAGACCATTAGAGGTATAACATAACATATGTTATGTGTATAACACTAATTACTGTAATGTAAGTCCTCAGATTGATGCCTGGCTCACGGTAAATGTTACAAGTGTGATCCATTTATTATTATTATTATTGCCCAAGAGTTATCTTGTCTTCTTCCTCCTTCTTCCTGCTTCTTCCTTACCAATAGAAAACAGTTGATGTACTTAGCAGGCAGCAACCTTCTCAATGGAGACTTACACCCAGTTTTAAAGGATGCACCTCAACTGAGCTAAATCCTACATAGGAATTCCATTCCTGCTTGACAGTTTTTGGTCTAGAAGTAAATATGTGATCTAGTTCTGGTCAAAGAGTCTTAATAAAAATCCTCTGGTATCTCTCCAGGCTTGCATTGCTAATAGGGGGGAAAAAAGTTACTGGAAAAAGGTTCTTTTTACATTGATCTGTCCTTTCTGCCTTGAACAGACCTATGCAAAGACATTTTGGAGCTAAGGTAGCCTTCTTGCAACACCAGACCGTTAGGAGACAATCCTCCATGGCATTTCTATTCCTACCGTGACAGCTTTCATTCTGGGTTATTTTACCAAGAATGTTTGCATGGCAAACAGTAACAATATTTAGAAACAATATTTCCCTTGGACAAGAGGGTGTATTTGTTTTCTGACTAGAATAACAAAGCCAATGCCCTCCTCCAGTACAAAGGGCATGTTTGCTGGTGGTTTACTTGTAAGATTTGAAATTTCCTACCTTGAGGTTACTTGGCCATGACACAACCTGAGTGTGTGCGGAGCATCTGTCTGAGCTGCTCCAGAGAAGCCCTGGGGGTTTGCAGGACAGAGAGAATCAGTGTGAACGTTAAGTTCATGCCACCTGCTATGCTAAGACCAATAAAGTCCTCTGTCTCTGATCCAGGAGTTCAATGTCTTCTGCCAGCAGCTGGGAGCTGTGGCGGAGTAACTACTATTAACTCTTGAACAATCAGGGGTTGGGGCACTGACCCCCATGCAGACAGAAATTCATATATAACTTTTGACTCTCCCCAAAACTGAACTACTAATAGCCTACTGTTGACCAAAAGCCTTACTGATAACATAAACAGAATTAATATAGTCTCATAATCAAGCTAGAGAAAAGAACGTTATTAAAAAATCATAAGGAAAAGAAACTTCCTTCTGTATTGTATTTACTGAAAAAAATCCGTACATAAGTGGACCCACACAGTTTAAACCCATGTTGTTTAAGGGTCAACTGTACTTATTTTGCAAGCAGAGTAAAGTATCAGACCCTTCACAATTCCCAACAAACACAAGTTTAACTACAAGAGCCAGCTTGCTGAGGACAGTAGTGCAAAAGATCAGAACTTCTGACTGAACCATAGTACCAACCTTGCAGTATCTACCTTCAGATTTATTACATGATTAAAACACACCCCACCCAAGGGGCACCTGGGTTCCTTAGTCACTTAAGTGCCCCACACTTGGTTTTGGCTCAGATCATGATCTCAGGGTTGTGATATTGAGCCCTGTGTTGGGTTCCGTGCTCAGCTCAGGGTCTGTTTAAGACTCTCCCCCTTTCCCTTCTGCATCTCCCCCTCTCTAACATAAATAAATAAATAAAAAATAACACACAGACACAATAAAATATATTCAGCTGACGAACACATTTTATCTAAAATTATGAAAGAATTTTCACTCATTTACATAATGAAAGCAAAGTCATCATTTTCTGATTTGAGTAGCAAGAAAAAAAGATGAGAATACCTATTTGAGGAGATGTTCTTTTACTTAACCTTCTCATACTTCCTGTAAAATTTATTATAGCTCAACTTCAACTCTTAGGCAATCAGGTAATTTAAAAAGTCTAAAAAAAAATTACATACATCAAAAGAGGTTATTCTGCTTGAGAATAGTTTTAGTTCCTGAGAAAAAACTTCCTCATCTTGTCAGGATGTCCTGTGATGCTAGCCACTCTGGACTTCTTGGAGGTCCCACAACCCACGAGATGCTGGCCCACCTTTACAAATATGAAAACGCTGTTTTCTATTACTTCGATATTCTTACTCACCTTGCTATCCTGGAGAAGTTCTCTCTATTCGTTTAAGTCTGAGGTAAACTTATCCCTCCTTGTTTTGTCAAATCACTCCTGGCCAAAATTATCTGCTCCTTCTGCTCCTTTTCCATGTTATTTCACACACACTAGTGCTTCCATCCCGTGTGTGTCACGTTCTAACTTGTACACACGCCTGTCTCCTCCATCCCGTTTTGCCTTGTTTTAGAATTTTGCCTGTGTCATGTGTGGTTGTCTATTCCCACTCATCTCTTCATTAAACAAATAGTTATTGAGGAGCTGCTGTGTGCTAGCCACTCTTCCTGGCAATGGGAATATAGCTGCACAAGAGTCACATTGAGACATTTCCTTTGTGGAAATTACCTTCTAGTGAGAGAAGCAGACTAAAAACAGTCAATCAGTGGAGAAATACAATAGCAAAACAAGTAGCTTGAGATTAGTGCTATGAAGAAAAAAATGCCAAATAATTTTAAAATAAAAAATAATGAGAAAATCCAACTTGGAGAGAGCAGCCAGGAAATGCTTTTCTTGAGGTGGCATTGCAGCTCTGACTTGAACGGCGAGAGTGAGGGGGTCGGGAGAAAGGCCAAGAAAGACTCTCCGAAGCAGATAAACAGTGGAGAAGCTTGGGAAGGGTGCTTGGGGACAAGGTGTCTAAACAATAGTGAGAAGGTGAAGAGTTCTGTAAGAAAAGATCAGAAAGATGGAGAGAGGAGGCTCATGAGTCATGGGAAGGGATTTGGAATTTGTTCCAAAAGCAATGGAACAAAAATCACTGAATATTTCTATTCAAAGGATGGATGTAATCTAATTTACATTGCTGAGAAATCTGGCTGCCTACTGTGAGCGAATTGTCTGAGCTCTGCCAGATGCTTGGAACAATGGTTCAGATCAAATATTACAGTGTCTAAGGCTGAAGTATGGCATGTAAGCAAGTGGATGGACTGGAAATCAGAAAGGTTCATGGACTGAGTGTGGTTAATGAGGGAAAAGGGGTATTGGAAATAATCCATAGATTTTAAACTTGAACAAGTAGATGAGTGATGGTGAGGAAATGGAAGAAGGTTGAATTTTTGGAGGAATATCAAGAGCCCATTTCCAACATACTAATTTTGAGATAGCCATTTAATATCCAAAATATGTCAAAAAAAGTAGATGGATTTTAGAATCAGGATGGATTTCTGAAGAGAATTCTGGATTGAAGAAACAAGTTTTACATATCTGTTATCAATAAACATTTGTATTTAATAATATGGGTGGGACTGAATGAGTTTCCTCATTTATAATCAATCAAAACATCTCCAATTCCAACCAAATCAAGAAGGAAACATACCAAGTAACATACACTTAAATCTAGATGTAGGGTGCACATCTGAATTGTGGATTCACCACTTCCAAGATGTTGACAATCTTTAAGGATAGTTGTTACCGTTCAACTTTACAGATAGCCAAACTGATCATCATAGAGTAAAAACAATTTGTGCACGGTTGCATAATTAGTAAAGAAAATAGAGAAGCCAGGCATTAAACTCTAAGTTCATTTCTATATCACCACTCTGTCACAAAAAGTATATTTAATCTTCCCCAGTATGATATTATAAACTCATAAAGTTAGGTTGATAAATCCAGTTATCCCCATTTTCTTACCAATGAAAAATAGGAGCTTCAAAACTATTTGATAATTTGTTCGAGGTCACACTGATCATTAGTAGAGCCATGGCTAGAGTTCAAGTTTGAACTCTTACACAAATACTCTCTTCCCCCTACGCGATGATGTCAGTTTTCCTATCTAGTCTCGGTCCCAGTATAAAAAGACTCTTTATGTTTCTTTGTTTACTTGTTTTATTTTCCTTAATTATTTATTTATACTTTTGAGAGAGAAAGTGAGCATGAGTGGGGAGGGGTGCAGAGGAAGAGAGAGAGAGAGAGAGAGAGAATCTCAAGTCAACTTCACACTGAGCGCAGAGCCCTACATGGGGCTTGATCTCACAACCCTGAGATCATGTCCTGAGCCGAAATCAAGAGTCAAATGCTTAACCGACTGAACCACCCAGCTACCCTACAGTTATTATTTAAAAAACTCTTAAAAAACTTTATTATTTAAAAAGCAGTTATTATGTAAAAAAAACTCTTAAAACCAAAACTTATGTTAGTCCGAGTACTTCATTTTGGCTATCCTTTGCTTCCTTACCATTTTCCTCTACCAAAAATACATTGGCGATATGGATAAAGTTCTCAGTATCTGTGGCAGCACAGTCTTTCAGGGACTCCAAACCACTGGCATGGCTACTTACCATTATGTGCTGAGTCAGCCAAGAGCTTCAGGAACAATACTCATTTATTTATTATGAGATATGACTACTTTACTTTTCTAAAGGGAAATAAAGTTGAAGGAAATATAAGCATTTATTTGTGTTTTCTACCTCTATTTTTAGACTTTGATATTTATAAATATGAAACCTTTAAAATTTTCATTGGTAACACACATACATCCCAATGACCTTGAGTTTTCTTTTTAGCCTAAATCATATAAAAATATTCATAAACTTCTACTAGAAATCCATTAATTATCAAATACTAATAATGTAAATGAATGGTAGTGAATAGCACATTTTTCATTAAATCTATCAGTTAATTCTCATTCATGTTCCAACCCAATTTCATTCACCACACACTGATATCTTGTTGGTCTTAGGTATATGGATCAGTACTTATTTCCAAAACTATTCTAATATTCTTTTACTTTTCATGAAGATAATTTGTGGAAATTAACTTCCTCAAATTTTATATGGTAATTTCCTAGTTAAAAAGTTTCATATTAAGCTTAATTCCTCTGGGTGAAGCTTATGATATGTAAATTTGAAAATAAAAAGGCACAAATAATTAGTAGCAGAAAATTATACGTGCAAATGCAAAACAGATGCACATATTGCATAAGACCAACATGTGACAATTCTTTTTTATCTTTTAATATTATCTCTTTTGTTTTAAAATGTAATATTTTTCTCTAATTCAGGAAATCAAAAAAATTCCATTGCCATGAACCGTTCCACCTTTTAATTGACAAGAAATATAAAATTGAAAAACAAAAACAAAACAAATCTCAAGGTGCATGCACATACATCTGAAGAATCTTGAGGGTTTTTTAATCCTCTCAACTTTTCCTAATTACTTCATACTTAGAAATCCTGTCACATCTTTCCTTGTCTACACAACTGGGATTTACATTCTCCCTCCTAATACACCATCACAAATGAAAACATTGTTTTTGGTTCCAAATGCATATTCAACAGCTGCTCAGAAAATTAGAAATGTGTGCTCATTTACTAAGTCTTAACACACTCAGACTTCAACCTAGTAGTGTTACAAACTAAAAAAAAAAAAGAAAGAAAAAAGAATAAAAAATCCCAAACTATAAAGTTCTACAAAAGTTCACACTGAGCCAAGAATGGATTTATTTAGAGAAGAGGGGAGTGGAGCACTAATTGCTTAATCTTCCTGAAAAAAGGACAATCTACCTTTAGCAAATACTGAACCAAAGTACATAGTCATTAAACTTTTTGCCCTTTCAGATCACACCACTCAAAGTTGGCTTTTGTCTGACAATTCAAATGTCCTTCTAATGAATTTCACCTGCTCTCAAATATTAAAAATATAAATTTCCGTTCACGGAATTACAGCCACTGAATTGGCCAAAGCACAGTTCTAATAGGTCTGTTTACAGTGTGACATCCAAGTAAAAGTGACCGAGTTATGGACCTTGAGGTTCCAGCCCTGTAAGTGAGTTTCCCGATCCAATCTGGGAAGAGCAGACGCTGCAGTCATTTCAATCACTGCGGTCATGTAGACCCAGCCTCGTTCTAAATTTCCTCAAGTGCTTTCATCACATGGGTTTGGCAAATTGACAACTCAGAATAGATACAGTATTGATTTGTGTCTTCTCAGTGGTGCAGGTGGAACAGGGATATGAAAGGAGGCCCTTGAAATTAGTATATTGGCGCTCATCCATTCCTGGATGTATTTTTTTCTTCTCTATTCATCTCAGGAAAATATCTAACTGGGTGCTTTGTATGAGGTCATTCACAAAGTAATTCCCTGATTTTTTTTTTTTTAACATTTTTAGTAGGCCATTAGATTCAGGAGAACCTAAATTTCTTGTTCTCATATTAAAGTAACAATAAAACCTGACTTCTAATCCACTGAAGATATTATCCGTCACCTGCAGAGTGTAATGTCACAGTATTTGGTAATTATGAGAACATACAGAAATAAAAAAAAAATCATGATAAGTTCCAACATTTAATTTCCCTTGTAAAAACATAGTAGTCAGTGTAAATACCTCCCACTTAACAAGAACTATTGTCTGAGTTCTAGATATTTTGTCCTGACTCCCTAAAAATTTCTAGAAAATAGTGAACTATATGTCAATTATACAAGATTCGTGTCTCTTAGTACTTTTAACATGTATTTTATAGTATCAGAGAGCAAATCATCTTCTGTAAGTGTGCAGAATAAAGCACGAATAATGAAATTAATTTAAATCATAAGCCCTGGGAATAAATCTTAGCTCTGCCTTTTTACAAACTATTTAACCTGAAAAACTTACTCAGCATTTCCAAATTTTCTTTTTCTTGACCTATATTGCTAGAATAAGAACACTGACTTCAAAGGATTATGTGACACAGTAATATTTGTGAAAAGTATTTAAATTATGAAGTATTAACCAAATATTAACTATTTTTAATTCTTATAGGCAAGTGCTTTCACCTTCTCCAAATTATACAGACTCCTAAAGTAATACATGCTATGGATTATGAAGGATTAGGAGCAAGTTGTTGTTATGAACACTCTACATGTATTAACTCATTCGATCATTACAATAATCTCATGAAGTAGTTATTATACCTATTATAATTATGCAAATGAGCAAATTGAGGTACCAAGAAATTAAATAACATCACATGTCTAAAAAATAATGGGCCAAGATTCAAATCTCAGTTAATCTATATCCAGGATCTTTGCTATTAATATAATTGTTGCCCTTCGATGCCTTTTCATTATATAATAATTTGCAAAACAAAATGACTTTTCCTAAAATGAAAACTTTCTTTGCATTATTTCTCTTCTATATTTTGTAAGATAAAAACAAAACAAAATCTATGGCTGAAACCCGTCATTGGTTAGTAATTCCAACGTGCCAGGCACATTGGAGTTTCAATATGGAATTGTTATTACGAAGAGAAAGAAATTCATTTTCTTTTTTTAAAAAATATTTTATTTATTTATTTGACAGAAAGAGGGGGAATACAAGTAGGGGAGAGGGAGAGGGTGAAGCAGGCTTCCCGTTGAGGAAGGAGCCTGATGCGGGGTACCATCCCAGGACCCTGGGATCATGACCTGAGCTGAAGATGAATGCTTAATGACTGAGCCACCCAGGCACCCCCTAAATTCATTTTCTAAAGTATATCATAACCATGTGTGAAATGAAAGGTAAACTTTTCAAATAGCAAATGTTAAAAATATTTGTGTATTGCAAATGTCAAGATTGCATTCTTTTTTAAGGCTGAGTAATATTCCAGTCCATGCTTCTGTGGGAACAAGCTGATGGTTACCAGAGGGGAGGTAGATGGGAGGGTGAGTTAAATAGGTGATGGGGATTAAAAAGGGCACTTATAATGAGCAACTGGATAGGTATGGAAGTGTCAAATCACTATATTATACACTCGAAACTAATATTACACTGTATGTCAACAAATTGGAATTTAAAGAAATATTTAAAAAATATTTGATAATTAAACAATGTTCAGAGTGAGGTTTAGGATGCACAATATAAATCATCTCATCTTTATAACTGGGAAACATCAATATCAATATTTTTGTCATTTTTGATACATATATAATCCTCAAATAATGAAAAACATTTGTAGGTAGAGACTCCCTTTCATATGTTGGCCAAGAAAGATGATTTGAGGTGAAAAGAAGTTTTGCTTTTTTTTTTTAAAGATTTCGTTGGTTTATTTGATTTATCTGACACAGCGAGAGAGGGAACACAAGCAGGGGGAGTGGGAGAGGGAGAAGCAGGCTTCCTGCTGAGCAGGGGCCCTGATACAGGGCTCAAATCCCAGGACGCTGGGACCATGACCCAAGCCGAAGACAGACACTTAACAACTGGGCCACCCAGGCACCCCTGAACAGAAATTTATAAGTGAGTCCATTCTCTTAGATTAATACCAGAGTATTAGTTGAAGGCAACATCTAAACTGATACATCGTTTATCAGTACTGGTTTTCTGGCTTCTTACTTTCTGGTAAATTAAACTCTCTGTTCTTATGTAATCAATCATAGAACTTTTCTTGTGGAGGGGCCCAGGAACATTGTTATCTTCAACCAGTTTTAGAAATATGAGTCAGGCACTCTCTTTAAACATGAGTAACCACTTCAGTACTAAAATGATCACCTCATTAGTATATGAAAATGTGCAATATCATATCATCCCACATTATTTTACTGATGGAAAACTTTTGGCTCTGAATTCCTTTTGCATCACTTTACCATTACTTTCATTTTTTGAACTTTTATTTTTGAATATTTATTAGTGTAGGATTATGTGTATGTAGCCATCAAAGTTGAATCTTAAAAAAAAAACCTATTACTTTAAGTTTTATATAAAATAGGAGGAAATAACTTCATTTTTGCAAAAGTAAATTCTAGAACATACATGAGTTACAGATCTTTTCTGGGAAAGCCAAACTTTAAATGTCATTTCTTACTTTAAGTAATGAAAAATGAAAACTCTGATCTGTATCAATGTAATTAAATGTGTTTTGCTATTGTAAAATTTTAATGGGCTCTGGAGAGAAATTTTACATGTATATCAAAATGTAAAAAAACTATAAATATTTTATGTATCACAAATTTTACTTTCAGGCTCATAGTCAATAGAAATAATGAGATCATTTGCACACATATAAATGTAAAAATACTAACTCTTAGTTTTCAGACACAAATAAATCACTTCTCATTTCGGTGTTCCGTGGAGCACCCTAGATTAAAGTTTAGACTATGTGATTTCAAACCACTATAACACAGTCGCTATAATTTTATAATGGATATTTTTATCAGCTTTGTTCAAAACAAAAAATAGTAAGAAACTGTTCAGTGATAGGAGACTGATAAAATAATGACATACCCTGTAAGTATAAACTATATATTCAATCAATGCTATGGGTCTATTCTCTTTGGCATGAGAATGTGTCCAATGTATGTTTTTAAGTAAAGAAAAAAAAGTCACGTGTTAAAAGCATTTATGTAATAACTTTTTTTACTGCCTAAATATATATATTCAAAAAATTGAAAATCTACAGTTGAAAATATTTATAGTAATTTCATCTGGCGAAGAAATTACTTATGATTCTAATTTTACACTGACCTCCTTAAACTAATGTACAAGGAGGTACTCCAGCTTAGTGGATAAGGTGCAGGAGCTCTGGGGTCAGATGCCTGCGGTGATATAACAACTCTTCGCGTGTTGATGACTAGTTGAAGAATTACTATACTAAATTCCTTAAGCCTCAGCTTTCTTTTCCGTAAAATGGAGATGATAACATGATCTAGTTTAGAGTTTCACTAAGGGTTAAATGACTGACCATCCAAGTACGAACTTTACAACTCATATCAGCCTATATTTGCTAGCCATTTCTTAAAATATGCTAATAGTGAAAATGATTTTGTTATGCCTTTATTCATAGTATAGCATAATTAACATTCCTATTCTTTTAAAGTAAAGCAAACAAAGAAAAAACCCAGAACTAATCATTTTGATTTTATAAATGCTTTTGCAAATACCAGCATCACGGACAAGAAACACAGTCTCTTAGCATGAAGAATCACTAGTTTTCTGTGAAGACATTTCAAACAGATAGCTACAGACCTCCTCTCTTCAGCTGTTGATGAATTACAGAAGGCAATTAATGTATGCTTATCAGGTTTGGATATGGTACCTACTTTAAAACCATAGCTATTTTATTTGATTGCTGACTCAAGAATGAGAATAAATCGGAAAGGCAAAAAATCAGCTGAAACCAAATGATGACATTTAATAAGGATAAATGCAAATTTCTGGATATAATTTCTGGAAATCAATAGTAAAAGTTAAAGGATGGAGGAACCTTGGCTTGAAAAGAGTTCACATGCCAAGGATCTGGGGATTTTCAGTTAATCAAAGCAAATAATATGACAAGCTAGCAAAAGCTAATTTAATCCTGGGCAGCATTAATAGAGTTATAGTGTGCTTATCATGGGAATTGATAAGCTCACTACACTCCGCACTGTCAAAATGAATTTGGAACACTGTTTAATTTTGGATGCTAAAATATAAGAAGGGCAATGAAAATGAGAGACCATCAAAAAGGTTAAACATGAGGATGAGTCTGTAATTGAAGTTGTATGAGAATTCGTGAAGAAATTACAAGGCGTAGAGTGAGTTTGACTCTCAGGACACCGTACTTTCCTTGTTATCCTACTTCCTGGTTGCTTGTTCTTAGTCTTATTCTTTAGTTTCATTTGTTTTCTTGTTCCCATCCCATAATCTCTAAGTAATACAGTGCTCAAGGCTTAGTCTAACCTCCCCCGCCTCCACCTGCCCATAGACATTAGCCCCCTTGATGCTTCATCCAGCTTCCCAGCTTTAAATGCCATTCTTTACAATGACTCACAAGTTTGTTATCTTCAGCCTGGATTTCTTTGGTGAACTTCATGCCACAATGCTGCATTATCTTCTGGACATCTTTGCTTGGCAGTCTAATAAATCCTAAACTCAATAAATTCAAAATTAAACTCTGATTTTCTTGCCCAAAACATAATCTTCCAAACAATCCCTCTTCTTCTAAATAAATGACAACTTCATCATTGCTCTTGCTTAAACAAAGTATCTAGTGTCATCCTTGACAATTCTAACTTTATTTCCAATTCAACTACATCTTTAGTTGTATGCATGAACTAGCCACGTCTCACCATTTCCAAGACTATTACCTTGGTACAAATCACCTTCATCTTTCATATGGATCAATGCAACACAGTGACCTCCTTGCTTTGACCTTTGCAACACTGCAGTCACTTTTCAACGCAGTACTCAAAGTAGCACTTTAAAATGAATTTTTAAAAAATTCTTATACTTATATGCATGTGCATCAATTATATGCATATGTAATTATGGATATAATTATTATATTAACAGTTGACCAACTAGTAAAAGTAAAACAAATATTCCCAAAGAATAAATTGTCCATCATAAACATACAAATACAGGCTGCATAAACATATTTTAGCATAAATTATAAAAGAATTATTTCTCTAAGTTGGCACTGAAAATGAATAGTAGATTATCTTCCCTTCATGAAATTGCAATATTTCAGGTTATATAGAATGTGACTATATACTTCAGTTTTCATGGGATTGGGACAGTCACTCAATCTGTTAATCAACAACATTTTTTGAGTTACTGCAGTATTCCAGACTCTATAGAGTATGAGGTTGATTTTGTTTCCTAAAAATATATGTCTAAGTCCTAACCCCAGTACCTGTGAATGAGACATTACTTGGAAATCGTCTTTGAAAATAAGGTCATACTGGATTAATATGAGTCCAATGATTGATATCCTCACTCATAAGTGTAATTAAGAAACAAAGACATACAGGGAAAATGCAATGTGAAGACAGAGGCAGAGATGTACCTATAAGCCGAGGTACACCAAAAATTGCCAGCAACCACAAGAAGCTGTGAAGAGATAAGTAAATTTCCTTCAGAAATCATGACCCTACTGACCCCTCATTTTGGATTTCTAGTCTTGAGAACTGTAAGTCAATGGATTTCTATTGTTTTATGCCACCCAGTTTGTAATAACTTGTTAGAATGGTCCTAGGAAACTAATATGACTCCATATCAGTAATAGAGTGGTAGGAAATCATAATCACCATGCTTATAGTCAAGTGGGAAAATCCACAAAGATTAATAATCACAATCCTGCAACAGTTCTATAAAGATATACAGGATGTTATGAGATTATATGCCTAGGAGATAGTAGGAAAGACTTTCTTGATGTAAAGGTTCTAAGCAGGTTTTAGCGTATTTATTAAATGTAGCAGGGTACTGGGCACAGAAGTCGATGTTTAATGAATGCTTGAATGAATAACGAATGGATGTTTTAGTATATAAAGTAGAAATGAGGCAAAGTGGGTCTAGAAGAATATTCAAGACAAAAATAACATTGTGTACCAGGCAAAATTGTTTAGCTCAAAATAAAGAGGAAAAAATTAAATGTGTTAAAATGCAACATTATGATAAATATTTCATTATATTTTTATTAGCTATAAGGTCATATGAGTGGCCAAGATCTGGTGTGCTTGTACATGGTACAATCCTCACCAAAAAAAGGTGAAAATGAATTTAAAACTACTTGTGGCGATCACTCCCTACTGGCCATTCCCTTATTCCCCCATGTTTTCTTCCTAGTGGAATCTTAATTTTAGGATATCCACCATACATAATATGGTTCATGAATCTTTAAAAAAAAAAATCCTAATCCCAAGAATAGATTTTGATAAAAAATAAAAATACCATTATCTTGCCTTGCAAATAACCGGGTTAAGAACTAAATGTTTTAGGCTAAGGGGAGGTCAATATATCAAAGTTACTATCATCAAGGGAAATTACATAGGATTTAATTTGACCTAATCATATTGATGTGAAGGACTCTATGAATTGGAAGAGATATTTTCCTTTCTTCTGCGAAAATAAAATTGTAAGCTTAAATCATATCATTTGGCACTTTTGATCATTTCCTTTTCTTTGAAGCATTAATAAGACCTTAGTAAATGGAGAAAGATATTATTAGAACTGAAATGAATCAATTCACCATTGATTCTAGGAACGTGGGAATTCTTGGTGAATTTAAGATTGCTTAATATTGTGGTTATGTTAAGTCAAACTCTAACTGGAATGGATGCAAGAAAAAATGGAAGAAGTATTGGCAGTAAAATGTATATAAATTTCTTCTGATGAGTTTTACTATTCAAAAGTGTAGAGAAATGTATGGTAATGTTCAAGGGTCAAGAGAGTTTTCTTGGTTTTTATTGTTGTTAATTGATAGAGGTGATAACAGCTTGTTTAAACACTATGAAAATGTTTCTATTTTCATCATGAAGAGACTTCTTCATGATGAGATGAGAGAGACTTCTTGAAACAGCTTTTGCAAGGAAGGGGATATGGATTATTCATTTATAAAACTTCATCCTGCCTCATAGTAATGTCTCTAAATAGATACCTAATAAACTATATGTTGCATTCCATTGCTGATAAGTAATTGCTATTCTACTTAGTATGATTAGCATTTGAACTTAAATTAGAAAGTGTGTTATATAATGTTAAAATACTATGATAGCAACTTGTCATCATGATAAATAGCTAGTCTCAGATTAGCCACTAGAAAACAAACAAAAATTATATATTGTATACAACAATAGATTTTAAAATAGCTCTATTTAAATAGAAACTTGAAAAAGAGTAACTTGACTTTTTAAAAACATTATAGGTTTCTTAGGGATTATAAGAAATAGAAATGCTCTTTTTAGCCACTTCTCCAAAACTAGGTCTTTCTGTGGTGATCTACAGGTAGGAAATGATTGAGCTGTAAATACACCGTAACTTAACTGTGATCTACTGATGTTAGATCACATGGTTTGCCAGGTTCTGAGGGTCAGTGATAGAGACCAAAATGTCTCTGTCTTCATCACTTTAAGCATTAAAGGCAGTTAGTTAACTTTATCACTTTACACTCCATACTTGAAGTAGGATAGGCACTACAAATTAGTTTTCAGAAGCCATTCTCTTCAGTTCTTTGTATTTCGCTGGGAATGGTAATGTGTACATAACCCTAATCTTCAATGCACTGTCATTTTACTTGGTTAGTACAGCAGAAGGTATGAAGTTAAAAATGGAATCAGAGATTAGCTTGGTCAAACACCCTAAACTTTGTAATTATAAAGACTCTTTTGGAGATTAGTTTCAAAAATGTCTTGGTGCCAGATGATTAATACTTCTTTTAAAGGGGGCTTTAAAATTATATTCTGATCTGTACACTTTCATAATATAAAAATGAAATTAAAATAATAATATCTTAATAAATAATGCCAAACTGGACTCTATAATCCTAAAATTCGCAATACTATTGGTAATACTAATAATATTGTCTAAGGTGTTCGATCATCTTACTATAGACCAGGGACTCAGAGACATATGTAGAGCTTATGTCACTTAATTCTTACAACTAACCTGTGAGGTAGATACTACTATTATTCCCAATTTACTGATGGAAAAATATGAGATTTTTATAAATGAAGTAACTTAAGGTTACCTAGCTCAAAAGCAGTATACTTGGAACTCTTGCCTGTGTTACATATATTGTGGAACAGGTAAGGGGAGCACTTGTTTAAAAGGGTTTCCCTGAAAAGCTCACTTTTGATCTTTTCCAGTATAAATATTTATTTTTTCTATTTTTTAAAAAATTTTAATTATTTGAGAGGAGAAAGAGAGAAGCTTAGAGAGAAAGTCTTAAACTAATTAAGACTTTCTTTGAGATAAGTTTTATGATTTTTAAATTGTATTCTATAGAAATGTTTTTAATGTAATGAAATCCTTTAGTTAGGTTTAATTACTTTGAGTTTTTTACTATCTTCTTACTGTCCATTGTTTGTAGTTATGAGCAGGCTGAAATCTCGAGATTGGAATGGAACATGTCTAAATAAAAAATTACCTAATGGCACCTGGGTAGCTCAGTCTGTTAAGTGACTGACTCTTGGTTTTGGCTCAGGTCATGCATGACCTCAGGGTCCTGAGCTCAAGTCCCACATCAGGCTCTGTGTTCAGCACAAAGCCTGCTTGAGTTTATCTTCTTCTCTCTCAACCAGTGGGAAAAGACAGTCTCTTCAATAAATTGTGCTGGGAAAATTGGACAGCTATGTATAAAAGAATTAAACTCAGTCATTCTCTTACACCATACACAAAGATAAACTTGAAATGAATAAAAGACCTCAACGTGAGGCAGGAATCTATCAAAATCCTAGAGAAGAACACTAACTTCTCCGATAATGGCCCCAGCAACTTCTTTCAAGGCATGTCTCCAAAGGCAAAGGAAACAAAAGCTAAAATAAACTTGCGGGACTTCATCAAGATCAAAAGCTTATGCACAGCAAAGGAAACAGTCAACAAACAAGTAGGGAACCCGTGGATGGGAGAAGATATTTGCAAATGACACTACAGACAAGGTGCTGATATCCAAGATCTATAAAACACTCCTCAAAACTCAACACATATAAAACAGATAATCAGGCCAAAAAATGGGCAGAAGACATTATCAGATACTTCTCCAAAGAAGACATACAAATGGCCAACAGACACATGAAAAAATATTCACCATCATCAGCCATCAGGGAGATTCAAATCAAAACTGCATTGATAGAGCTACCCTATGACCTTGCAATTGCACTAATGTGTATTTACCCCAAAGATACAGATGTAGTGAAAAGAAGGGCCATCTATACCCCAATGTTCATAGCAGCAATGGCCACAGTCACCAAACTGTGGAAAGAAGCAAGATGCCCTTCAACAGACAAATGGATATATGGCCCATATATACAATGAAGTATTATGCCTCCATCAGAAAGGATGAATACCCAACTTTTGTACCAACATGGATGGGACTGGAAGAGTTTATGCTGAGTGAAATAATTAAGCAGAGGGAGTCGATTATCATATGGTTTCACTTACTTGTGGAGAAAAAGGAATAACACAGAGGACATTGGGAGATGGAGAAAAGTGAGTTGGGGGAAATTGAAGGGGGAGACAAATAATGAGAGACTGTGGACTCTGAGAAACAAACTGAGGGTTTTTTTGGTGGGGGAGAGGTTGGGTGAGCCTGGTGGTGGGTATTATGGAGAGCACTGTACTGCATGGAGCACTGGGTGTGGGGCATAAACAATGAATGCTAGAACACTGAAAAAAAAATAATAAAATGGCAAAAAAAAAAAAACAAACCACATTTAGATACCACCTTATACCAGTTAAAATGGCTAAAATTAACAAGACAGTAAACAGTAAGTGTTGGAGAGGATGTGGAGAAAGGAGATCCTTTTTACACTGTTGATGGAAATGTAAGTTGGTGCAGCCACTTTGGAAAACACTGTGGTGATTCCACAAAAAATCAAAAATTATATTAAAAATCAAAATTAAAAATGACCTTGTGCTGGGTATTTACCCCAAAGATTCAGATGTAGTGAAAAGAAAGGTCATCTGTACCCCAATAATCATAGCAGCAATGGCCACAACCGCTAAACTGTGGAAAGAGCCAAGATGCCCTTCAACAGATGAATGGATAAAAAAGATATGGTCCATATATATAATGGAGTTTCTCTTCTTCTCCCTTTGCTCCTCTCCCAGCTCACTCACTCTCTCTCTCTCTCTCTCAAATAAATAAAATCTTTAAAAGAAATTACCCATACTCATCGGATCTAATTTTCAAGAGCTGAAATATCTTTACTTATAATATTAGGATAATAATGTATTTAGTACGAGGTTCTAATTTTGTTTTATTTGTAATATTTACTTGAACATTAACTGAGGGACTCTAGAAAATGTTACATATGCACTGAATATTTTAAACACATTTATAAGTGTGCGTATGTGTGTATGTATTTACATCATGTTCATATATATAGTGTGTATCAAAGGACCAGTAAGTGCAGTTAGGATAACTACAGAATTCTCTTAAGACCAAGGTAGGAATAGGTATTACTTATGTCAACACAAGTTATTGATTGACATTGGCCTTCTGACTTTGATGTAATTCTAGGAAGGATAATAAGGTGACACCAGGTCTGATGAGAAAGACACCCCTCCCTGGGGACAAAAGGGAACACAGCAGCACATATTAATAAGCATAAAATTTTTATTCTTTTAGACTGAGCATAAACCTTGCTAATATATCAATATGCTTTTCATCAAATACACAAACAGAATCTATGGTAGAAAGTACATATGAAGTCCATTTCTTCAATTCATATAAAGACAATGTATGAAAAGCTGCATGTTTCTAATACACACATAGTTTTTAATAAAGCAATAGGCATTAAGAAAACTCTAGACATATAAAATCACATCCTTCTGTATTTCCTTCTAATTACCTAGCAGAATCATGTACTTAAAAGAGGAATTCAAAATATGCTTTAGATTAATTTTCTTATATATAGCTCACATCTCAGAACTATTAAATCTAAAAGCATGTTGAAAAACTTTGAGTGCATGTATTACTCTGAAAATGGTTGCTAAAATTTGCATTTGATTATGCTAAAATAGATGTTATGGCTAGTTTTGTGCACTCACTGCAGAATCTCAGTTTTAAGAAGTGTTTTAATGTATCCACATGCCCTAGAGCTAAGCCAAGGGAATAGGGAATAAGTAGAGAAAATACATTTTCAGTATTTTCCTTTAAAAATTTCCTCTGCATTAAAACTAATAATTTGCTTGAAAAGTTACTAAATGTACAGTATTTTATTCTTTTTTAGCTCAAGCTTAACCCATACAAAATATTTAACATCAATTCTGTTGTATTTTGAATTTCTTATCAGTTAGGTTAGTGAAGTATTGTAGGTAAATTGTTCATAATAATTTGGTACTTGATTCAAAGAAACAAATTAAACCAAGAAACATGCACATGATTTTAACAAGTGTCAAGGCTTTCACCCCTATAACTTTATAATACTTTAAAATATTTCCCTCTCTCTTTACTTACAATTATTTAGTCTCATTATTATGGAGTATATAATGAGTCCTCAGAATAAAATATAATTTCCTTTTTAATAAAAATGGAATTTTTAAGTAGAGTAGCACAATTAAAATGTCATTGTTTCCAGTAACACCGATTTCAGCTAGCAATGGGTTCCCTGCACTCTTTTTTAAAATTCCTAATTCTCTTTTATGTAGAGAATATGCATGTGCATATGCCAAAAAAAAGCAAAATCTCTAAATTTATATTACTGCAAATTATGCAATCAGGATATTTCAGGTAGTAATCTCAAGGGCCCTATTTTTCTCTTAAATTAGGTAGTTAAAATACCATAGGTCTTGTACTATAAAGAGAGATATAAAAACTAAAACAGCAAAGAAAATTAAGAAACACATTTTAATTAAAGGTAAAAAGAAACTGGATTTTGTTACCCATATTTCTTTTTTCAAATATTATATTCTGTGTTCACTACAAAAGTTTATAGTTTCATGTAAATTATGTTTACTTAAATATTTATTTTATACAAAGATTCATGTACTTAGAAAATATATTCTATGGACGTACACCTAAGTTACAGGGTTAAATGACAAGATAGTGGATAGCCTAGCCTGAAAAACCTTCCACCTTTTAGAAAGGAAAAGACATCTGAATGAATGAAGAATTACACCATTTCAAAGAGCGGGCTTTGTAGCATGTTCAGAATGTGTTACTCTTTTTTATTATTATTATTTTTTAAGATTTTATTTATTTGAGAAAGAGAGTGAGTGGGAGAGAAAGCACAAGCCAGAAGGAGAGGCCAAGGAAGTAGCAAACTCCCTGGATATGGGGCTTGGTCCCAGGACCTTGGGATCAGGACCTGAGCTGAAGAAAGACAACTTAACCTACTGAGCCACCCAAGTGCCCCTAGAACATGTCACTTTTAAAGCAGAGATTTATTGGGGCACCTGGGTAGCTCAGTTGGTTGAGCATGAGACTCTTGGTTCGAACGCAGGTCTGATCTTGGGGTCATGGATCCAGCACTTAGGGGCTCTGCGCTCAGTAGGGAGTCTGCTTCCTCCTTCTCCCTCTCTCTCTGCCCCTCCCCCTGCTTGCACTCTTTCTCTCCGTCTCTAATATAAGTAAATAAATAAATCTTTAAAATAAAGATTTATTAAAACCACTGAAGAAATCTTGTACATAGTGCTTTTCATGGACAAGATCTCATAAAATCAAAGCATATTGTGGTGTTTGTAGTAATCTTGTATATTGATGGCTTACAAGAATCTATTTTTTTTCCTATCATTTTGCCAGAAATTACTATGTGGTAATTTCTTAAAGTAAATGATTAAAGATTAATCAAAATTAAATTTTGAATTCCTTCTCTAAGTACATGACATTTTTAGGTTATCACTGAGAACAGAGTAAGAGGAGATGTGGCCTTATCTATGTGTAATTTTTTTTTCTAAATCCAGAAAAACACATAAGGAAAAACACATATTGGGAGTCTGCTATCTGTCATGTATTATGGGTAGAAAATAGCAGTTTCCATAAACATAGCTAGAACAGAAGGAAAAAATAATTTCAACAGAAAATAAAACTTCCATTTAATTGTGCTTTTTACACAATTCAATTCTTTATTGAAATTATTAAATAGGTTTTCAAGGTTTTCTGATATATTTCAATTAAATACATCATTGCTTTCATTCTCAGTGTTTAGCCTTTGCATCTAGTAAACATTCAAAAAATATGTGAAATTAACACTTAAGAAATACATTGCATGTAAATGATGAATCACAAAATTCTACTTCTGAAACTAATATTACACTATATATTACCTAACAAGATTTTAATAAAAATTTTAAAAAAGAAAAAAAATTTTGAAAGAGAAATAAATACTTAAATATATATTATTTATAACATACAATTATATATAAATATGTATCATGTTTTATATATATATTAAATATAATATGTTTCATATATTACATATATCTCATGTCATACATGGTATCATATATATAGGCCTTTTCAGTATTTAAACATTTCTCTTTAGGTAGATCTCCTGATTCTGTAGGCATAAACTTTCACATTTCCCTCCCCTTTAACCCCCTTCAAAACAAAGGCATGTGTGATCTTCATAACTGTGTGAAGGTAGAGGATAGATGAGGGTTCAATATGCAGTGGGCTGCTCTGTTTGCCACGAGGAACCAAAGTTCAGGTGGTCTTTCTCCTTGGAGAACATGGTCTTTACCTTCTGCCTTTAGACTCTAAATTAGATCCATTTTGACTTTTTCATTTGAGTCTGACCTTCTACCACTACACTTCTCATCTGTCTGCAATCCCTTAACATGGTAAGTGGTATTTGTGGTCCCTTATATACCACTTGCAAGCTATGGGGAGCCAAGAACAATGGCCCAGGTTCATCTAAGCATGTTCATATCCTACTATCACCGAGACATCCCTGTCACCTTTGAATTATTCTTTGATAGGCTTCCAGTCCTCCCCCAAATCCAGTGAAGTACGTCTGTATGCCTGTGGTTCTCTAACTTTGCATAATATCTCAATATTTTTAACCTTCTCCTTCTCCAAATGTATGGAGGTGGATACATTTGGATTCAGGCATTGGACTTAACTTAACTACCTCTCCTTAATTACTCCTATCCTTAGGCTGGAAACAATGAGTTTCACTTCCTTCATGCCATATTCTAATTCTCTCTACACAGAGAATACAGTGAAACTATGTGATATAATAATAATCTGAATTTTGTATTCCTGAGTCAGCAACTTTGGAACCCAACTGAGTATCAGTTTGGAGTTTGAATATAGGGATTGAATTAAAGCTATAATTAATTATCTGTGTAATTTAGTTAACTGAATTGCATTATTAAAATTATCCTCACAATTTACTAAGAAAGCTGTCTCAAGAAAAGGAAGAGGTAAATACTATTTTAATGGTGAATAATAATACATCAAAAATAATTGACTACATTTCCTGAATCATTCTTTTAATGTATGAGATGATTTTTTACCACAACTTTCCAAGAAAAGAAAATCGATATGTGAATCTGTCAAATTTTGCTGAAATGACACTATAAGATTAATATCCTGTTCAGAGCAGATTTTGTTTTTTAGAGTAAATTTACTTGGGACATATATAAAGGAAGTTTTTTTTTTTAATTACAAAAACAAAATTTGACTTCATTTTGAAGTATTCCTATCAATCGAACTGCAAGTTTTAAAAATGTCACATCAATTCAAACAAACCAAAAGTCACATATTTTTTTCTTAGTGAAAAATTTTAGAGGATAGATGAATCATCCTATAATGAATGCTCCATTTAAGTTCACATTAACATTAAGTTCATGTCTTGAGCACATAGAGACTGCAATTTTCTTTAGGGATGAAGAGTCTGGAGGACCACATGTATGTTTATAAAGGGGAGAAACTGTTAGTTTTAAAACCTTCACTGACTATCCATATCTGACTAACAGGGAGTAGATAGTTTAAGTGGAGTGTATTTTGAACATCTGAATAAATAAGAGTGGAGGCACAAAGTAATGGATGGCAGAAAAGATAATTAATTTCAGAGGGGGGATTAGTTCTTACAGATGACTACTCATGTACTAAGTATGATGCTGAAAAACATAATAATCACACCTTCCATAAATCTGGGTCAAGTGACTCTAGAGAGTCTACTTTCTAGCCCATTTTTATATTGAATGTCATCCATGATACACTATGCTAGACATATCATACTTCACTTTCCAGAGTGATGCCGTACTTTGTGCTAAAAATGAGACAAAATCCATTCAGTGTAATTCTCTGTAAGTACTGCCTACTGAGAACCCACACTAGAATCCCCTGTAGTACTTACTAAAAATCCACATCCCTAGGTTGTAAACAAGGCCTCAAAGCCCAGGAATCTGCACTATCATCAAAGCAAGCAATTCTTAGATAAACTGGAGTTTGAGAATATATTTCTTATATAAACCTTTGTAAGTGAGAGAACTAACTTAATATTTGGTTCATGCATTCCTTGGGTTAAGGATTTAACTCTTGGTTTAAAATCAGTTTTGAGTGCTAGAGAGAGAGATCCAATGTATGTTAACAAAGAGGCTAACTGAGCAGCAAAATTTTATTTAAAAGAACATATTTTTCCATTAATTTTCTGAGCTATAGTCAAGTATAAATGGAAAAAGTTCACATTTATTGGACACTACTATGTATAGTGCTTTACATTAGCATTTATTCTAATTTCATAACACTTATGAAAGAGATATTATTAACATGGCAATAATAGGTAGGGAAATTAAGATGAGCATATATATAGGATATTGTCTCTTTCCTGGTGTTCTTCTGTTCCTCTGTTTCCTCCACCATTCTCACTTAGCTAAAAGCTTACCTCCCTTAAACTTGTACAAGAAGACTACATGATCCACTTCCCAGTGTCTCTCCTCAGGAATGTCTCTTACAAAGAATAGTCACGGCCAATGATACATGAAAAGATGCTCAACATCACTAATCACCAGAGAAATGTAAATCAAAACCACAATATGATATCACCTTCCACTTGGCAGAATGACTAAAATCAACAAGAGTGGAAATGACAAATGTTGCCAAGGATGTGGAGAACAAGGATCTCTTGTGTCCCTCTGGTGGCGAAATGAATTGTACAGCCACTGTTGAAAAGGGTTTGAAATTTCCTCAAAAAACTGAAAATAAAAATATCTTATGACTCAGTAATTCCATCAGTGGGTATTTACCCAAAGAAAGCAGAAACAATAATTCAAAAAGATACAGGTGACCTTATGTTTACTGGAGCATTATTTACAATAGGCAAGATATGGAAGCAACACAAATACCCTTTGATAAGTGACTAGATAAAGATGTGGTATATATATGACACAATTATTAAAAAATGTTGAGATCTTGACATTTGGGACAACATGGATGGACCAAGAGCACATTATGCTAAGTGAAATGAGTCACACAGAGAAAACAAATGTGGAACCTGGTAAACAGAACAAATGGAGAGACAAGCAAAAAGCAGAAATAGACCTATAAATGCAGAGAACAAACGTATGATTGCCAGAGGGAAGGAAGGTGGGGGATGGACAAAACGAGTGAAGGGGGGTGGGGATCAGGCTTTTAGTTATAGAAAGAATAAGTCACAGGAATAAAAGGGACAGCATAGAGAATATAGTCAATAATATTGTAAAATTATTGTATGGTGACAGATGGTAGCTGCACTCGTGGTGAGCATAGCATAACATATAGAGAAGCTCAATCACTCTGTTGTACACCTGAAACTAAGGTAACATCATGTGTCAAGTATATTCAAATTTTAAAAACGTAAAAACTAAAAAACACAAAAAATAAAAATAAAAATCAAAAGTAGTCTTATGTCATCACTGGGCAGGTATCAGGGTTAATGTTTGCTTTTATCTCTGTTTATTCTAGAGATTATGAATTCTTTGTGGGCAGAGATTTGTCTTAATTTATCTTGTTGATATGTTTTGAGCCTAACAGAGAGAATACCTCAGCTATAAGTTAAATTTTGAAACCCTTTTAAACCACACTAGATATATGTGCATCAAGATGATTGACTAACTTTTTGGCTTTCAGCTCAGAGGAGATAAAGTTACAATTGTCTTTGGTCCTCCCGGATCCTGGTTCATCTCCCACCAGCCGCCTTCACTATGCTGCCTAAGTTTGAACCTCACAAAATCACAATCATATACCTGAGGTAACCGAGGTGTGCAGTGCCACATCTACCCTGTCCTAGAAGATAGACCCCCTGAGTCCGTCTCCAAAAAAAAAAAAAGCTGGTTATGATATCTCCAAGGCAACCAGTGATTGGGAGGGTCTCAGGACAACAGTGAAACTGACCATTCAGAACGGACAACCCAGATTGAAGTGGTACTTTCTGTCTCTGACCTGATTATCAAAGCCCTCAAGGAACCTCCAAGAGACAGAAAGAAGCAGAAAGGCATTTAGCCCAGTGAAAATATCACTTTTGATGAGATTGTCAACATTGCCTGACAGATGCGGCACTGATTTTTAGCCAAAGAATTCTCTGAAACCATTAAAAAAAAGATCCTGGAAACTGTCCAATTTGTGTGCTGCAATATTAATGCTGCCGCCCTCATGACACCAATAGTGGTGCAGTGCAATGACCAGCTAGTTAACAACCACAAAGGAAAATATTTCAATAAAGGATCATCTGACAACAAATGGAGGGGAAAATGTTTGACTTAATATATATAATTAAAAACAGACATTTCCATGAAAAATGAACATCTTTCTTCCAAACAAAGAATGAATAACAAAAAAAAAAACCTCCTTTCTTAGAAAGGAAAGAGAGAAAATATTACCCAAAATTCTGATTTTTTTTTCCCCTGAGTTACAGAAGGCCCTAACTAAAAATAGAAAGTCTTCTCAAGGGAGCTAATTTGTGATCCCATGTGTCTCTTCATCAGGTTACAATGGCTTCAAGCTAAAAATGAAAGTGACACTACTTGGCATGAAATTGAAATATAGCTTTATAAAGTATAATAAATTGTTCTCATTTAGAATTTCCCAAGGGTTTTAAAGATAGAAAAATTTAAGTAGGTATATTGTGCTCTTCTGTTCATTACCAGTCTCTTGGTATATATAGGTACAAGTGAAACAGAAAAGGAAACACTTATCACACAGTATTTCCCTATGTTGAGTAGCATGTACTAAAACTAGGATAGAGACTATTTCCTATCTAGGAAGATGACTCTGATCACTTTCAATCCATTGTTCTTTATACTACACCACTAGTTCTCTCCTCATCCTTTTTCACTATTTATTGACTCACAAACAAGCATTTACGGATTTCCTGGAATGATTGACATGTAAATCCTAAAAGATTGGGATGTAAGATACCACTGGATGAAGATATCTCAAACCCATGTAAGGATATGGCTAAAACATCTGGTATGACACAGGCTCAGGTTGTGATCTCAGGTTCATGAGGTCTAGTCCTATATTAAGATTCTCTCTTCCTTTTCCTCTGCCCCTCCCCCTTAAAAATTAAAAAGAAATAACAATTGTTGATGCAGATGTGGAGAAAAGGCATTATTGGTGCACTATTAGTGGGCGTGTAAATTGGTACAACTACTACAGAAAATAGTCTGGATATCCCACAAAACAGTTAAAAACAGAACTACGACATGATTCAACTATTTCACTACCAGGTATTTACCCGAAGAAACCAAAACACTAATTCAAAAAGATATATGTACCCTTATGTTCATTGCAGCATTATTTACATATAGCCACAACATGGAAGCAGTATGTTTACCAATGGATGAAGGGATAAAAGAAAAAAATATAGATAGATAGATAGATAGATAGATATTCAGCTGTAAAAAATAAGAAAATTTTGTCATTTGTGACATGAATGAACCTTAAGGGCATTGTGTTAACTGAAATACATCAGACAAAGAAAGACAAATACACTTATAAGTGGAATCTGGAAAAAAAAATGAAGTTCACAGGTACAAAGAATAAATTAGAGGTTGCCATAGGTAGGGGGTAGAAGGAGGAACATAGGTAAAATGGGTGAAAGTGGTCAAAAGATACAACACTTCCAGTTATAAAATAACTTCTGAGGATGGAGTCTATTAACTACACTTAATAATACTGTATTGTATCTCTAGAAAGCAGATCCTGAGCTTAGCATCATAAGAAAAAATAATTTGTAACGGTGTAGTGATGGATGTTAACTGGACTTACTGTTAACTGGACAAATATAAGATCACTATGTTGTAAACCTAAAACAAATACATTGTTAGAGTATAATATATATTGATTATACCTTAATTTTTAATGAAATATAAATAAATAAATCATATAACTTAATTTTGAAAGAACACAAGACAACCTCAAAATATTTTACTTTTCAAAAATGGTTGAGAGACAAATTAATTATACTGACTAATGTAGTAAAGAAAAAAATGTTATTGGGTATTGTGCACTAAAGAACTATAAAAAATAAAGTTTTCGGGGCGCCTGGGTGGCTCAGTGGGTTAAGCCTCTGCTTTCGGCTCAGGTCACGGTCCCAGGGTCCTGGGATCGAGTTCCACATCAGGTTCCCTGCTCAGCGGGAAGCCTGCTTCCTCCTCTCTCTCTCTGCCTGCCTCTCTGCCTACTTGCGATTTCTGTCTGTCAAATAAATAAATAAAATCTTTAAAAGAAAAAAAAAAGTTTTATTTAGTGAACACTCTATGTATTTTAAAAACAATACATCTAATCAAAGATTTATTTTACCAATCAGATATGATTAGTCTCATCTGTTTTTTTCCATTTTTTATGGACTGGTTTATGGGTGCACACATCTTGTCAGTATTTGAAAGTGGTAGTCATGTTGCTAGTAGTGGCCAACCAGTGCCATCCTAAGAGAACACTTCCACAATCATAAGAGAACACTCATTTTGTTCAACGGTCTATCCCATTCAGTCCAGACCCTATGACTTAGAAAAGTCGATCTTATCCATAGCTCCATAAATGAGCCTGATTAGTGTTAGCCAGTCAAAGCAAGCCTAACCCCCTCACCAGTAATTAGTGTAGGAACACTGGCATAAGCCTAACAGACCATGTAATTCCCTGGCAACTTTTATTCATTCAGGGTTAAGTGCATGGCCTATGTTGGTCTATTTAATTCTAACAAAAGACCTCATGTTCCAGGATTCAAAAAAAGCTTTTTCTTTCTTTTGTTGAATGTGAATAGGGAAGCTTTCTGCCTCAGTTGCTTTCTGCAGTCGTACTGTGGCCCTGAGGGAAGCCTGGCTGAAAACAAATCCAACATGTATTGGTAGAGCACAGAGTAGAGAAATGCAAGGAAAGTACAAACCAACTAACCTGGGACTCAATTACATCTTGGAGTGTGACCAACCTTCAGACTCGTCAACATACCTTTTTGTTTAAGGCAGAGCTGTTTTAACGTGGTCCATGGCTATCAAGATCAGTAACAAACTGAGGGTTTTGGAGGGGGGAGGGTGTTAGGTGAGCCTGGTGGTGGGTATTTTGGAGATCACATATTGCATGGAGCACTGGGTGTGGTACATAAACAATGAATTTTGTAACACTGAAAATAAATTTAAATAAATGTAAATTCTGGGACCCATCCCAGGCCAACTGAATCAGAAACGATCTCCATGATATTTCCAAGTGCATCCAACCTGGAGAAGAATTAAGGTGCACAGAAATCACTTTTGAGTCAAGATTTCTACTAATTATAGTCAAATGTTCCAACTAATAAAAAAGACCAATCATTTCTATCAAACCAAATGTGTCACTTATACATATGTAGTTGGCAAAAATAATGCTCTATTTTTGAAATAAAATTTTGTTTTTTTAAATTTTCATTAATTTTAATGGAAAGCTATTTAAAACCACATTTAAAGTTATGGTATACATCTGTATTTTCAATCCATAAATATTCCTTTCATTCAATCAACAAAAATAAATACACAGGAGCTCCTGGGAGGCTCACTAGGTTGAGTATGGGACTCTTGATTTCTGCTCAGGTAACCCCACGGAATCTCATGAGTGATGGCAATTCTGGGAACTCTTTTGTTCTAAGAAAGTGACTAGGTATCTACATGGAAGGGGACTGGTTACAAGAAAAATCAGACCCTGGAAGTTTGGAACATTCAGCCCCACCTCCAATCCTCTGGGGATGGCAGTTCAGATTGATCAACCCTCCGTGATGAAGCCTTTATAAAAATCCACAAACTATGAGGTTCAGAGAGCTTCTGGCCATGTGTGGGGAAGGTGGTACATCCTGACTCATCAAAGACAGGAGCCCCTGGCTTGGAACCTTTCCAGATATTGCCTTGTTCATCTGTCTTCTTTTTTATATCCTTTGTAATAATCTGGGAGAACATAAATAATTTCCCTGAATCCTCAGAGCCACTACAGCAAATTATCCAACCTGAGGAAGGAATCATGGGAAACCTCAATATTTAGCCAAGCTTATGCAAGTGTGGGTAACTGGGGGATCCACTACCTGTGACTGGCATCTAAAATGGGACACATTCTTATGGGACTGAGCCCTTAACATATGGGGTCTTTACTAACTTGGTATAGTGCCATAACTGAATTGTAGCAGCCCAGATAATGTCTAGAGAGATGAAGAATTTTTCAGTATAAGAGAAAACCAATGAATTTTGTGTCAGAAGTGTTGTGGCATGAGTAAAGAAAAATCATAATTCACTTCTAATAGGTATATTTGTTATTACTAGTGGGTTATGCAGACTAAATGTAATAGTTAATAGTAAAAGTGCATTATTGCAATCATGATTAGAAAAACAGTCTTGAGCATAAATCCAAATGAAAAAATCTTAAGTGGACACTGACAGCATGTGTGCAGGTGTGTGCATTTGAATGTGTGGTATATTGTTTTTTCTCAGAAGGGAATTCAACTTAAAGAAAGTAAAGTAATATATTTTTATATTTAAAAAAATTACATGGTTGATTATAGTTTCATTTGTGAAATTATAGGCCATTTCAAAAATTATAGAAATATATGAAATTAATATATTCATATACTCATCAACTGGAAGACTTTTAAACACATGAACATTCAAATGTTAATGTTCTGTAATAGCTCCACCTTATTATAAATTAAAATTAGTTACATCATCTTTATACTTAATAGCAACTATCAATTTTAGAAATCCAATTTACTTAAAAAAAAATCTTTCAGACTCAATGCTAAAATCTCTTTGAAGGTGTCTCCAGAGGAGGTTGCTTTTGCATTAAAACTACCCAATCTATTCACAGAGCAGATGAAAGAAGCCTAGGTTCATGTACTGATGTTGAACTTATTAGAAAATCAGAATAAAGCTTTACACTCATCAGAACATCCATTTTAATGTCCAAGTTTGACCATCTTATAAATCAGGCCAAATGAAAATTTTTGAAGCTTCTATTATCAAAAAAAAAAAAAAAAAGGACAGTAATACATTATATTCACAGTGATCAGTGATATGGCAAACTTTCCTGTCATGACTTCTTTAAAAATGTGCTCATATTTAATTGTTTTGAAATACTAGATTTTTCTCTATTATTAAGACATTTTTCATACTATCTTGAAAACATAATCTTCTGAATGAATAAATTATACATTCAAGTTATCTGAAACTTGTTCAATACTGAATTAGCCTAGGGAAGTATGAAAAAAAGGAAATGGAGTAAACAGCCTATAATCTAACTTGCTATCTGTCAAATTATGGTATCCTGGCTAAATGGGAAAGATTTATTCAATTTGCATTGTTAACCCATTAAGTTCTGCTGGTTGAATCACTTTAATTCTAAGACAAAGCTGCAAAGTCCCCAGCTCTGGTTCTAATTTTTTAACAGTGTGAAAAGAGAATGAGTACAATCAAAATTCCTGACAAAACCATACATGGAAAGAAGAGAAGTTGATGTCGTCGTCAAATAAGCAGGTATGATCCAGCTGTCTTCACTGCCTAACATAGAACAAGAATTGTAGAGACTTCACTATCATGGGTACATGCACATGAGTATATGAATGATTTAATAATTGCAGAAGGAATTAATCAACATATCATGGATCAAAGTATGAATAAAAAATGCACTCTCTAATGGAAATTCTGAACTAAAGTGTGATTCTTTAAATAAATTGAAATGTATTGAGCTTCTTCCATGTTTTGGAGCTCACTTTCTTTAAATTCTCTGGGTCTTTAATACTAATTCTCTTTAATGTCACCCTTCTCATCACTACATATATTGATTTTAAATCATCATTCCCATCCCCACAGGTAATTTGATAATATGTCCATGCCAAAGTGAAAATCGAGGGGAGAAGTCTTGTCTCAGAAAGCAATGTGTATTTTATGCAGATCTTCTTAAGAGAATGTGTGAAATGTATCCAAAATTATCTGTAATCTATAGTGCACCAGATAAGGTGCCTAACTTGTTTTATTTACTACTCCAAAAACCCTAAGAAATAGTGATAATTACTCCATGTAATTTTACAAACAAACAAATCTGAGCAGAAGAAAAGGTGAAGAAATTATAATTGAACCCTTGACTATCAACCCAATAATCCATGCTCCTTAAATAAAATTACTGGTTATATTGCAGTTTTGTTTTCTATGATTTTGTTATTTGAAAATAATAATTCTAAAACAACAAACATAAAAGAAAAGGTCAGTCCATAGGAAACCAAAATCAATAGCAGTATCATGCCATTGTGTACAATCTGACACATTTGAAAGCTTATTATAGAAAGAAGGAAAATGAATTCATTGAAGAGGTCCTATGGCCCAGCCTGAAATTCAGTAAAATGTTATATTGCACTTCTTTTGTTTGAAGGACAAATGAAACCATGCTGAAAACATGTGGTTGCTTTTTCTTAAAAAAGTTAACAGATGTGGGCTCCTGGGTGGCTCAGTGGGTTAAGCCTCTGCCTTCGGCTCAGGTCATGATCTCAGGGTCATGGGATAGAGTCCTGCATCAAGCTCTCTGCTTGGCAGGAAGCCTGCTTCCTGCTCTCTCTCTGCCTGCCTCTCTGCCTACTTGTGATCTCTGTCTGTCAAATAAATAAATAAAATCTTTAAAAAAATGTTACAGATGATCACAATTTCATAAAGCATGTTGTTATTTATTAATGTATCTATTCCTTCACTTGGAGCAGAATGGGAATTACTAAAAATGTTTTTGTATTTGCACAGCAACAAAGAATATACTTAACAAATGGAAAAATATTATCTTTAGTAAATATTATCTTTAGTAAAAAATAATTAATGATAATATTACCTTAAATTTATAAAGCACTTTATAGTTTTCAAGGCTCTTTCATACACATTATGTCATTTAGCCCTTCAAGAGTCCTATGAGATTGCCAGGGAAGATAAATTACTAACCCAGTTTTATGGGTGAGCAAATTAAGGCTTCAAAAGTTTAAGTGTCTTACCTAATAATACACATAGTTTTATGGTGGCATTTATATATTATTATTAAAGTCAAGTTTCTTTCTGGATTTTCTGGTGTTCTTTCTTTCAACAGCAATGATCTTAGTATTTGGGATAGAGATTTACAAATGTTTCCCCAGTTTTCAAGCTGGTTTTAGTCTAAAAATTATAAGTGAATGGTTACCATAAAAAAAAAAAGCCCCATAAACACAGCTTTTAAAAATCCTGCAGTGAAATTAGTTAGTGTATTTTTAATACAGGAAACCAAGTACATAAACCAGATGAACCAAAAAGGAAGCAATTGTACTTTAATTTATTGAAATAAAAAAGGACATCCACGTCCTGCATCAACAGTTCCTGAATTTTAGGATTAACAATACCACATTTTTTCAGTCTGTAGTAATAAAAAATGTTTTCCAAGAATCATCGACATGCCACATTCTTTCTTAGCATGAATAATGATGAGCAGTTTTGAGCTCTAATGATGCTGCGGGATCACAGAGAATGCAGCTTGGAGGCTTACCATATAAATTAGTGCAGTATCCCATTAGCAAGCAAGACACAATCAGAGAAACGAATTCAAACTGAAGGAAAGGGATTGCCAGATATAATACTCTGAAATAAAGCAAAAACATGCAACAATATTGTTTTACTTTTCAGCTTGAGCTCCTTGAATTCCAAAGGTGGATTTGGGGATTTCATTTGCAATCATCCTTACCATGCTAAATACGCTGCCATGACTGTGTAAGGACAAAAGAGTAACAGAATTAATCCAAATATATTTGGGTAATAGGAGACTGAAGATTAATCAACCAGATCAATGTATCCTTTTCATCATGTTACTTAGGTGGTACAGCGTGCCTCGTAACATTCAACAAATACTTGATTTTGTCCATTCCTTCCTTTGTAGATTTTAAATTTGACTTTCTAGTTGTCTTAGGCAGTGTTAAATTGTTAGTTGTTAATATTATATACAGTTATGGAAGTAAAAATTTGGAAATGGTTATAGGATTTTGGTATTAAACTCAGCTCTACCACTAAATCTTCATGCTACCAGATCATAGACACAACTGTTGTACTGGCTGCTTCTTTTCATCTTTCTGAGAAATCAGCAAGAATAAGATAAGAGGTTTCACAGTTGTCACCTATCCATCATTATCCTTTAATATGCGATGGACCATGTTTTATAAGCTTAACACAAATCACATTATACTACTATTTCTGCTAGACCTGTATTTTCATACCTTTACAAGAGTCAGAACTATGTGGATGAATCTCCTGACAGATTAGATTTCAATCTCAAGTGATATAAAATACAATGCATTTTAGTTTGGCTTTTTCCACACTTATTTTACAATAGCTTTGAGATGAACTAGGATACGTCCAGTCCTGCTGTAATACTCCTCCAGTTAATTTAAAATAGGTAAGCATCTTATATGCTGAAGATAGTTTTATCATCGTGAGCCAAACATTTTCTCAAAAAAGGTTTTGAATCTCTTGTCTAATTTCTGCTAGGGGGGAAAAAAGGAGTTCCATAAAAACTCTACCGAAACTAAAATAAAACAAAAAAAAATAATAATAAAGTTCAAATGAAAATGACAAAACAGCTTCACCTAATGATTAATTTATATACCTTTTATGTAAATTACCTTTTATAGTGTAAGGACCTATTTAGAAACTGTCCCTGCTCCCCTTCCCCCAGGGGATTTACTTGGAGACAAGTCACAGAAACCAGCTTCAGGTAACAAAGCCCAGATACAAAGATGGGTCAGGTCAGGTGGAGACACCCTATCAGTGGGGGAAATGCATACTGTCTCCCTGTTACCAAGGAATATGGGCCCTACCCTTTAGGCACCAATTCCAATCAAGGTGTAATAGGTTGGTTCAAATGTCTACTAGGGTAAATTGTAACTCAATTGGTTACCTAGCATCACTGTGGAGTTTTCTGTGTGTGTTACAATCTCATTGGCCACCTGTGCGTGGCTGGCCCGACTGTATGGCCTTTGCCCTTAAAAGCTAGTCTGTGAAACAGAGAAGGGTGGCCCCTCTTGTAAGAGGTGCGTCCCCGAATGTTCAGTTAGATTCTTGATGCTTGGCGTGAAATAAAGCTTTGCTTGACCTTCGCTTTATATCAGTCTCGCTCCTTTAATCACGGACCCATTATTGGGGCATAACAATAGTTACCTTTTATAGTTAAGTCACTTTAATTAAAGCCTTGAAAATAAAGGAAAATCAGTCTAAAATCAAAGGTTGCGCATGAACATTATTGAGGCTTTTCTTTGGTCAAATCAGATGCCAGATTATAGCAATCTTAAAATATTTCAGCCTAAGGTATTAGCCATCTTCCTTGATCTGAACCTCTTTGATCATTATAAGGCAAGTTTTATAGAAGCAGCAAATCAATTTATAGACTAAAAAAATGCACACTGCTTGAATTTTGCCAGCAACTCTGAGGGCCACACCACAAAAAGTAAGGATTCTTTCAATAAAAACTGACACACTTCTAGGTTACCACCTTACGTAAAAAATTATCAAACCCACCTCTGAAATCTAAAATATTTGAATCTTTCTGTACTTAAGAAATGATATTGTCATGTAAAGGTCTTTCTAGAAAGTATAAACTTAAAGGCATTGTTGTTATTCAGGTCTTTGGTAAATCCTAGCTGAATGTAATGATGTTCAAGGATCAAAGATTTAAGCATCATACAATTTATTCATTCAATGCATTCAAACTCTATATCAAGTTTGATATCTATAAATAAGAACATATTAACATCATTATTTTAGCTTTTTAACCAACAAATAGTGTTTTAAATGTCATGCCTTTCATTTTATTCGGAGCAAATGTTGTACATAATAATATGAAAAATATTTAATACATGTAACAAGTTTATCTTAGAATTGGTTAATAAAAACCAAAAAGTTGGTATCACTTGAAATATTGATGTCCATTTATTCAATGAAAATTTATTACTTTCTCTGAGAGGAATTTCTAAACTAAATTAAAAGTTTGATCCCAACAGTCATGTTAGCTCTTGATACAGTTCTATCCTTCTCAAAAGAATGTCTGTTCTTTTATATGTACAGGAGTTTTGTTTAAATTTTGGTTACTTTTTATAAATAAAATTATTTCTTTCAATTATATTACATAAAAGTTATTTTTAAGAAAAAGTTCTCTGTGTGATCTTCCATAAACATTTTATTGTATTTGCTTCAATTCCTTAACCTATAACCTATAAAAAGAGAGAACTGAACTATACCCTCCTTAGCATCATTTCCATTCTAAAAATCGTTTTTAAAAGATCTGAAAATGTCAATTAGCAAAAAAGATTGATATTACTGATGAATTCAAAGCACATGGGTCAGTGAAGTTTATTTGCTCTTACTTTTTCATTTTATTTGTAAGAGCAATATATGTAAACTGTTTTTTATCATACATAGTAGATTGTTGATTCTCAAATTAGGATGATTTTGTCCTCCAGGGGATATTCATCAGCACCTGCTGACATTTTGGTTGTCAAAATAGCATCAAGTTTAAGCTATCAATTTCCAAGTGTTAACCATTTGGGTTAGAATGGTATAATATTGTTGCTGAAGAAGGCCTTAAGAAATCATTTAAATTATTTTCAACATTTTGAGGAACCTCCATGCTGTTTTCCAGAGAGGTTGCACCAGCTTGCATTCCCACCAACAGTGTAGGAGGGTTCCCCTTTCTCCGGAGGTTCCTCAAAATGTTGAAAATAGAACTGCCCTACGACCCAGCAATTGCACTATTGGGTATTTACCCTAAAGATACAAACGTAGTGATCCAAAGGGGCACGTGTACTCGAATGTTTATAGCAGCAATGTCCACAATAGCCAAACTATGGAAAGAACCTAGATGTCCATCAAGAGATGAATGGATCAAGAAGATGTGGTATATATACACAATGGAATACTATGCAGCCATCAAAAGAAATGAAATCTTGCCATTTGCGACAACATGGATGGAACTAGAGCGTATCATGCTTAGCGAAATAAGTCAAGCGGAGAAAGACAACTATCATATGATCTCCCTGATATGAGGAAGTTGTGATGCAACATGGGGGCTTAAGTGGGTACGAGAAGAATAAATGAAAGAAGATGGGATTGGGAGGGAGACAAACCATAAGTGACTCTTAATCTCACAAAACAAACTGAGGGTTGCTGGGGGGAGGGGGTTTGGGAGAAGGGGGTGGGATTATGGACATTGGGGAGGGTATGTGTTTTGGTGAGTGCTGTGAAGTGTGTAAACCTGGTGATTCACAGACCTGTACCCCTGGGGATAAAAATATATGTTTATAAAAAATAAAAAATTATATTAAAAAAAAAAAAAGAAAAAGAAATCATTTAAATTAAAGCCAGTAGTTCTGGAGAGTGGGAGGATTTCACCCCCAGGCTACATTTGGCTAATTCTGAAGAAAAGTTTTGGTTGCATGACTTGGGGTAGGAGTGGCTAATTGTATTGGTGGTAGAAGCCAGCAATGGTGTTAAGCATCTGACAATGAACAGAATAGCCGCTCACAACAAAGACTTATCTAACGCTGAACATCAATTAGCGCTGGGGTTGCTGAGGTTGAGAAACACTGACCAGATGGTGTCCTTGTCTTTAGTGGGCTCTCTCTTTAGATAAATGTAAATATTTCTATATTAAATAACTTAAGTATGAACACAACCTACTTTAGAATGAAGCACAAAACTCAGTTTTTGATTTATTATATCTTCATCTCTTTTAAAATTATAGTTTAATATTTTAGCTCCTTTTTTTCTTAATCTAGTAGAAAGATGTTTTGTATATCTTATACATTAAAAAAAAATAAAGCCTGAAGAAATTTTTTTTTAGAAAGTGAAACTGACATTCTGTTTTACAAACTGATAATTCTTTGGCAGAAGTTTCAAGTAATTTCCCTTAACTAAGCATCTTCTAAAGAAAATTGATGTGATATGAGTATCTCACTTTGGAAGATAGAAACTGAGAATTACACTGAACACCATTCATACAATACATATTTATTGAGCACCCATTGCACGTCAGGATGAAGTGAAGGAGCAGACCATATGAAAAAAATGGAGAAATTAAAATGGAAATACCTCTACAACAGCCCAAAAAGGAATAAACTGGATGTATTCAAGAAAAAAAAAAATGTGCTTTTGGAGATAGAGAGTAAGGAGAGAGAGAGAATGATAAAAAATGAATCCAGAAGGGTAGGCAGGAGTAAAAATCACATGAGGCATGGAAGGCTTTGTAATAGAAGAATATTTTAATATTTCATTATTTATTTAAGAGAGAGAGAGGGAGAGAGAGGACAAGCACAAACAAGGGGAGAAGAAGAGGGAGGGACAGGGAGAGAAATAGAAGGAAAGGGACAACTTGACTCCACACTGATAAGGAGCCCTACTAGGGCTCCATCCCAGGAGCCTGAGATGATGACCTAAGACACCCAGAAACCTCTTAATAGAAGAATATTTTAAGCAAGAAAATAGCAAGATTTGGTCTCATCCCTCCTTCCTTCTTTTGTTCTTTCTTTCTTTCTTTTTTTTTTTTTTTTTTTTTTTTTTCAGATTTCCCAGGCTGTTAAGAAGAAAATAGATAGACTGAAGAAGTGAGAAATGACAATGACCTGGGTTGGGTTAGCAGTGTTAGAGATGGAAGAGAAAGATGGTTGAGTGCTGGATATAATATAAAGGTTAAACTTACAAGATCTAATAGTGGATTGGACATAAGGGTCAAGAGAATATGCCTCCAAAATTTTTGGCTTGAACAAGTTGGTAAAGTCTAGGTTGTCACTGAGGAGAAACTGAAGAATAAGCTTTGTGTGAGCAATTTTTGTCATTTGCTTGCTTGTCTTGGTTGGGGAAAAACATTAAACACACTATTTTGAACATATCAAGTTGAAGGTATCCATCATGCATATAAATAAAAATATAAGAAAATATTTAAGACTGATGGGAAAGTTTGAGGTGGAGTTAGAAATATGATGCCATCAGCACATAAGAGGATACGGTTAGTATTTAAATTGTATAAAACCACCTATAGAGATATGAAAACTTAAAAGAGGAAAAGAAATAGGATAGCACACACAGCATTTGAAAACTTAGTGGTCAGGAAGAGGACAAGGAATTGGAATAAGAGAATGAGAGAAACAGCCAGTTTTAGAAAAGAAACCAATAGAGAATGTTGTCCTTAAACATTAAGGTGGGTGAAGCAACGTTTCACGAAAGAGGATGTGATTAAGAATCTAATGCTGCTGGAGGTAAAGTAAGGGGAGGACAGAGAATCAGCCATTAGATAGAGTGAGAGAAAATTTTCTAGTCTTAACAGGAGTTATTTCAATGAAGTGCCTGGGGCAAAAGCCTGATTGGAGTGGGTAAAAAAAGATGGAGATTTTTAGAAATATGATGGTCTATTGAGCAAGTGTCTATTTCCCTCCCTACTGAAGTTTTGCTAAAAGGACAGTATGAATTCTTAAAAGGTATAAATTGACAAGGTGGAAGACTAAAGACAGAGTGCAATAATAGCAGATCAGGTCTTAAAATACATTTTGGAATTTAGAAAGCAGATAGATTGAATACCAGTTTAGAAGTAGGAAAAAAACTAGAAGCTAAGTGCTTGGAGGGATAAATGTAAAAAAAGCAAATCAGTTTGCTCACAGAATCACACAATATGTAAGAAATGGAGCTGGGAAAGGCATATGGTCACAAGTCTGTTTATACCTCAGACTCTCTTTCTACCACTAGCCCCAAGCCACTACCTACTCTATCTCCTGCTCTGCATACTACTCTCATGTCCTTATTCTCTCCAGAAAATCTAGATTGACTAGGATAAAATAATATTGACAAAGTTCCTGAGTTTATGATACCTGAAACAGCAGAATTCATGAAAAGACAACAAATACAGATCAAGAAAGTGTTAATAAGGATCAGAGAAGAACTAAGGGAAGAAATGAGGTTTGTTTATCATATTATTGGTTAACATAACACCTAAAAATGTGACAGATTTTAATTGTCATATTTAATGTGGATGGCTATTTCTATAATCTTACAGTAAAAGAAATGAAAATATCATATACTCCAAATAAAAACATAATTAACAATGTGAAAAAACAAACTAGGAAAATATACTTATGATATATATATATATATATAATCAAAAGAAGGTTAATATCCTTATATCAAGTAGTCTTGTGAAGAAAAAAAATAAGTAGTCTTGTGATCGAGCTAAGGAAAGAACAGCTTCATAATAAAACCAGCAAAGAATGTATATTGGTAGTATATGTAAGAACTTTATTCACCTTAACTGATAAAAAATTAAATGAAATATTTTCTCTAGTAGATTAATAAAAATTTAAGAGGTTAATTGTACCCACTACTGAATGTACAGTGATAATTCTTGATGATGTATTTTAGCATTTTGATGTTCAAATCTTTTGATAAACCAATGTTCAGATCCTTTGATTTAGCGAAAAGAAAGATGTGGACGTGTGTGTGTGTGTGTGTGTGTGTGTGTGTATTATTTTTATTGTTATTTTCATTAATTCAAATAATCAAAGACACTTAAAGTCCTATCCAAGGGAACTGATAAAATTAGGTATCACATACAAATATGCAATCCTAATCCCTAGAACCTGTAAATGTTTTATAAGAAGAAGTGTTTGCACACAGAATTAAGGATCTTGACTTAGACAGATTTTACTAGCTTTTTCAGGTAGTCTACAAATCCAATTTCAAGTGTCCATATAAGAGACAGACAGACCCCAGTGGAGAAGGCAATGTTACCACCAAAGCAGAGATGGGGTGAGGCAGCTACAAAGCAAGCCACTAGAAGCTGGAGGAAGCATGTAGAGGACTGTCCCCCAGAGCCCACAGAGGTAGCACAACTCTGCCAACACTTTGACTTTGGTCCAGTGATACTGAATTTTCGAGGTCTGGCCCCCAGCACTGTGAAAGAATAAATTTCTATTGTTTGAAGCCATCAATATCATGGTAGCATGTTACAGCAGCCATAACTGCAATGGAAAAATTCATATTTTTCCTTCCTGAGTAGGGAAAAACCCAGTTCTTTCCTATCATGTGGTTCTCTCCTGTGAGTTTCCTTGACTACTCACACATCCCTTCATTTTTGACACTTCTGGTCACCAAATATGTGAAGAATTTCCCCACACCAACAACTATTTCCAGGGAAAGGTATCCAAGAATTGAATTCTTAACGTCTTAATTCTGACGTTATCTACCCAGAGGGGGCTCAGTCCCACAGGACTACTCCCTAACCCCACTTCAGGTGCCAGTTGAAACACGTGTTTTTCTGACCAACCAGCTATAGATCTGAGGTTCCAAAAACTCTTTTTTGCTTTCCATCAATCTACTAGTTCAGGAAAACACAGTTTATTAAAGAGTATGATAAAGAGTACAGATGAATACCCAGCTGGAGGAGAGGCAAAGGGTAAGGTCAGAAGCAAGGGGCTTGGAGCTTTGGTGCTCTCTCCAGATGTGCCACTCTCCCTGCAACCCATGCGTTCACCAATACAGAAGTTCTTTGCGCTATTGCAATTTCATAGAGGTCTACTCACATAGACATGATCAATTGTTAACTTCATTTTCAGTTGCTTTTCCTTTTCTAAAGAGGGGGTTTGGGGACTAAAAATACCAAGCTTCTAACCATGGTTGGTCTTTTTTGAGGAACATCTCCCATCCCAGAGTCATCTCATTAGGACAAAAGATGATCCCACTGCTCTTATCTCTTCGGAATTTATAAGGATTTTAGGAGCTCTGTGCCAGGAACTAAGGACAGAGACCAATATCATGTTTCCTGTGATCTCACAACTATCTATGTTCATTAATAAGAAAAAAGACCTAGGTTATATTGTTCATTGAGAATGTCCATTTATAAATGATGGAAAACCCAAAGTGCATGAAAAAAAAAATGCCTGAAAAATATATTAACGGGAATTATACTGAATAGTAAAAATATTGGTAGTTTATAATTTAAAACATGTTTTATTCTTTACAATGATGACATTTTTTTAGTGATAAAGAATAGTATTTTCACTTTTAAAGCAAAATAAGTAATATTTGCTTAACTGCCTATACCACCAAATATATCTAACCAACTTGGCTAAAGTGCATAGTTCAAGTTTCTGTACCTGTGGGTACTGGGAGCAATGAAATGGCATGCCTATCTGAATCAACTTTCTTATTTATGCAATTAATAATGCTTTTATGCTGAATTAATCTCTGTGTTTCTCCTACACAGGAGAATTATTGGTTATGAATTGTATTTGGCTGCTACTATCAGAGGCCTTCAATCAGTTCAGTATATTATAGGTTTATTTTCTCTCATATAAAATTAATCTGAAGATAGGATATTGAAGGCTGGTGTAGTAGCTCTAGAAATCACCAGGGACACAGGTATCCTCTTTCCTTTTATTCTGCCATTCTTAGTTCATGGCTTTCCTCCTAAAGGAGTTGGACTATCATAAGGTAGCTGCTGAACCAATATTTTAGGAGCATGAAAAGAGATAAAGAGGAAGACACTCACAGCTGAACCTCGCTGTTTTAGGAGCTATGGCTACTAATATCCACTTATATCTACCTGACTATCCCAATTTTCAGTGAGGAAGCAAACTGTAGTATTATAGATAGGCACAATGTTACTAAGGCAGAAGGGAGAGTAGTTGTTGATTTGACAATGTCAGAGTTTTCAATAACCATGGCACTAATAACTAAAGAGATGTCACACAGAAGCATTCAAATCAAGATCAGAGGAGTCACTGATGTCATATTCGTCACCAATCATTTCCTCACAAAGAGCTAGACAGTAAGATTGTTCAGCCTTGAGACTAAAGAGAGACCTGTTACTTTCTCTGTCTTGCCCATTATAGACTATAAATAGACAAATTTCCTATTTTAAGTGCTTGGTTCAAAAGTATTATTTGTTTTACATACATAGGTGAGTTAAGAATGATTAGATATATATTTAAAAATTTAATTGTAAATCCATCTTTATTTTGTGACAATATATTAATATATTAATATAATAAATATATTAATATATTTTAACATCTTTATTTTATGACAATATATTAATATAAGAAAATGGCCTACCAAGAATCAATAGGCCCTGCATCCTCCTTTCGCATCAATTGGCTAAGCAGTTCTTCTCTAACACAGCATTGACTTGAATGTAAGCTTCTTGATTAAGTAAATCTGCTTGGTGAAGTGCCTACCTACCTAAATTACTGCCAAATAGAATATGAAATCAAAGCATAAAGTCATCACACATTTTGGAAACATAACAAAGCACAGATAACTTCTGTGTTACTGAATGCTATCAATTTTCAAGACCTCAGTTTGTATTTTATATAAATTAATGGTTAATATTTAATTGCTTCCATTCCAGTGAATCATGATAGAAAAATAGAGCAAAAGGAAACAAGAAAAAGCACAAATGAATACTAAACAAAACACCAGGCAGCATCTTTTATCTAAACTTTACTATTACTTTTTACATTAAAATGCTACTCAACAAATGAATATGAGCCCAAGATAATAGAAACTAAACAGGAAATGATTCAGTATCAAAAACAGATCTTCAAACAATGTTCTCTTTCATACACATCATCTATGTTTATTGTACATGTTTTATTCTAACATGTCTCAGACATATTCAATATATTCCTAAAGTTGAACCTAATTTTGGTCCCCTTTAAATGTCTTAAATTGAAATCTATAGAGCACAATATAAAATCTTGATTAAATAATGTACAACTCAATACACAAATCCATTAAGTTGTTTAAAGAACTATGAAAATCTTCAAAAATTTATCTCTATATGTGTGTGTTTGTTTATATTGCCTCCACATTCATAGTAGGTAAATATTTAAATAAATATATAAAGCTAAAATATGCACAAATTGCTTTCTCTGTATTTTTAACTTGCTCAGTTTTCAATCTCTTACCTCATTAGTAAACATCCACTGGATGCTAATAGTCCTTATATTCCTCCAGCCACCTCTTGCCCAGGAGCACCATTAGAGAAGAAATTTTTATTTATTCCAGGCATGACTGCTGCCCCAGTAAGAATACCTGGCACATTGTGTGTGCTTAAGAAATAACCTGGACTCATGCAACATCTGTCCTTCTATGCCTGGCTTATTTCACTTAGCATAATGTCCTCCAGGTTTATTCATGCTGTTGCATATGGGAGGATTTTAAAAGCCACAGTCCTAAGATCTATTAGGAAAAGACCCACTTCGTTATGCCTGACTACACTCTCATGAGGTATCTAAAATAGTCTAACCCACAGAAACAGAGAGCAGAAAGGTGGATGCCAGTGGCTGGCAGGAGGTGGGGCGATGGGAAGTTGTTACTCAATGAATAAGTTCTAGAGATTGCTGTACCTACAGTTAACACCACAGGAGTGTACACTTAAAAGTTGATGAGGGTAGCTCTCATATTAAATATTCTTACCATAAAAATAATTAATAAATGAATAAATAAGTAAATAAATAATAAATATTCCCACCCAATAAAAACAATCATGATTGAAGACCAAAATATGTTTGAAGAGTGACTATAAAATGACAAATACACAAACACATCAAAAAATAAAAATGAACAAAAATGAAATAATTTAGAGTTCATTTCAAAACAGAAGTAGAACACAGGCGTACATAAAGATAATGTTTGAAAGACTTTTGTATTGGGGTATGTGTCTACCAATGTTCATGACAGTCCATGGCCTATTAGAATAATGATGCAAATATTAATTCCCCACTAAATACACTCCAGTCTCTGTAAGTACCTTATAATCATTATCCCATGCAATCTAAACATTATTATTTTTTTAAATGTTTATAATCCTTCATTTAGCAGTAAAGAAACTGAACCTTAGGGAGTATAAATTTGTTTGGTCCAAGATTTTACAGGTATTGCTATATAGTCTTACTCTGTATCTGTAATTTTTAGCTACTGGTTCATGACTTGCACTTGTGAGCTTGGAGAATCTCAGAAAGCAGGGACATATGCAGTATTTTTTTCCACATCAAAACCATATAGGATCATCTTTTACTCTAGATTTATAACTGTCCCTGAATCAGAGGAAATTGTATGTAGGAGATTAAGCACTAAGTAAAGTTAGTTTCTTCTCCCTAGTTTCCCTATTGCTAAGAAACTGACACTTCAGAATTGTGTAAATTTCCCCTTAATTCTAGTGAACAAAAACAATGAACTGAAATACGTGAAAAATCCATTAAAGTGGAATCACAACTTACTAGAAGTGAAAATGTTGCCTATGATCTCAAGGAGGTTTTGACTCAGGAATGCCTGTCTTACTGCTTATTTTAAAAAAGATTTTACCTATTTATTTGACACACAGAGAGCACAAGCAGGAGGAACCACAAAGGGAGAGAGAGAAGCAGGCTCCTTACTAAGCAGGGAGCCCGACATGGGTCTTGACCCCAGAATCCTGGGATCATGACCTGAGTTGAAGGCAAATGCTTAACATACTGAGCCACCCAGTGGTCCCATTACTGCCTATTTTTAAATTTCTTCTCTTCTGTTCATAAAAGTGGGGCATCTATTTGAAACCATTTTGCTAGCAGAATATTTTTTGGATAACTATATTAGAAAGCATCAGAATCTTCTGGTTTGCACATAGATTAATTCTGACTTTTCATTAGTTCCTCCTGAGGTGATTTTAGTGAGATTTTATTATTAAATAAAGAGTTTATTTTTTTATTATTAAAAAAACCCCACTTAACAGGTGTTTTAGATAATATTAGATATACCTGTTTGTTGATTCAAAATATAATTTGCTATAAAATGAGTCTACAAAACAAGACTAAGTCATAGATTTCATTCTCAAAAAAATCCGGTAGACAATTACACACGTTGTATATTTTGTATGTTGAGTATATATTAAAGGCTTTGGCAGAACTATTCTTGTCCTCTAGGTATATTTGATTAACACAATATGCCTGCTGTCTATTAACATTTATTTTAAAACCTTATTCAACAAAATATAAGTTTTTCCATATGAATCCTACTCATTACTTATACTTTTGTTGTTGTAGTAGTACTTCTAGGAAGTCATCTATCAAAAATTTAAAAATATGTTTTTGTTATATTCTAATATAGCCATATTTAGCCTTTTAAAAAAATATTTTATTTTTTCATCTGAGAGAGAGAGAGAGCACACATGTGTGGAAGTTGGGACAGGCAGAGAGAGAGAGAGAACCAGACTCTCCACTGGGTAGGGAGCCCGATATGGGGGCTCGATCCCAGGACCCAGGATCCCAGGACCCTCAGATCATGATCTGAGCCAAGGGCAGACACTTAGCCAAGTGAGCCACCCAGGTGCTCCATATTTGGCCTTTCTCTTATCACAAGATTTTTGGGTTTGTTTGAGTTTTATTTTAATGCTAAAAATTGACCTTTCCCTAAAGTTAAAACTGGATTTGAGTAGCAAACAATACAAAAATATAAAACATTCAAAAATGATAACTTATAAATACAAAAGTTATTTTATGAGACATCTTATATCCTTACACAATAAAAAAGAAATGCCATATTTGATGACATGAAAATGATGTGAGGGGTAAGCAGGAGAAATATTGAGAAGTACGATTGAGTCATTCTTTACAATAACATAAAAATAATTGTCTCCTTTTAGAAAACAAGTGATACCTGTTATTCAACTTGGTTCTGACCCATTGAAAACCAGCTGGATAAAATAAGTAACAAACATAGAACAAGCTTCCTATCTGAATCTAGAGAATTAATTATTGAGTGTGTTAGCTTTGGAATAAAACAAAATTGTTATCCTACCTTCATTAAGTATCTGGTACCTGGGTTAAGTACATGTAATTCCTAAATGATATCAGCACAGTGACTCAGTATATTCGTTATTACTCTTGATCTCCAAAACTTTCAACACGTTAATCTCATCCTATTTAAAAGTCTTAGTGTTTTAGTTTCTCCCTTCTTCCTAACTAGCATTCATTAGCAGTCATCCTAATAGAGATTCTCTTCACCTTCTGCTTGAACTATAATTTATCTTCCTTCAAGATGTCACCATTTCATGCCTCCTTGATTTTCAGTCCTCCCTAAACAGTGCAAAGAAGTAAAACAACATCATACTGGCTCTATCGAAGTCTCCAAAGTATTTAACTCTCTCACCAATACTCATTGCTTATGGACTCGGTGTCTGTGTGTGTATGTGTGTTTGTGTGTGTGTGCACATGCATGTAATCTTTTTTCTTTTTTTTTTTAAGATCTTACTTATTTATTTGACAAGCAGAGATCACAATAGGTAGAGAAGCAGGCAGAGAGAGGAGGAAGCAAGCTCCCTGCCGAGCAGAGAGCCCGATGTAGGGCTTGATCCCAGGACCCTGGAATTATGACCTGAGCCAAGGCAGAGGCTTTAACCTACTTCACCACCCAGGCGCCCCTTGCATATGCATGTAATCTTAATCAGATTGCAAATTTCTTGAAGTAAGGCTTGATTAGGAGGTGTAATAACTCTTCCCAATAATGAAATTTTTAAATGTAATATTACTCACCTTTTAAATATTATATCTATTTACCAAGGGGAAAATCATTAAATAAAGTCACTTGGTTAAAATCCTCCTTTCCATATCTTATATTTTTGCAATTGCTTTTTTTTTCCTTAAATGAATTTTTATTTTCCTTCTCACTGAAGATTTATCTGAACATATTAAATATTCTACTATGATCTTATGATAAAAAAAAACCCTAAAATGCAGTATTTGCAGCATTTTTCCTGTTTATTTCACACAGTATGTCTTTCAGGTTCATCTATGTTGTCACAGAGGCCAGGATTTTCTTTTTTGGGTTTGAATAATATTCACTTGTGTATGTGTGTATACATCTATACACATACATATACATAATTATAGCATATTTCTATATATGTAATATATGTGTGTGTATACGTGTGTGTGTGTGTGTGTGTGTGTGTGTGTGTGTATATGTATATAATACTTTCTTTATTCATTCATCTGCTGATGAACACTTGGATTGTCTCCCTATCTTAAGTATTATAAATAATGTTACAATGGACATAGAAATACAGATATTTGAGATTTTCATTTCATTTCCTTTGAGTATATACCTAAAAGTGGGATTATTGGATCTAAGGGCAATTCTATTTTTGATTTTCTTGAGGAATCTTCATACTGTTTCCAGTAGCTGTGGCATCATTTTACATGTCTGCCAATAGTTTACATGGCTTTTGATTTCTCCACATTCTGTCTATAGCCATGCCACCCTGAACGCGCCCGATCTTGTCTGATTTCTCCACATCCTTTACAGCACTTATTTTTTTTTTGATAAGTCATCATAATATGTATGAGCTGATATCTCATCATTGTTCTGAACTGCATTTCCCTGATAATTAATGATGGCAAATGTCTTTTCATATAATCCTTTGAATGAAACTAGCCAATTTTAAATATTTGAAAATTAAATCCTTTAAGATGAATATATCCTAAAATTAAATATATGTGTGCTTTTTCACACAAAAATCTGCAAAACAGAAAAATAACAGAGCAAAAACTGAGCTTGTTTATTTTCTTGAGTGGGTCAGATCCAAGAATGCTATGTTTGTCTTTGTCTGGAATCAGTTTGAGAAGTGTTGTGGAAGATATGGAAGGAACAGCCGTCAGAACATGAGTAGACACTGTTAGGACAGAGTTGGATTGTGAAGCCCTATAAGGCTCTTATCTGCCTTCCATCAGCCTGCTTCAACTTTGGCTGCTTCAACTTGTAGGCCTCAGATGTAATATAAGTTTCAGCTTCTTTGTGATCCTCCATAATCTTCAAAATATGGAAGTGGCGTCACAAGCCAGTCATGAATGGGGCACCTGGCTCTCTCAGTCGGTTAAGCATCTGACTCGATTTCAGCTCAGGTCAAGTGGCGTCACAAGCCAGTCATGAATGGGGCACCTGGCTCTCTCAGTCGGTTAAGCATCTGACTCGATTTCAGCTCAGGTCATGATCTCAGGGTCCTGAGATGGAGCCCCTCATGGAGCTCCAGGCTAGGTGTGGAGCCTGTTTGAGATTCTCTCTCCTCCTGTGTTCCTCCTTCCCACTCTCACCCTGTTCTATCTGTCTCTCTATAACAAGTAAATAAATGAATGAATAAATAAATAAATAAAGTAAAACCTGGCTATGATTAAAAAACAAATGGTGTCTCCCACATGGTCATTATATTGCTGTCAAATCTAAAGGAATGCATGATAGATCCCTATTGAAAATGTGTTTGTAAGAGCTTACTTTTTCTAAAAAAAATTAAATCTTATGACCCCACCTCTCTCTCTCTCTCAAATAAATAAATCTTTGGGGTGCCTGGGTGGCTCAGTAGTTTAATCATGGAACTCTTGGTTTTGGCTCAGTTTGTGATCTCAGGGTGGTGAGACTGAATCCTGCATTGGGCACCACGATTGCATGGAGTCTGCTCAAGATTCTTTTTCTTCCTCTCCCTCCTCTTTTGCCTCTCCCCCAAACTCTACCCACTAGCACGCACTCAAATCAATAAAAATCTTTCTTAAAAATTAAGTCCTATGAAATTTTGTCATATAAATCATCCTTTCTGAAGTATTCATGTCCCTGATATTAAATAATTTTCATGGAAGATTAAAATAATTCTATATTTTCCATGTGAGTACACACTTGTAAACTAGAGGCTGTCTAAGAAAGAAAGTGAATCTGAAAATCAATATTCATTCTTCAGTTATATTTCAAATACTAGAAAATTCTAATTACATGAATGCTTCGACTGCATTACATTCAGAAAACTGCCAAATTAATCTTAGAACTCTGAAGCCAATTTTCAAAAACAAAAATTCAGTTATTGTGGTGCCTGGGTGACTTAGTTGGTTAAGCCTCTGCCTTCGGCTCAAGTCATGATCTCAGGGTCCTGGGATTGAGCCCCGCATCAGGCTCTATGCTCAGCAGGGAGTCTGCTTTCCCCCACCCGGCCTGTCCCTCTGCCTACTTGTGATCTCTGTCTGTTAAATAAGTAAAAAAATAAAATCTTTAAAAAATTCAGTTATTGCATGCTCACCAATTCCTTATTGAATTAATAGAGTTAAGAAAACTAAACCAGTATATTTATTCTCATTATCTTTGTTCCACAAGGGCAAAATGCAAAATCTATGTGAATTTTAAGTGTAAATCATTGGTCATTCTTATAAAAACTTCTTTTCAGTAATATTTACAATTGAGTTTGAAAACAAATAATGCAAGTACTTATCCCATGAGTATTCCATCTAAACTTAGCTCTAAAATTATTTTATTGTAATAAATGAATACTTAAAACTATATATAGAAGTAGCTTATGTCAAGTTTTGGTATCTGATGCCAATTGCACAAAGATGGCAAACCCTACTACCTCCCCTTGATTTTCATAAATTCTTTGTATGATTCCTCATCTTAAAGATTATGGGTATACATACATTTATACACATGCACACACACACTCACATGTTTTAGGTTCTTAAGAAACTACCAAGAGAACAATGATCATAAGAAGCAGAAAGTTAGTGTAAGTTACTGGTATATAGGTCTATGCCAACTGTAAGAAAAAAAAAATTTCTTATTTAGGAAAAAAAAAATTCCAGGTCAATATGCAAATGTCATTTGAAAGCATTCTGTTTTTTAAAATAAGTTGTTTCTCTTGAGTGGTTTTACAAATATCAGCTGTGTTGATATAATATGTTTGCAAGCAAACCAAATTTGGGGACCAAAGTAGATTTTTAAAATAAATCTATATATGAATCTTAAATAAGATTCAATAAGCACACAGATGGTTCTGCAGGTGGTAATATCTCAACAACGGAAGCTCTTCAAGAAGGAACATGTGTTAGTGTCTTGAAGTAACAGTGGACACACACAACTGCTCTAATTCTCCCGTCCATTGAGTTGACATCTTCTGCCAATCATTTGACCACCATTATGTCTCCAATTGTCTCAACATGTCATACTCTCTCAACAGTCCTCCTGTTACCATCCCTGAATGTATATCCTGAACAGGTGTATATAACATGTGTGAAAAAAGTTGGAGATTGTCAGACCTAGAAAGGATGCAAAAACTGATTAACCAAAAAAGTAAAAGGAAATCTCTAGTAGTTAGATCAGACTTCCCACATTCATCGTAAGAACAGAATAAAATAAAATATTTAACAATCATTCTGAAGTAGCCAAATTGACCAATTCTTTCATCTCTAAAAATAAGTCACATTTTATAGATACAAGTTAGTCTCAGCACTAGACTGTGTGTGATTAACCTATGAATTGTTCACATAACTTTAGTAAAGTGTTAGGTTTTTATAAATTTTAGTTTAGAAAAATGAGTTTATAATCTTCTGATTTTAGAAAATGTCATCAAACCATCATCCTTGGCAAAAATCTTATTATTCTTTGAATGTGAAACATCCCAAATCCTGTCACTTGTTCAGATAGCATCAGCTATCTTGTTCAAAGATCCAGCAAAGACAGCTGAAATTGTACAGATTGCCGAGTCTGAACAAGGATGTCAGCAAAAGACGGTGCTTCCCATGAGATTTTGGCCCTTCCAACCATCTAAAGGTTTCTATTTTAGTTACCAGAAAGAGGTCAGAACAAGCTTGTTCACTGAAACCTCTTGAGTGTAGAGGTGTTAGTTTCCTGCCCTTATGACCCTACAAATATAATAGTTGCATGATCTCACTTAGTATGAAAAGAATGATATCATCTTGGTACTAGCTGCTCTACTGACAAGTGCAGAAGCCTTTAACCTAGTTCTAATTGTAATCAGAAATTAAATTATTCATACTCTAATCCAATAAATGGCTAATCACTAGATTTTTCATATGTATTCCCAGTAACTGTCCTTTTTTTAAAGGCACAAATCTTTTATTTTGTGTACAAGATGCAATTAAAATGTAATAATGACTAGCTGATTCATGAAGAACTGAAAAAGGTACTTAAACGAGATGGTTTTTTACTCACTGCTATTTAAAGTGATATAAAAGGCAACTTGGCTTTTAGGGAAAGCTTGTCTTTAGCAGGTTCCTTAGTCCATCTGTGACCCATGAACTATTAAAGATGTAATTAAAAAATGATACGAAAATGAATCTCTACATTATTTCATTCATTATTATCTTGAAATGTATCACTAAATATCAGTCGGACTAAAGGGGATTCTCCAACCATGATAAAGCATGGTCACAAGATATATTTTATGAAAAGTAACTCATTCCTTATGACATAAATCTTAGCTCCATTTCTTGAAATTAGTTATATACACGACTATGTATGTAAATATTTTCTTTTAATTAGACTCCACACACCATAAAGGGCATATCTTAAAGATTAGGATTTTAAGACACTTGAAATCACTCTATTCATAATCTGTAACTATATAATTTTTTATCTCCAAACTTTCTCATATTCTCAATTGATCCTTACAAAAATACTTTCTTCATTCCCTTCATGATTCTCAAAGCCTTTTCTGCACCATTTCATATTTTCATAATTTTTAAAATATGGTTGAGTAATATTTTAAATTTTATTTTCAAAATCCTTATGAGAAATGACAATTTTAATGTTTTCCTTCTTTTGTCATTCCTATAAAAAATAATGGGTCACAATCATTGGAAAACAGTCTCTACCGACACAGTTAGATTAATGTCTGAGCAGAATCTACATTTAGAATAAACATAAGACACGAGAGTCAAGGTTGGCTGAGCCCAAAGGATGGATTATGTGAGAAACACACTTGAATAGCTAACATAGATAAAATTATGTAGGCGTTGGAGGTATATTTTTATTTTGGATAGACCATTATAGGTTACTGGATTAATAAAATTTTCAGGAAATTCACATGGGTCTTGCACATAGAAAGCATGTTTTCTTATGGAAAGGGAGCAGATATTAAATGGCAAAAAATGGGAGGACATATTATAATTGTGTATATGAAGGGAAGAGATAGATCCATGAGATTATAACTGAGAAACTATATTACATGTCCTTGTAAATATAGATTTCATGATAAAGGTAAAGAAGAAAGCTTCCAATATACATATACACTTGCTGATAGATACTTATATATTTTATTTTTTGCTATTTAAGAAATTAAAGTATGGACAAGTGTGACCATCAGCATTTTAAGACATTAATAATATATATTAAAATGCTATTAAATCTGGTAATGTTAAGAAAAATGATAATTTATGGTGAACATCATGACTGCTTTAAAGGAAAATGTGCTTCAACAAGAATTTTCTTAATGTGTAATTTGGTTATTGTTTTGTACTCATATCTATCTTTGGTCAAAAGTAAAACTTCTTAGAATATTCACATACAATTTTTGCATAGTAATATGATTCTGAGACTTATTTTTCAAAATGTACACATTTTTATCATTTATTCAAGTATAACACCTCAGAAACAGCTTGTTCTTCCTTTCAATCACAGAATATACATACTACTGCATTTAGAGAAAACATAAATTGCTTATGATGGTCCTTATCTTAACAGTTGTAAGCTTTTATGTCTTTGCTTATATGATTTAATAACATGTGAATATTGTAAAAACTTGTGTGTGTATGCATGTGTAAATATAATGAACCCACGTTTTCTGGGTTCAAATGACTAAGTTAATTCATATATGGGAACCCATAAACTGGAGGCCACCCCAGTGGCCTGGCCCATATCCCAAATCTAAACCTAAGTTAGCTTGCATTTATGGGAAACCCTTCACTGTTAAAATAAACCTAACTCCAATCGCAGTCTCCAACTTAGCTTTAGCTAGTTTACTTTACCCTAGAAAAGAGGATCTGCTAGCCTTATAAGGAAATGCCCAACCTCAGAGCCAATCATGCCCTGTTTTTATTCTGCCTTTCTAATATTCCATAAAATTGTTCTTGTCCAAAATCCCTGAGGAAGAGTGTGCCACTGCTTGTGAAGCACTGTATTCCCCCATCCATGGATTATCCTCTGTAGAATAAGGGACATCAAACCCATTACTATATTCTCTTAGCTCTGTCATTTTATGTGACTAATTTGATGGGGCTCCATGGCTTGGCTTATGTGTTCAAAATGATACAGATAATTTTCAATTTTCATAATTGGAGAAAAAAAATCTAAACATTTGTTCAGTGTGATCTTGATTTTCAAGTTTGATCCAAGCAAAGTATTGAAGGAAATAAAATCTCTTAAGGGGCTAAAAATAAATATGATTAACTTTTTTTTTTTTTAATTTTCTTCTTTGGCATGTTAAATATTGCATAATTTACTTAGACTAATAAGAGGGAATTCAGCTCGCCAATAGTCAAATTATAATATTACCACATAATAGGTGTGTCTAATCTGCTTAAATGCAAAAAAAAAAAAATATGGAATTCCATTAGAAGGTGTGATATTGTGATTTACAATAAGAAATATATATTTAGGGATGCCTGGGGGGCTCAGTTGGTTGAGCAGCTGCCTTCGGCTCAGGTCATGGTCCCAGCATCCTGGGATCACGTCCCACATCGGGCTCTTTGCTCGGCAGGGAGTCTGCTTCTCCCTCTGCCTCTGCCTGCCATTCTGTCTGCCTGTGTTTGCACTCTCTCCTTCTCTCTCTGACTCTTTAAAAAAAAAAAAAAAAAGAAAGAAATATATATTTAGTCTTTGTCCATGGTCTAGAAGAGCTTCTAGAACCTTTGGACTCTCTAAAGTGATAAAGGTGTCTTTTGTTATATTAATGAGATGACTTTTGGAAAGACCTTAGGTTACCAAAAGGTGGGCTGGTTGCCAGGGGCCCCACCCACATGTTCAGTTCCAATCTCCTCTGTTCCAACTCCAGGAAGGAGAGAAGGGCTAGAAGTGGATAAATGGCCAATGGCCAATGACTTGAGCAATTATGCCTACACGTTGAGGCCTTCATAAAAACCCCTAAAGATGAGGTTCAGAGATCTTCGTGTTGGTGAATTTGTGAAGGTACAAGGAGAGTGGTTCCTGTACATGGTTCCTGACATGGAATCGCTGCATGCTTTCCCCACACCTTGTTCTATGTATCTCTCCCATCTGGCTGTTCCTGGGTTATATTCTTTGTAACACACCAATAACCTAGTAAGGAAACTGTTTCTCTGAGTTCTGTGAGCCCCTCTAGCAAATTATTCAAACCCAAGGAGGGGGATGTGAAAACCTCTAATCTATAGCCAGTTGATAAAGAAGCATTGGCGATAACCTGGAATTGTGACGAATATCTGAAACAGGGAGACACAGTAATGTAGGAATGAGCCCTGAACTTTGGGATATGACACTATGTCCAGGTAGACAGTGTTAGAATTGAGTTGAACTACAAGACACCCAGATAGTTGCTGAGAATTGCTTGGTGGGTGTTGGGGAGACCACTTCTTCCACCTACACCTGTCAGAATTGGTTCTAGAACCATTGAGAAGGCAAATGACAGTTATTCAGGAGAAGAAAAAAATTTTTTTCCAAAGGACAAAAAATTTAGTCATTTTTAAAACTTGTTTTTAAAACTTCAACAAATATTTAGATGTCATATATGTGCATAAAGTCCTTGATTAACTTAAAATTCAACACAATAATAATTAAGTTGAATTTTCAAACACACAAAATTAAATCAGTTTCAAGAGAAAATGTAATGTCACTACAATTATAAGTATCAAATCCAGGTCCAAAACATAATGTTTTCAAAAAATGAGAGTTAATTAGAAGACATATTACTCTAACTTGTGAACAAGTGCTATAATCCTTTCTTTCTCTCTGCGTCTCTCTTTTAGAAAAAGTCATTATAAACGTCTGAGAACTTTTTATAGGCATATAGTATAACATAACATATAGTTATGTTATATGTTATAGTTTTGTTACTCCTACTCACTTGTTCTGGCTCCTTGGACATATTACTTAACTTCACTGAGCTACAGTTTTCTCATCTCAAAAATGTACTAGCTATGGTTCATTAAAGAGTCACATGTGGTCATAAGTATACAGTGCTTAACACAGTGCAAATGCCCCATTACTACTTTTACTACTCATATATATTTTTTTCATGAATGTTTCTTACACTATTTTCATCTTCTTTGCTATTTTTAAAAAGATTTATTTATTTATTTGACAGATAGAGATCACAAGTAGTCAGAGAGGCAGGCAGAAAGAGAGAAGGGGGAAGCAGGACCCCTGGTGAGCAGAGAGCCCGATGTGGGCTCGATCCCAGAACCCTGGGATCATGACCTGAGCCGAAGGCAGAGGCTTTAACCCAATGAACCACCCAGGCGCCCCTTCTTTGCTATTTTTATACCACTTTTCCCTTTTTCTTTTCCTAACTACTCAATGAATTGTCCATTTATCACTCATCTCTAGAAAGTGTTCCTGTCTGTGTTTCCCAGGGTGAACCTACATCACATAAGATGATCGTGTCTGACACTTAATACTTGTACGGCCTGGGGTGAATTACTTAATTTTTTACATCTCCACATTCTTATCTGCATTGGGAAATCATAGTGTGATACTTAACTCATGATGTAGGAAGGTCAGATAAAAAATGTATGAAGCATTTAGAACGATATAACTCTTAACTGTGACCAACATGGTATAAATATATGTGTGCTTTTGTCCTCTTTAAATCTGGTTGACAAGTCATTTCTAGGATAGAGCTGGGCAACATATTTGGAATATATGAAATAATCTAGAACTGGAGAGGTCACATTACTCAGATTCTCTGTGAACCTCAGGAAAGATGCCAGAAAATTATATCTTATATTATTAAATTATTTAAACCTTCAAAAATCATAAAAGTAACTGTCAGTGAAAAATGACACCTGCTGTCAGGTAATTCAACATGAGAAATGACACATTTAGGACATATGCTGTAAATTCATTACAAGAATTCTCTGATGTGATAGATAACTACATACATACTGATAGCCAAACAGCTGTAAGGTTTCTAGATTTATAAATGAATTATTCCCCCCCATAAGTGTCATATATTCTAAGGCCAATTTCCTAAAATAAGGACCAAAGTCCAGGTCTGGGGGAGGGGAGTGGAAGGAAAAAGTGGGTTTTAAAATCTTGAGTCTCATTCAAGAACTACAAAGGAGGCTGCATTTTAGTATTTAGCATTTATTTTACATTTGAAATTTTTGGCTGAATTAAAATAGTTTTTCTATATAAAAAAAACATTTGACATATCATATCATTTGTTAAAAACTAATAATTTTTACAGCAAAATTTAAAATGCTAGGGTATTATTATTCTGTTTCAGCTTATTTTGTATATTGAAAGCAGTCTTTGAAATATTAGTTTTTAATCTGATTTTTGAAGGGTGCCAATTTTCATTTGTGTTCCAGACAGGCAGCAAGCTTCCACTGATCTTTCACATTTGAGGGAAGAGAGAAGTCTCAGCCCTTTCATATTGTTTTTACAGATGAGCATTTCTTTATGCTTAGGTCAACTCCAGATTCCTATAAGGAGGGAGGGAGCTTCTGAGGCAAATTTTCCCTTCCCTGGGGTGTCATTATAGCACAAACTTTTGTCATGAGGGCTCGATTTGTTCCACACCCTTGTATGAGTTTTACCTTTTCATTTCTGAAAGCTAACATTTATTTCCCTTTCATGACTATAGGTTTCAATTCATGGACAGCAACAAAAAATTATCCCACCTTTCTGTACTTTAGGAGCACAAGAGAGTCTTTCTAAGGCAGCCCAAACCACTATATAGACTTGAATTCTGTTTATCCTGCATAAAATCAGCATATTGACAAAATATGATAAATATTTGAAATAGACTTATATGATAGTGTAAAAGTTTTCCTCCATATATATTGTGAACTGACAGCAGACGGATCAATTACTCTTAGCATGTGAGAGTATTGAGATATTGTACCTTTACATATCTGGCAATTGACAAGAAAAATATTGCCAATCCTTTTAAGTTTTACTTATACTCTATGGTATATTTATGCACCCAAATATACCATAATTTAAACCATTTTAATGTTTTAAATATTAAATCATTACAAAAGAATGAAATATTATCCTTTGATATTTTTCCATTTACAAATGACTTTGTCAAACTTTGACTTCACACATTTCTCTCACTCTTCCATCCCTGAAACACAGCTTATGCACATATACTTCCTATCACTGGTGCTAGATAGAAGGACTTTATCTTTGATTATTATCATGGCCATTTTTATTTTTCTCTCTAAGGGATTTATAATTTTATACCAGCAAAACCTAATTTTGAACAATGTGAGGTAAATTTATGTTAACCTAGTTTCAGTGTTGCTCACAACCCTGTTCTTTTATAGGATTTGCATCCTGAATATTAAATTACATTTCATTTCTTAGTTGGTAAGAGTTCCATAAATACACAGGGTTGCTTTTTTTAAGTAGGTATATGCACAATCTAATTTTGGATTTGTTCCAATTTATTACAGATTTTAAAATATAGTTCTCCTGCCTCTTTCCATGAAAGAACTTGTGTGTATATAAATTCTTGAGTCTTAAGCTTTATTCAAAATGTTGCTGTTCTATTCTATTCTACATTTTACTTCACTATTTTCTGGAATATGTTGTCATACAGTCTAAAGATTAAGACCAGGATAACATATATTAGTGGTTACTGCCTTAGAGTCATTCATAATTCTAAGTACTGCCCCTTCTCAGTCTTTTTATACCCATTCAGACGTACTCAAGTCTCAAAACAACAACAACAGCAGCCACAAAAACCTGATGTTGGTAGAGGGGCATTTTAAATTAGGAAGTAGAGTCTTTGTATGAAAGCGATATAGTCAGGGAGAGTATTAGAAGCATATGATTATAGGTCTTATAGTCAAGTCTTTAGTTCATTGTGAGTTAGTTTTTGGGTACAGTGTGTTTTGGGGTTTGTTTTTATTTTTTTGGTTTTTCATTTTTGTTTTTGTTTTTTTTGGTGTAGTTGTCCAGTTTTCCCAGCACTATTTATCAAAGATACCGTCTCTTTGATAAATGTTCCCCATTGTCCTAATTATCCATTGATGGATGAAGATGTGGTACACTGTTCAGCAATAAAAAAGAATAAAATCTTGCCATTTACATCAGCATGGACAGAACTTAAGGGCATTATCCTAAATGAAATAATTCAGACAATGAAAGGCAAATACCATATTATCTCATTTATATATGGACTCTAAGAAACAAACACAGCAAGGCCATAGATAAAGAGAACACAGCGGTAGTTGTGCAATGGAGGATGGGGAAAATGGGTTCAGGACATCAAAAGGTACAATTTCCAGTGTATAAGGATGTAATGTACAGCATTAGTGACTATAGTTAATACTATTCTATTGCACATTTGACAACTGTTAACAAGGTAGACCTTAAAAGTCCTTATCACGAGAGAAAAAGATTGAAACAATTTAAAGCTATGAATAGTGATGGATATTAAGTAGTCTTATTTAAAGCATTTTGCAATATCTACAAATATTGAATAACTATGTTTTACACCTGAAACTAATATTCCTCAATAAAAAAAGAATTATGGTTAACCCTTGAACAACATGGAAGTTAGGGGAGCCAACCCCGTATATCCATGTATAAATTTTGACTGCCCAAAACCTAACAACTAAATAGGTCAAAACCCTTATCAATAACATACACAGGAGCACCTGGATAGCTCAGTGGGTTAAAGCTTCTGCCTTAGGCTCAGGTCATGGTCCCAGGGTCCTGGGATCGAGCCCCACATCGGGCTCCCTGCTCGGCAGGAATCCTGCTTCCCCCTCTCTCTGCCTGCCTCTCTGCCTACTTGTGATCTTTGTCTGTCAAATAAATAAATAAAATCTTAAAAGAAATAACATACACAGTTAATTAACATGTATTTTGTATGATGTATGTATTATGAACTTCATTTTGACACTAGAGAATAAGCTGTTACTAAGAAAAATCACAAGGAAGAGAAAATACATTTATAGAAGTATGTTCTACTTATCAAAAATACCCCACATGTATGTCTGGGCCAACATAGTTCAAAAGTCCACTGTATATTATTATAGGGACTTTACATATTCGTACTTACTCTAATTCAGATTGTCAAGGTACCATACAATAGCTTAGTAAAACATTAGAACTGCACAGCACTAAGAAATCCCTGATAGACACTTTGGTCCAGAAACTGCCCAACAGATTACCTTCCTGTTGTGCATACAAGAAAGGAATTGCGACAGCAAGTTTAGTAGAGATATCTGTAAGCACTGAGTCTGTCTAGAGCTTAAAGCTAGGTCATGTTATCAAAGAGGAGCTCTAAAAAATAACCACAAAGAAAAGCAAATCTAGAAGTCTCAAGAATATTAGCTATAAGAACCAATCTACAGAAAAGATATCCTCTCCAACAACAGAAGGAAATGCCAGTACTGTGCCAATAAAATACAAAAAAGCATGTAAGACCACTTAAAAGAGCATATCTGGACTCGAGAAAGCCAGAGAAAACAAATGTGATTCAAGAGAAGATGAATAACACATAGGAGGACTTCAAGGAGAGAGAATTGCAATAAATACAGTACAAATCGGATAGGAAGCCAACCCAAAGAGAACTGACACTTCAAACAGCTATAGCAAGAAATGGAGAGAAGTATCGAGGAAGTTATGCTAATTTGGAAAGGAAAAGGAAAAAACAAAGAGTTTAGAATGATAAGAAGCAAGGTGATACTCAAAGGACCAAAAACAAATATGAAACCTATGAATTAGATGTCCTGTAGAGCAATTTAACATACATGGAAAATAATAAAAAATTAGATGGAATTTTTTTTTTTTAATGACTTGAAAGGAGATCTATGCTTGGAGACAGAAACTAACAGTTTCAGGGTAACACCAATGATTTAAAAACTTAAAAGACAGATGTTGGTAAATACGTAGATACTGTTTCAAAATAAGCATGGCCAAACTCTAAACACCAAAGAACAATGCTTTCCCATCTTCCATTGGTCTCCAGTGACCAATTTATTAACAAAATGTGCTAGAACAAAGAAAGTGAGTTTCAAATTAGTTGTTTCAAGGAAATTTGGATTTTTCACTTGCAATAATAGCAATTCCTTGTATTATAATTCACCATCATCATACTTAACAAGGCAATGGTACATATTACAAAAAAAGTCTAATGCTTCACTCCTTGGCCTAGAAATATAAACTGTAAGCTAAATAAAGTAAAATGGATCCCATGAAAGAGGCTTATGCACTGTGTAATGTCATACAACAGCTAAGTTGGCAAAACCTTTGCATGACCTTAAAGAACCGTACTTGATAGAATTATTTCCAAATCAATAACCATTAGACCCAAACAATGTTGATTTGTGCCTTTCTGAAAGGTAAATGGCTCAAACAGAATCATTGCAATAAAATCTTCCTCTCTTAACAGTATTCATTTCAATAGGAAGCCAATAAATCTGACTTTCATGAAAAGCCAATAAATAATGAAAATCCCAGCATTTTATTTTTAATCAGCAAAAATTTAAATGCATTGGCATATAGAATGTCAGTATTGCAAAAAAGTTTCCCAATTATATACTGATATATATAATATACAGCTTCGAAAGTAAAGCATGCATTTTTTTTTTCAATTACTGCAATATAACCCAAGAAATGTAAACTTTTCTGTGTATCTTTTAGCTTAGAAATATGCAATGGAAATATTTACCTAAAGTAAGAGGGTAATTTTCAGGATCATTTCTAAGGGAAGAAATAAACTATTCCTGGTCTCATCTTTATACCCTTTATCCCCCTTATAAAATGAAAATAATAAAACAGAAGTGTTGTATGGCAATACTAAATGTCTAATATAATTTGCATGATTTTATTTCACATACTATAATTCATAACATTTTACCTTCTTATACTCTATGGGAGAACATGTGAACTAATTAAATTAGATGTATTTATTAAAATGTAATACCTATAAAGAATGTACCAAACAGGGCACCTGGGTGGCTCAGTGGGTTAAAGCCACTGCCTTCGCCTCGGGTCATGATCCCAGGGTCCTGGGATCAAGTCCCACATGTTGGGACTCCTCTGCTCAGCAGGGAGCCTGCTTCCTCCTCTCTCTCTGCCTGCATCTCTGCCTACTTGTGATCTGTCAGATAAATAAATAAAATCTTAAAAAAAATAAAAACAAGAATGTACCAAACAGAAGTATTTATTTAATAAAATTTAGGAAAAGTTAAGATTAAAAAAGTATAATCTCAATTGTGTAAAGAATGCCTAGAAAAGAATACTAGAAGAAAATTAACCCAAAGTTAAATTTGGTTGTCTCTGGGTGGTGGGTTTATAGATTTAATTTGCATATTTATACCAAGCCCTGTTCTAATCATACCATTTCTTTGTACTTTTCCTTAGTTTATAATTCTCTATAATACCAATCAATTTATTAATCAAAATATAGAAAACTGTGCTCTAAGAAATATCATGTTGAGTTCTGTATCAAGACAGCATTATGTTGTAAGAAAATTTCTAACTTTCTCTTACGCCTTTTTTAGGAAGGTCTAAATAAAAATGATCTTGGGAATTAGTATGAGATCTGAAAGAGACAGTGAATATGAAACATCCAGTATACTCTTTGGAATCTTGGACAATCTATAAACACTGAATTTTCTGCCATTTATTTCTCTAATTTTTACATTTGACCCATGGGTTTGTTTACTTTTCTATCTTTAAAAATGTTATAATCCTAAAATCATAGATGTTTTTTATTTATTTACTTATTATTTTCATTTTAAAATAAAATTTGCAGATGAGCTTTGAAAAGACTTCTATGCCTCTCAGATACATGTGTGGAAAATAAAACAGACTTGTAACTAGTGTTAGCCAAATGAATATTGTGTTCTCTTCTGTTTAGACAGTATGCTTTTGTTTTTAACTTTATATGGGGAAAAAGGAAGATAAACAATTACATCTTTTTATAAAAAAAAGTTCTCCTGAATTTCAAGTTATTTAAAATATTTGTTCTACTTAGAATTATTGCAGGATAAGACCCATTGAAGGGTTACATATACAAATGAGAAATCACATAGGCAAAATCAATTTGGAAGACTTCTTTCAACAAGAAGCATTCTCTGTGAAGTAAAAACTGGCTGAACTTAGGTCACATTCATAAAATAATTTTAACTATTTTTAGTTATACAGGATATCTGACCTCTAGAGCTTTAATAAATTGTGGTGTTTAAGCCATTAAGTTTGTGGTAATTTGTTACAGCAACAATAAAAAACCAGTATGTCTATTGGTACTAAAATATATTATGAATAGAAATTTTCATGGTTTAATTCAGGAAAAGGATGGTTTCTAGTTCCATCTCTTCTTCTCCATTAATATCTGACAACGAAAGTATATACTCATGATTCTACTTTAAAAAAAAAAATCTGTGCTCAAACTTGTCTCACTGTCTTTTCTTCTTGACAATCGAGAACTTTTTATGAATGTTGTCTAAAATCTCTGCTTTCTTTCCATTCAGCAAAAGAAAAAAAAAGAAAAAAAGTGCTATCGAGGTATCACTGATATACAAAAAATTGCCTATATTTAATGTGAACATTTGATGTTTGAAAATATACATATCCCTATGATACCATCATCACCATGAAAGTAGCAGACACATTCCAATGTTTGTTGTGTTCTTTGTTGTATTGCTATTGTTGTTTTTTTTAATGTTTGTTTTTGTTTCCCTTTTTTGTGGTAAGAATGCATAACATGAAATCTATCATTTTAAAATTTTTTGAGGTGCACATTATTACATTGTTAACAACAGACACCGTTTTACAACATATCTCTAGAACTTATTCATCTTGCATCACCAAAGTTTGGTGTACATTGAATAACAGCACTTCTCCCATCTCCCAGTCCCTGGCAGTCACTATTGTATTCTCTCCTTCTATGAGTTTGACTATTTTAGATATCTCATAAAAGTGAAATCTTGTAGTATTCTGTAACTGACTTATTTAATGTAGCATAATGTCATGTTGGTTCCGATGGCAGGATTTTCTTCTTGTTTAAGTCTGAACACTCCATTGTTTGTATATAGCGCATTTTCTTTATCCATTCATCTGTCAACATACACTTGAGTTATTTCCATATCATGGTTACTTTAAATAGTACTGGAATGAGCATGGGAGTACAGACATGGTGTTCTGTTCTGCACACTGTATCTTTGGATATTAACTTTGGAATAGTTGATAGAAGGTTTCAAAATCAGTTTCCCATAGAACATTTTAATCAGGATGATAACATGATCAGAACTGTGACTAAGAAACATTCATATCATATATAAAGTGATAGTCTCCAAAACTGGAGAACTCATTAAAGAGATGGAAGAAGAGGGATAAGATAAGAAGCTCTAAGCGTTATCATAGAAACAACAGGAGAACCAAGTACCTACAACTACAGACTGAAGAAAAAAATGAGTTTAGTGTAGTCAAGAGGAACATATGATACATTGACATGATACCAATAATAATCGTAATTATAGCAACATGACTTACTTTATGCCAGGCACTAGACTAAGTGCTGAATCCTCATATAAAACCTGTAAGGTAAATACTATCATTATCTTCACTTTACAGATGATGATACAGATAATTAGAGAGTTTAAGTGACTTGTTCAAGGTTACAAGTTAGTGAATTGACAAGACCATAATTCAAACCCAGGCCATGCTTTTTAATTATTATTCTATCTAGCTACTCCCAAACTGTCACTAAATTGAGAAGAGTTCATTGGCTCTAGTAATTAAGAGATCACTCTTTTTGAATTAAAGTCAACAGATTTTGTGAAGAGCAATAGGATAAAATACCAAATCTATTTTTCCTCTGTAGGCATTTTCATTAAAATACTTCTCTTCACAATTTTTATCTTGTATATAATTTTTAGAAATATTACCTCACTTTCATAATGTCATCTTAACTTTAAACATGAAAGTTAAGCAAAGATAAGGAAGGTTCAAAAGTCATGAACAGATGGTTTTCAGGACAAGAAAACAGATTATAAGGTTGTACTCATAAGGTTCTCACTCATAATGAAGACAAGTTTAAAAACCAATGTATCACTTTAACTTATAAGGCCATTGGAAGCAATAGCAAAATTTTACATACATACAGCTTTTCATTGAATAGTATCATTTATAAGCATCTGTTCTAAGATATGTTGATGCATGTGAACAAAGACATATACGTGAAGATATATTTTATTTCATTATAGAATATAAAACTCTTGATAAGGTTCTAGGAATCTTTAATGTCTATAGGTATTTTCTTACAGTCTGGAAGACTCGGAAACATTTCTAATAAAATCTGACCTGACTTTAGCCTGATCTCTTCTATTTTTCTTTATAGTGATGTCATCATTGATCACCAAATACAGACATTTACTTTAAATTTGACCTTCATCAGAGATTAGATGAATCCTTGGAAGAAAAGATTTTCAAACATCTCCGTCAGTTTTGCTTATTATTTTTTGGTCTAAGTTTTAATTTAAATTCCGTGATTAAACATACAGTATAATATTAGTTTAGGTGTAGAAGTTGGTGATTCTTCCCTTACATACAACTTGTGTTGTTCATCACAAGTGCCCTCCTTAACACCCATCACCCATTTAACCCATCCCCTGCCCATCTCCCCTCCAGCAACTGTCAGTTTTCAGTTTGTTCTTTATAGTTAAGAGTCTGTTTTAGTTTTGCCTCTCTCTTTCCCACTCTTTTCCATGTTTATGTGTTTTGTTTCTTAAATTCCACATATAAGTGAAATCGTTATTGTCACTTTGTTCTAGTCAGATTTAAGAGTGAGAGAGAAATATTAATGCTGTGACCTAAACAGAAAACCATGGCAGAAAGCTAAGTACCAGTACTACTATATGGGTTATTATTAATAAAGGCTTTATTTATTTATTTGACAGAGAAGGACATAATGAGAGAGGGAACACAAGTAGGCGAGTAGGAGAGGGAGAAGAAGACTTCCTGCTGAGCAGAGAGCCTGCCACGGGGCTCAATCCCAAGACCCTAAGATCATGACCTGAGCTGAAGGCAGACGCTTAACAACTGAGCCACCCAGGCTCCCTCAGGTTATTATTTTCTTAAAACAAACAAACAAACAAACAAAAAATGTAGAATCCCAGTTACCAGAATCTGAAACTGTGTAGTTCAAGTTGAACTAAAAAAACATGGATAAAAGCTTACTCCTACAATGTAAAGATATAGCCATCTACATTTTTTCCCACTGGGCTAAGATTTATACAAGGGCCTGACCTTGACTACTCCAGATGGTAAAGGTCAAAGGGTCCCAATTTGGGGGAAAGGAGGAATGCAGAAATAGGAAATAAGTCAGAACCTCATAGCTAAGTTATATAATGAAAGTATATTTTAATTTTATATGTGAGTTTTCTCTTATCTAGACTTAGCAACTTCAACCATTATAAGGGATAATTTCCAATTCTCAATGACATTTAAAGATCATCAGATACGAAATGAGTCTATGATGGCATTGCACATTTTCTTCTTAGTGTGGAATGCTGAAGTATTGACAAAAAGCCATAATTTAGCTTTATGAAGCAAGGAATTCAATTGTTATGGTTCTTGCTGTTGGAGCCAATCTATAAAATGAAACAGATTAATCCCATTGTGTAATTCATAAGAAATCAAATTAATGGTGCTGTAAACTACTCAAATATGTTTATCCTGTTCAAATAATTATCATAGAAGATTTTTTTCTTAGAAAACTTATTTCTGAGTAATATGTCTCATAGAATTACATGATAATGGGGTAATTATTAGAAAGTCTCAGGAAACAGAAAATATATGACATTATATATATATGTATGTTCCTTTAGCTACAATGTTAGTTTGAGGAGCCATGTCTAAAAGTGCAGTAAGTTTCTGAATTACCATAACATTATTAAGTTTAAAATGTATATGGAATTTTATTAAACATTTTGTTTACATAATATATTTAGTGTGACTATTATTTAATTAATTAATTTTAAATACATATTATATGCTATGTCCATAAGTTGCATTCAAATATTTAAATGCAAGTTTAAGTCATTATTTCATATAGAAATTTTATTTTGGAAATTTAATACTTCTTACTTAAAAATGATTATTTTAGGGGAGCTGGGGGGCTCAGTCAGTTAAGTATCTGCCTTCAGCTCAGGTCATGATCTCAAGATCCTGAGGATGGAGCCTGAGTTGGGCTTCTTGCTCCGTGGGAAGTCTCTTTTTCCCTCTCCCTCTGTCCATTCCCTCACTAATGTTCTGTTTGACTGAAATAAATAAAATCTTTAAAAAAACTATTATTGGGGCACCTAGGTGGCTTAGTGGGTTAAGAAGCAGCCTTCGGCTCGGGTCATGATCTCAGGGTCCTGGGATCGAGTCCTGCATCGGGCTTTTTGCTCAGCAGGGAGCCTGCTTCCCTCTCTCTCTCTGCCTGCCTCTCCATCTACTTGTGATTTCTCTCTGTCAAATAAATACATAAAATCTTAAAAAAACTATTATTTTCATAAATTATTAAACTGAAAAAGATGATTTATTTTCAATGAAGAAAATCTCATGGGAAAACAAATGCATTCATACTCATAAATTTTGTCCATAAACCACAATTTCCTTCAATAATTTTTACAGCATAACTGTGTTTGTTTTCTGTTAGATAATGCAAATTAAATTAATATTAATTTATAATATTATGCATTTTCTTCTGAAATGTCATTCAAAAGCTTATGTGCATTGCTGAAGCTGAATTGAAAAAACTAATAATTTGCACAGTAAACCCATGGGCCCTAATGGGCATTCATTTTTAGTAAAAACAAGAACCAATAATGGTATTAAGAGGAATGTACTGAAGGTAATAGGAGAACACAGTAACAAACTATATTCATGCATACATAAATGTACATACAAATGGGGAGAGTGATGTACCGGAAATAATCAAAACTGCAAATCACAAGTGTATAAATCCCAGCAGTTTCCTATGAAACAGAGCTTCTTTATCCACATCTTATTATTGCTCTCATTCACATGCAAGTCAAATTATGCCCTACTTAACATAGCTTTCATATTTAAAGTCCAGAAATCATGGACTTCTGTCTTAAACCCAATATTAAAGCCATGAATTTTATTGCAATTGGAAATAATGGAATATCTAATTTTGTTCTGGTATACTTGCACCAATCCTTGGGTGAAAAATTCCCAAGCTAAGGATCCTAAAATCTTTCCTAGAAGGCCAGTAATCTTGTGACCTTCTTAGATAAAAATTACTACTACTATATGGGTGAAACGTACTCAAATTAAATTATCATACTTTAAAAAAAAGATCCAAATTTGCCTCTTAACGTCTTTGAATTATAAATAGCAAGTACATGACACAAAAATGCTTAATAATTCATTTAAAATTATGTTCTTAAATAAAATTGTTTCTAAATAAAATTATCTGAATTACTCATTTCATGTAATATAACAAAAAATTAAATATAGAAAAATGTATTCAATTGAAAATCATGTCAAGCAAACAGAATCATGACACTCCATTGGCTCAATTTTCCATGGCTGAAAATAAAGAAATGCCTTGGTATAAAGTACAGACACTTGACACCATCTGGAGGAAGCTTGTATTATATTATCATGTTTATTGAGCATATATTATGTGCAAGACTTTGTGCCACATGGGAGAGTTACAATAAGATACTTTGTTTTCTCCCAGGAAGCTGATACTCTCAGGTAATTGTCAGACAATTAAGTAATTACAATATAACACATTTAAGTCTTATCAATTCTACCCTTTTAGTGAAGACAAACTTCATCTTAGTGAGAACTAATCAAACATTTGGTATAATCAGTATTATTTGAAGTGGCTATATGTTTTTGTAAGGTGCTTATATTATTCAATTTTTATTAAAATAATAAGTGACTTCATTAGGTTTCTTCAACAAAGTGCCAAGATGGCATATTACATGTCAAAATACCTGGACTCTATTCCTCTTGCCCTCCAAATAGATAAAAATGATTTAATCTTTCTAGACTTTCTTTCGGCCATGTACAATAAAACCAAAGACTTCTGGGACAAACTATCTCTCTATGGTTTTCTGGTTTTCTGTCTATATTAAGATCCTCATCAATATAACTTTATAATTCCAGAAAATTCTTACCCAGGAAGGTAAATTTCCAATAACTTTATTGTTCACTGCATAATCTTCCTGATAAGACTTACGGACTTTTCAAAACAAAACAAACAATAGTTTATTGTCAATAGTCTTTGAATCCCTGGCCTCAAAATCCATCTTTCATCTCTGTCTAGAAGTCCTGAACTATTACCTCCAGAGTCCTTAATCAAACTTAATCAATCCTAATCAAACTTCATACTACTGATATTGATAGACCCACCTATTGATAGACCCACATAAGTGAAATTGTTAAATCTCAGTAATGTTATTTTAACATTACCTTCTCCTCTCTGAGATACTTTTGGGTCTCTGTTGTGGAAATGGTGGCAGTGAGAATAAAATCAGCTTTGTCTTCTCAACAAGTTATTTTGATAAAATTTGGGAAGCCAGGATTCCAGAATGTTATTACTTAAGCAATTTTATAAGTATATATTTTAAAATGTTAAATGACTTCTTGATATTTTACAATGGTTACAATTTAACTACTTAAAATTATGTGGAAATGTAACTAACCCATTTCATTTTATATTTATAGAATTGTAGACAACAAAATATATTCAGGATAAATGAATATTTTAAGAAATAATGTTTCACAGGATTTTGCTATAAAATTTTCCTTTTAAGATGTATAGTGAAACTATAAATAAATATTAGGGAGGGTCACATTTATGTAGCAGTTATTTTGCAAAAGCATATCTTTCATTCCTCAAGATTTCACAGTAAAATCAAAACTGTAAAAAGAGAGACTTCCAAATCAATCACCCTTAAGATCTCTTCCAAGTCCAAGACTTTTTGTAGAATCACTCTTTGATCATTGCATATTATTAAACACAACCTTTAAATCTTTTGACAAAACATTATAAAAGTGAAAAAAATATTGTGATTTGGTTACAAAATAATATAGAAGAGAACCATAAATATTATTTTTAAATCACGCATTCATTTCTTTATACACCAGGTGACCCTATTAACAGCTCACTTGCTCATTCTCCCTCTTCCTTTAACTCATCACCCCTTTCTGTATGAGAACTATGATAAAATCAAGACCACATAAGTATTTATTCTGTATTAAGAAGACTTTCAGAATTACCTTGTCAAAAAGACATACTGCCTGACATTGAGGAGCCTTCTATTTTACAAAAAGGAACTCCATTGTTAAATTAAACTTGTAACCCACAATGGGGTTGAGGGCTTATTACATGCAATCCAATAAGCACCTTAACACTGAAAGACACTGGAGTGATTTTCAGAAAGATTCTACCTTTAGAAAATACTGGTATATACTAAGTCCAATTCCATAAGAGATTTGTGAATAGAAATTTTGTTTGCACTAAGATCTGGGTCACAGATCCATTGAAAAGCAGGGCACTAACCAAGGAAGAGGAAATGTTTTCTCTAAAGACATCCTAACAATGAGGCACTTTTGGGTATCAAAGCAGGCAATAACAGAACCAAAGGACAAGCTAATGTCAGCCCTGTTGTGAGAGTTCGTTGTTTCTCTTCACAGGACCCATCAATTTTATATACCAGAGAGCCATTCCACTGGTATTTTGGGGTTTACCTGTATTCATTTTTGCCCCTGGTTGGTTTTGGCAGAGTAGAAATTAACCACGTCTTTTCTGATTTCATATCACTCATTCTACCTACTCAGGGTTTTGTTTTATTTTTTATTTAAATTCCAGTTAGTTAACATACTGTGTTAATATTAGTTTCAGGTGTAGGATTTAATGATTCATCACTTACTTACAACACCCAGTGCTCACCCCTGGGTATACTCCTTAATACCCATCAACTATTAACACATTCCCCCCTCCCAAGTAACCCTCAGTTTGTTCTCTATAGTTAAGAGTCTGTTTCTTGGTTTTCCTTTCTTCCCCCTCCCCAGTATATTCATTTGTTTTGTTTCTTAAATTCTACATATGAGTGAAATCATATGGTACTTGTCTTTCTCTGACTTGTTTCACTTAACGTAATACTCTCTAGCTCCCTCTATCTACTCTGTTTAACAATACCATTTTCAGAATTCTGGTGGCCTGTGTGGGAGATGGCACAGAAAGGGATGGGAATGCAAGTGAATCTGTGTCTTCCCTTTTGGCTCTGAAATAATTCAGGGCGACAGACATAAAAAAAAAGTGACTTACCTTCTATTCTACCTTCCATATTTCTAGGAGTGGAAAATGTGTTGCTCATAAGTAGGTATAATGCTCACATGAAGATATAATGAAGAAGAAATGAAGAGTATTTCAACATCAATTGAATATATTAACATAAAATGTTTTTTATATAATCCTAGCACCCAACGTGGTTTGAGTTTCCCATTTTAATTTATTTTGAAGTTTAAAATAACACAAGCATGGAATAAGACTCTTTCATATTTAACCAAACAAGGCAGGTGTTAACAACCAGATCAAGAGTAACATACAGCATAGTAACTATGGTTAATATTGTTATATTTTCCATGTGGAGGTTCTAAGAAGGTGGATCTTAAGAGTTCTCATCGCAAGAAAATAAAATTTTATGACTATGTATGGTCACAGATGATGACTGGACTTTCTGTGGTTATCATTTTGCAACACATACAAATATTGAACCATTATGTTGTATACCAGAAACTAATATAATGTTATATGTCATCATACCTCACTTTTTTTTAAAAAAGCTTATTTCAAGGCAGGAAAAATGCCAGTTCATTATTAGTTTTTATAAAAAGTTCTTTGTTTGCATGTGTGTGTGTTTTGAATAAGTTAATAGTAGAAAGATATTGAACTGTGTGATGATCTATTTTAGGAGTATTACTAAGGCCAGAAACAGAAGGGAGATAACTTGATAAACTAAGACCTAAATAGAATAGCCCAACAGGGAACAGTGCCAGTGAAAGATTAAAGTATGAACATGGTTAAGATGCCAGAAATAGAGGTAGAGAATCTGTCCTTAGGAAATATAATATTAAGTTCATATCATATCAACAATGATCCTATTTGCTCTAATAAGGGAACTGGAGATAAGTAAAGGCAAAAACAGGACTCAAGACGTTAAGTTCCTATGTCATGGGCACATTGTTTATTATATTTTTGATTATTTTTCTATTAGTGAAAGGAAGGGAATACTCATGATGCCTCATTTTTTTTTTTTAGAAAAATACTTTGAATAGCCCATTTGATCTAAAATATACTAAAGTAACATTCAAGAATCTTACTAGACTACATTTAGTAGTAGATACTACTGCAGATATCAAACACAATATTTTTGAAAGCTATAATATAATAGAAAATGTATCCTGTGAATGTTTAGATTATGGGAAGCAAATATTTGGAATTTTTATAAAATAAAAACACTAAATTATCATGGCAGAGGCAACACAGGAAGTTTCTTTGCCATCCAATAGATTTAATTTTTTTTTCATGTAGTGTACATTCCTTAAATACCATTCTTCTTTTAGAAGCAACTTAGATTGCTTATCTTGAAACATTATACATGGATTTTAGAAATTATTTTCTAGAAAAATCTGAAGTTTTTATATTCAGACATAGTGTTCACTAAGTAGAATTCTTTAAATCATAAACTTATATTCAAAACAAATTCAAATATTAATCCTAAATAAAAAATATGCAGCCAGTTCTGTGACATAGTATATACATTTACATTCAATTTCTGTATACAATGATAAGCCCTAATTATTAACATTATAAAATAGCTTCTGTAAGAAAGATGATGAGTGAGAACTTTGCTTCAATTAAATTTTAAAGTGAGAAATAAGCTCATTGTATTTTGTGTCATTCCCATTTTTGACATGAAGACTCAGAGGAACAGAGGGGTGATATACATTTCAGGTTTACACAGAAGGTAAATGATAAATGCAGGCCTGAACTTCTATAGTTCTTAGTTCTATAATGCCAATTCATCTTTTCTTTATCCTAGTGTGAGTCGTCTTTACCTCTCCATTCATACAGTGGGATTAAATTAATATAATGCCAAAAACAAGTGATTTAACTCCTTACTTAAAGATCAACTAAAAAAAGATTAAATAACGTTTCAATAGAACATAAGAATTATAAGGTCACAACTTAAAAATAAGAATTTATGAATATAATTTCAATATTTAAAATGGAAAAGGAGTGCCCTAGATTGAATTTTTATATGTTTGGGTAAGAATAGAAAAAATGTATTTAATTTCCTTCTTAGGTGCGCTTGTTAACCTAATAGATCAACAAACCAGTTGGTATTCTGTGAAATTTTTAAGGGATATCAGGAAATGTGTTGAGGAGAAATGGAGTTTAGTAGTTATGTGGCACGAGCCAGACTTTCTACAGATGAGTTAGGGACTGGGGGCTTAGGGTGGCATGCAAGTATTTCTCATCTCAGGAAGACACTGCTGGTCCCATATAACTCCTAAGATCCCTGGTGACAGCGCTTTCCCTGGGAAGAGTGATTGCTGCAGCAGTGGCTCCCACCTGAATCCCCTGTACTCTAAGCCATTCCTAACAGTATATCCAAGCCCATCCTCTCCGTGGCCCTCCATTTGGACTTGCAAGTACTCCCCAAACATACCTGAGACACTAAAACATACCTTGTGGGATCCAAATGTGCTGTTTGTATTTAACGTGGTCAAAAATGTTATCCTAATGCAGAAGCTGGGGAGAAGCATGGAGGTTAACATAGATCCAAAGTGCTCTACCTGAAGCCTTTGGGGTTAAATGCATCTTAATTCAGAGATTTTCAGATTTTATTTTATTTATTTATTTTGTATACTTTTTCTTTTTAAGATTTTATTTATTTATTTGACAGAGATCACAAGTAGGCAGAGAGGCAGGCAGAGAGAGAGAGAGGAGGAAGCAGGCTCCCTGCAGAGCAAAGAGCCCAATGTGGGACTCGATCCTAGGACCCTGGGATCATGACCTGACCTGAAGGCAGAGGCTTTAACCCACTGAGCCACCCAGGTGCCCCTAGATTTTCAGATTTTAAAGGAAAAATAAGGCAGCAATTATGTATGTTTTGTAATATGTCCAGTTCAAGGGCATCAACCACTCATCAAATACATCAATATCCCTGCAATGAAACATATGAATATTTGCATTAAGTACAAAAACAAAAACTATAAATAGTTTCACATCTGCCCAGGTCAGGGAAAGTTTTCAAGTCATGTGACCTATGAGACAATGGCTCATTGTCAGAGCTTTGAGATTTTCAAACTGCTGATAAAGAACTTTGAACAGTTACAAAATTTGAAATGTATCTAGTTGCGAGAGTGTTTCTCAAGATGTTATTGAGAGATCTATTTTTATTCTTATTCAGCTAAAATTATTGGTAATACAAATGAATATATAGAGGACATTTTTTTGAAATATGAAGATCTGAAATAAAACAAGGTGTCAGATTATAATATTCAAAAACAAAATTCTCCACAGATTTGTCACATGACTAAAAATGTTTTTATATTACACAAGATATGAACACACAAGTCAAACAATGACATGACAAAGAGCATCTAGTAGAACCAAAATAATTTGAGTAGAAGGATTTTAAGGACATTTTTATTCATTAGAATCTTTAATTTTATATTAAAAAAATCTTACTTCTGAAAAGATAATTCCAAAAAATAAATTATCTGTTTTTTATAATAAACCAGGAAAAGTATTTTTATGTGTGATGAATTTAGTAGTAACTGAAAAATCACTCTTCATATAGTAGTTAATCTTTTAAAGATTATATATTGTGAGGAAATACTTTATACATTTTAATCAGATATATTTATTTAAATCTGATTTTCTATTATGTTTTGGGATGATAGTAGTGCATGTCTTTAGGAAAAGAGAGCACACAAGGCTGCAGCAATGCAGAGCCTTTGCTAATTTCAGGCTGACAGGAAAGACAGTTTAATTAGTAAGCTGCTAATATCCATTTAAGTGAGCAGCCTGAGAAATGTTTACTAGGAAAAGGACATGCAAATGTGTGGTAAGGCCATTCTCTTTGCCTCTTTTCAATTGAATTGAAAATGAAGAGAATGAATAGTCTGTACATATATGGAAAGGGGAGGAAATTACTTTTAAAAAGGGAAGACTGACACAAAAAGTAATCATGTCTCTCTCTCTCTCTCTCTCTATACATATATATATATGTATATATATATATGACTCTTGAATAATGGGAGAGTTCAGGGCATTGACCCCATACACAGTTGAAAATCTCTGTATTACTTTTGGCTTCTCCAAAACTTAGCTTCTAATAGCCTACCCATGGCTGAAAGCCTTATATCTGACATAAATAGGTGACTAACAAATACTTTGTATATGTATTATATACTGCATTCTTATGATAAAGTAAGCTAGAGAAAAGAAAGTGTCATTAAAGAAATCATAAGAGATAATACACTTATAGTACTTCACTGAAAAAAAAATCTGTCATATATATGTCACATATATGTGGACCTGCACATTTCAAACCTATGTCATTCAAGGATCAACTGTACTTTCTAATATCGTGGAAGCTTCTGTTTCTTGACCACAAATAAAACACTCAGAGAACCTTTAGTAACTTTTTAATAATACTGAAAAGCATAAAAATTTCTCTTTTGACTATACTCAAGGTTATTAGCTTTTACACTTAAACTAAAATGGTTTATTAATATTTTCCTATTTTGACATAATAGAGTGCTTTTTAAACTGCCTTTGTTTACCAGAAGATTTAGAGAAATAGATGAAAGCAATATTAAGAACATATGGGTAGAGGACCTGAAAGCATTTTTCTGAAGAGGACATATAGATGAGACACATGAAAAGATGCTCAGCATCACAGATCATTGAGGAAATGTAGAGCAACATCGCAATGAGCCATCATCAGATTCCAGTCAACATGGCTAGTGTCAAAAAAAAAAAAAAAAAAAAAAAAAAAACACACACACACAAAAAAAAAAAATAAAAAAATAAAACAACAACAACAAAAAAACATAGTAAGTTTTAACAAGGATATGGAAAAAATGGAAATCCTCACACACACTTGGTAGGAATGTAAACTGATGCAGACGCTGAAAAACAGTATGGAGGTTCCTCAAAAAATTAAAAATAAAACTACTTATAACCTGTAATATCACTTTTGGGTATTTACATAAGGAAAATAAAAATACTTTCAAAAAGACATATGCACCCCTATGTTTATTGCAGGATTATTTACAATAGTCAAGATATTGAAGTAACTTAAGTGTCCATCCATATAAGAATGGATGAAGATGTGACATACACTTACGATGCAATACTACCCAGTCATAAAATTGAAATCTTCCCATTTGTGACAAGATGAATGGACCTAGAGGGCATTATGTTAAGTAAAATGGGTCTGACAGAAAAAAACAAATATCCATAAAATTTCACGTACATGTGGAATCTAAAAATCAAGACAAACAAGCAAGGAAACAAAAATAAATAGACACATAAATAGAACAAACCAGTGGTTGCCAGAGGGAAGGGGGTATGGGAATAAATCATGGGGATTAAAAGTACAACATAGGGTATATAATTAATAATATCATAATAACTCTATGGTGACAGTTGGTAATTACATTAACTATAATGAGTGTCTCATAATGTAGAATTATAGTAATCACTATTTTGCACCCATGAAACCAATAAAGTATTGTATGTCAGTTATACATCAATAAAAAGTATATATATGAACAGCCTTTGTGTAATTCTTTTCAACTAAATTTGTTGGACATCTACATATTATCATATGCCACTTTAGTCTGAGAAGCAAATTTCAGGGTTAAATATTACTAATTAATTGATGGTAAGACTCTTCTCTAAGCTGAAGGAAATTTACTGGATGATTCTTACATCCTAAGGCAGATTATTTCATTGTGATTCTAACTGAAAATAAAGGGGGAAATAAGCCGTTTCTAGAAAAAATAATCTCAAAAAAATTAAAAAACGCAACTTCCATTAAAGAATGGTCTAAATATAGATATTAATTAAAATCTATTACAAAGTACAAGTACTCAGTACAAATTTTAGCTTTAACTTTGGAAAATACAATTTGAAGGTAAGGTTCTAATCTTTTGCCATGGTTCACATTACATGCTTATTAAAGTAAAAGAGATAATATCTTAGTATTATATCTTTTAGCTAATATTTAAAAGTTAGATTTTTTTAATATTGCAATTAAATGGCAATTGCTTTGTTTTATATTAAGGCAGAAAAAGGCACAATAAATGTTATTTAGGACCTTTCCTTACTTACAATGGAAAATATAAAGTAAATGGCTTTTTAAAATAACAGTCCATTTAAATAGAGAAAAAAAGCCTAGAAAAAGGATTATTACTCGTTTTTCCCCCTCCAATTTTTAAACCTTGTATTTTTAGACTAGTGCTTGATTAAAAAAAAAAAAAAATTAACAATTCAAAAGCCCCAGAACAGTGATATCAAAAGAAAACAATACTGATAATTTGGACAATTTTATTTGGAAGAAGACCACAGAGATAATGACACTGAAGGATTTGGTAAGGTGGAACTAGAGAGGGCAAAATAATCAAATAAATTCTTTGTTTGAATGCCAAGAATCATCATTGTTATTTCCTCTTCTGTATATAATTGTATGAACTGGCAGTCCTGTTCATTTTTTTCATTTTAATAGCAATGAACATGAATGTATTATTAGACTAAAAATTATTACTTACAAATTATAGAAATTATAACAAAGAATGCCTTTTATTTATAGTTATAAGATATATACAATCTCCTTTAAGAATTGGGTTTTCTGAAAGTCAATTATAACTCCAAAACCCTGAATTAATATTTTGATTTTATTTCTTACTGAAATTTTTCCAATGACAGCTAAAAGATACTTAAAATACGAATTCATTGTATATTCAATTGTGAATAGAATTAAATAATAAAATTTTCAATTTATTATGGTTTAATCTCAAAATTAGAGATGTTGTTAAATAGAGTTGTTGAATAAATATCAAATATCAAATAAATTTAGGTTATTAGTATTATCTAGAATATTCTCCCTAATTTATCATTGCATGGTAAAGGGTACTAACAGACTAATGGAATGATTTGTAGAAAGTCAACCAACTAGAAAAAATAGCTTCCTTCCATTACAGCCTCTTTAATAGAACATATAAGAAATAGAAAAGAATTTGAGTGGTATGTAGGGGAATACTACAAAATTGATGTTTAACTTTGTATAAATACAGAGTAATATAAAAGACTTTTGGATTTTACTTTTTAAAGAGTATTTACAAGCAACTTTTGTAAAGGAAGCTGGAGAAAGAACAAGAAAGAAACTCTAAGCCCAGCAGAAGAGAAATCATAAAGATCAGAGCAGAAATCAATGAAATAGAAAACAAAAAAACAATAGAGCAAATCAATGAAACTAGGAGATGGTTCTTTGAAAGAATTAATAAGATTGATAAACCCCTGTCCAGACTTATCAAAAAGAAAAGAGAGAGGACCCAAATAAATAAAATCATGAATGAAAGAGGAGAGATCACAACTAACACCAAAGAAATACAAACAATTATAAGAACATAGTATGAGCAACTCTACGCCAACAAATTTGACAATCTGGAAGAAATGGATGCATTCCTAGAGACATATAAACTACCACAACTGAGCCAGGAAGAAATAGAAAGCCTGAACAGGCCCATAACCAGTAAGGACATTGAAACAGTCATCAAAAAACTCCAAACAAACAAAAGCCCAGGGCCAGACGGCTTCCCGGGGGAATTCTACCAAACATTTAAAGAAGAACTAATTCCTATTCTCCTGAAACTGTTCCAAAAAAAAAGAATGGAAGGAAAACTTCCAAACTCATTTTATGAGGCCTGCATCATCTTGATCCCAAAACCAGAGAAGGATCCCATCAAAAAGAGAGCTATAGACCAATATGCTTGATGAACACAGATGCGAAAATTCTTACCAAAATACTAGCCAATAGGATTCAACAGTACATTAAAAGGATTATTCACCACGACCAAGTGGGATTTATTCCAGGGCTGCAAGGTTGGTTCAACATCCACAAATCAATCAATGTGATACAACACATCAATAAAAGAAAGAACAAGAACCATATGATACTCTTAATAGATGCTGAAAAAGCATTTGACAAAGTACAGCATCCCTTCCTGATCAAAACTCTTCAAAGTGTAGGGATAGAAGGCACATACCTCAATATCATCAAAGCCATCTATGAAAAACCCACTGCAAATATCATTCTCAATGCAGAAAAACTGAAAGCTTTTCCACTAAGGTCAGGAACACGGCAGGGATGTCCATTATCACCACTGCTATTCAACATAGTACTAGAAGTCCTAGCCTAAGCAATCAGACAACAAAAGGAAATTAAAGGCATCCAAATCAGCAAAGAAGTCACACTATCACTCTTCGCAGATGATATGATACTATATGTGGAAAACCCAAAAGACTCCACTCCAAAACTGCTAGAACTTATACAGGAATTCAGTAAAGTGTCAGGATATAAAATCAATGCACAGAAATCAGTTGCTTTTCTCTACACCAACAACAAGACAGAAGAGAGAGAAATTAAGGAGTCCATCCCATTTACAATTGCACTCAAAACCACAAGATACCTAGGAATAAACCTAACCAAAGAGGCACAGAATCTATACTCAGAAAACTATAAAGTACTCATGAAAGAAATTGAGGAAGACACAAAGAAATGGAAAAATGTTCCATGCTCCTGGATTGGAAGAATAAACATCGTGAAAATGTCCATGCTACCTAAATCAATCTACACATTTAATGCAATTCCTATCAAAGTACCATCCATCTTCTTCAAAGAAATGGAACAAATAATCCTAAAATTTATATGGAACCAGAAAAGACCTCGAATAGCCAAAGGGATCTTGAAAAAGAAAGCCAAAGTTGGTGGCATCACAATTCCGGACTTCAAGCCCTATTACAAAGTTGTCATCACTAAGACAGCATGATACTGGCACAAAAACAGACACATAGATCAATGGAACAGAATAGAAAGCCCAGAAATAGACCCTCAACTCTACGGTCAACTAATCTTTAACAAAGCAGGAAAGAATGTCCAATGGAAAAAAGACAGCCTCTTCAATAAATGGTGCTGGGAAAATTGGACAGCCACATGCAGAAAAATGAAATTGGTCCATTTCCTTACACCACACACAAAAATAGACTCTAAATGGATGAAGGACCTCAATGTGAGAAAGGAATCCATCAAAATCCTGAGGAGAACACAGAAAACAACCTTTTCGACCTCAGCTGCAGCAACATCTTCCTAGGAACATGGCCAAAGGCAAGGGAAGCAAGGGCAAAAATGAACTATTGGGATTTCATCAAGATCAAAAGCTTTTGCACAGCAAAGGAAACAGTTAACAAAACCAAAAGACAACTGACAGAATGGGAGAAGATATTTGCAAACGACATATCAGATAAAGGACTAGTGTCCAAAATTTATAAAGAACTTAGCAAAGTCAACACCCAAAGAACAAATAATCCAATCAAGAAATGGGCAGAGGACATGAACAGACATTTCTGCAAAGAAGACATCCAGATGGCCAACAGACACATGAAAAAGTGTTCCATATCCCTCGGCATCAGGTAAATAAAGATCAAAACCACAATGAGATACTACCTCACACCAGTCAGAATGGCTAAAATTAACAAGTCAGGAAATGACAGATGCTGGCGAGGATGTGGAGAAAGGGGAACCCTCCTACACTGTTGGTGGGAATGGAAGCTGGTGCAACCTCTCTGGAAAACAGCATGGAGGTTCCTCAAAATGTTGAAAATAGAACTACCCTATGATCCAACAATTACACTACTGGGTATTTACCCTAAAGATACAAACACAGTGATCCGAAGGGGCACATGCACCCAAATATTTATAGCAGCAATGTCCACAATAGCCAAACTTTGGAAACAACCTAGATGTCCATCAACAGATGAATGGATAAAGAAGATGTGGTATATATACACAATGGAATACTATGCAGCCATCAAAAGAAATGAAATCTTGCCATTTGGTACAATGTGGATGGAACTAGAGCATATCATGCTTAGCGAAATAAGTCAAGTGGAGAAAGACAACTATCATATGAGCTCCCTGATATGAGGAAGTGGTGATGCAACATGGGGGGTTAAGGGGGGGTAGGAGAAGAATAAATGAAACAAGATGGGATTGGGAGGGAGACAAACCATAAGTGACTCTTAATCTCAAAACAAACTGAGACTTGCTGGGAGGAGGGGGGTTGGGAGAAGGGGGGTGGGGTTATGGACATTGGGGAGGGTATATTCTATGGTGAGTGCTGTGAAGTGTGTAATCCTGGTGATTCACAGACCTGTGCCCCTGGGGATAAAAATATATTATATGTTTATAAAAAATTAAAAATTAAAAAAAAAATTTTAACCAGAGATAAAGCAAACAGATACATTTACATCTAATCTTTATACTCCACATATTTATATTTTTAAAAAGTAAAATCATATAGAAATCATTTGAGCTCTACTTTCTATTTTTGAGTTTTGGAGTTTTTGTCTGTTTTATTTAACTTTATATTTGAAAAAGTATAAACAATTTTTCATAGTATTAAATATATTTTAAAATAAAACCATATTAAATGTTATTAAATCTGAATTTTCATTTTTAAGAGCAAATAGTTAAATTAATTTCTCTAAATTTATATTCAAATAATTAGTTTTAAGGCGATGTGGTTAGATTTCAAAATTCTAAAATGTAGGGATGTATTATTTTGAAAATTTTTGCTTGCACCATAATAAATAAAATCTCATAAATATTCCATATATGTGTTTAAGAAGTAGATGACATTTAGCATCACATGTTCAACATGTACAACTCTATATATGATACAATTGTACTAGATTCCATACTCAAGTTATCTGCTCTTTCCCAATCCTACACTGCTTGTGTTGTGTGTATGTCTGTGTGTGTGTGATCAGTTTCATCCACGAAGAATAAGAATGGAAGACTAAAATCTCATGTGACAGTTATTTTTTTAACTACCTTTAAAAGGTCTAGTATAATATACCATTCACTAGATAGTATTTTATGGATTGTAAGAGAATTAATTGGTCATCTTTTCGGCTTTTATGTTGGGGTAATTTTGTTTTAGGTAACTGTTAATAGCATATTCAAATATATGTTTTAATCCAAATACAGTAATTATGTTTAGACCTTGACATAATACATGCATTACATTAACCATATGTTTGGTTTTCTGAAGTCCCCTTGTCTTAAGTTATATTTATCATTTTCTTTTTTCTTTTTACTTTTTGTTTGTTTTTATATATAGCAGTAAATTTTAAGATATATATGATGATTTTGTATCCACTTGTCCTACCCTTAAGGTTTGCAATAACATTTAAACTTATTCTTACCAGTTCTACTTTATAATTTAAGTAAATATAAATTTTGATTCCTCACTTATATTTTTGTAAGATTTTTACTGTCTTTAACATGGCTTTTCTTCTATGTATTTATTTTTATCAATTGAGCTTATAGACCCATATGATTTAATCATGATCTTTCATGTTAAATATTGTATCCGCCAAGATTTACATTTTAACATTTACATGCAATTTCACAACCATCCTTGCAATTTTTACACTCACTGTGTGTAATGATCTTTAATGTGAATTTTATTTTTATTGCTACTTTTTATTTACCTACATTATTATGCCATCTTACCCAATTCCCTTTTCTTTTTAGATTATTTTTTCCTTACCATCTCCTCTGTTTGTAGAATTCACAGCTTCTTACAACCTATGGAGAAGACAAATTGTATATGTGTATAATACTTGTATATGTGCATATTGAGGGGGAAATCATAAAGAGGTCATCGCTTCTATTGACTTTTTATGGAAATTTTTTAATTTCTTTTGTTCTGCCAGGCTTTTTATTTGTTCCTTTATCCTCCTGTGAGCATGGTCTCCCTACAATGTTACATGCACTCTGTTGTACACTACAAATCCAAAGGTGCTATTACTGTCTTATTTTATTTATGTAATATAAAATGGAGAGCTCTATTAACATGTAGAGTTTGCTAAGAGATAGTATGTGAGTCACTTTTCCCACTTGCTTTTTGTTTGCTGAAGAGTGCACTGGTGTGTAGAATTTTGGGCTTAACTATCAGTGTGTAGCTATCTTCATCTAATGCAGGAGTTAATCTGACATTAATTTTTCTGACAGAATGAACAAAAAAGTCCATGAGAAACTCTACTGACTTCATTCAGGGCTCACTATTTATTTCTAATTTACTTCTGAGAGCCCTTGTCATTGATACATAACCATCAATGTCAGTAATCACCTTTTTCCTCATAGAGTTACCAGAGCGAGAGGATAAAATATATTACAATCAGTTAAACTGCAATATAAATAATGAATATTTTTTTTAAGTATAAGTATGTCCCACATATTATATGGGTCATACTTAACTGGCAACTCTCTATCTACAATATTATTTTGGATAACCACCATTTCCAAACACCTAAGAAAAACAAACTGATGAAACTATTCTTCATCAGGAATATATATTGGACAGGTATTTATTAAAAATATTATAAATCATATAGAATGGTAAAGATAGCATTTATTATAAAGACCTTCTTTATTTGAGGATGAATACATTTAAAAAAAAAAGAAAAAAAAAACTAAGAGGATTCTGGCTGAAAATGTCTTCCAAATAACAATTTCAAACAAGAGCAGTCACTTTAAATTTCCTTCTAAACGACTATGAATCCATGGAAGGAGGAGGTTGAAAATTCATCATAACACAAGATTATAGTTGACACACTATTTTCTGCCAAACTATGAGAGGCATTTCCATAGTTATAAGAATCATTGAGTAGCAATCATATTTAAATACATAAGATAGATGAAGCCAAATAGTCTTGACAAAAGTGGTAGAAGGATTTGGTTTTTGACTATCAACAAGTTAGTTAATTATCTATGGGGACTCTTATTTCATTTCTGGCTTTTTTTTTAATATTATAGTAAAATGGTCATTGAATTTGAATTAGAAATATAAAATTGTTTACTGTTTGTTGTTTTTAGACATATTGTTTAAAATCTCTGAATGTATTAAGGAGGGCACGTATTGCATGGAGTGCTGGGCATGGTGCATAAATAATGAGTCTTGGAACACCAAAAAATAAATAAATAAATAAATAAAATTTTAAAAAAATCTCTGAATGTTAGCTTTTTGAAATCGATATAATGATAATCAATGAGAGGCACCTGGGTGGCTCAGTCAGTTAAGCATATCCCTTCAGCTCAAGTAATGATCTCAGGGTGCTGGGATGGTGCTCTCAGTTAGGACCTAGGATCAAGCTCCAAGTCAGGACCTGGAATAGAGCCTGAAGTCAGGATCCCTGCTTAGCGGGGAATCCACTTCTCCCTCTCTCTGCCTCTCATCCCTGCTCCCCGCGTACTCTCTCCCTCTCTCAAATAAAGAAATAAAATATTTTTAAAATAATAATAATGCCATCAATGAAATGTTATAACAAAAATCACATATAAAAATAATGGAAGGTCTTTGTAAACAAATAAAAATTTTATTTTTCCACATGAATGTATGTATAGATACTAAACTATAATGGAGTATATATTGCTCTTATAACAAAATTTATGAGCTTAATAAACATTAATAATAAATAGTGAATGTGGAAAAAATTAAAGGAAATAATTTATTAACTTAATTTGAGAATTTCTATTTTTTAATCCAAAGCTGACACAGTATTTAGTTACTTTAAAAATATTTTATATGGTGGGTGCCTGGGTGGCTCAGTGGGTTGGGCCTCTGCCTTCGGCTCGGGTAGTAGTCTCGGGGTCCTTGGATCGGGCCCTGCATCAGGCTCTCTGCTTGGCAGAGGCCTGCTTCCCCGTTTCTCTCTCTGCCTACTTGTGATCTCTGTCTGTCGAATAAATAAATAAAATCCTTAAAAAATATTTTATGTTGTGAAATATAAAATATTATATGAATAACTGTCTAAAATAAATATTTAGAATGTAAAGAACACCATTGTAATGATCACCTATTTTAAGAAATTCAGTATCATCCTTTCCTTAGAATCCCTCATGTTTTACCCTAAAAATCCTATCCTCCTTATTTCCTCATAGAACTAATCACTATCTTGATTTTTGTTATAGTAGCTTCTTGGCTTTTCTTTAGGTTTATCTTTACATATGCATCTTTAAATAATATAATTTAGTTTTGTGAATTTCTTAGAATCATATTGTGATCATATATATATATGTGTATATATATATATATATCATTAACAGGAACATAGCCAGCACAGATGAATCCTCAAACCAGAATGTTAAGTGAGATAAACTGAACACAGGAAAAATTTGCACACAATATGATTCTATATATACATATATATATCTTAAAACATAACATATATGTATGTTAATACACCTGACTTGACCACTATCTTTTTGATGTTTAATGCCTGATGTTTTAAGAAATTCTTACATATCTCATTATCATGAAATACATGCTTTTTTCTAGAAATAAATGTTTTCTTCTAGAAACAACATTTTTGCATTTCTTATGTAGACCCTTATTCCGTATTAAGTAGATTTGTATATACAATACAAAGAAAGAATCTGATTTCTGCTTTCCTCATATGGATACTCAAATTGCATACCATTTATTCAAAATCTCACCCTTTCCCATACATACACTATTTCATATTCTCCTGTTATATATGAAATGTCCATACATTTATCTTTCTAGACTATCTTGTCTTTTGCATAGCATGTCTTAAATATAATTTTTTTTCAGAGAGCATGACCATGAAAACCAATAAAGCACAGCATTTAGCGCTTATTTCAATTGTGTCCTATTCTCACTAAAATTGTGCTTTGAAAAATTATTTCAAAAAATTAAACTAAGTTGTAGTAATAGGACATATCTTTATATTATCTTGGAAGATTCTAAGAAAAGCATCATCATTTTCCCTATGATTCATTTGTACATGTGCTTAAACAAAGAATAGTAGAGGTTTGGCAAAAAAACAAACAAACAAACAAACAAAAAACTTTTATTTTATATCACCATATTTGAAGATCTATATATGTTTCTTTTATGGAAATAAAAATCACCTCCTTATGACATAGAACTTACAGCTGTGATTCAAGGTAACTCTAAGTTTGAGTTATTAAAAGTGAATCCCTTGTCCAGAGCTCTTATAATTTATGCAAAGAATTGAGAATCTGCAGACCTGGAACAAATTATGCATTTGCTGGTGGCCATAATACCTAAGGGTATTTTTAGAACATAATAACCAATCACATGTTTCCCACATATTAAGGGACCAAGTATACTCCTATTCTATACTTTTGAGTGGATAAAATTTCTCCAGGCATAGCCCATTTTCTAAAAGTGAGGGTACTTAAAATGCCTATGCTTAGGTTCTATTAATGATCTTCAGCTAAGACTGAAAGATGGCTAAAACCAAACTTTTAGTGTTAACCAAATAACAACTTAAGCGTTAACAAGTTCATTCTTGGTCTTCCAATTCAATGATCTACTCATAAAATGATCTTTTCTTAAGTCATAATGTTGTTTCAGAACAAAAATCTAAAAATTCTTTATAATTATGTTTAAAAATACAAATATAAGCCTTGTTAGTTGAAAAACATGCACTTTGTAAAACAAAAATAATAATGGCACTTCCTTTTCCCTTCTATGCCTTGACTATGATCCTAGTAATAAATATTCAATGATTATGATCTTGCTATTTTATATTTGAGGTGAAAAGAAAAATATGTTGCCGGAGAAGGAGATAAAATGAAAACAATTGAAAAAGATTTTACCTCATTATTTTAAGAGTCTTAATATGGTTCACATTTAAAACTAATGCCTTTAAGAAACTATATCAATACAACACCCCACATGAAGGAGCTTATGACAGTAATAACAAACACTAGTAGAACGTGGCTGATCACTTTTTGAAATTATGTGATCTTTTAAAATGACTAATCTAGCATCTAATGTGGAAAAGTATTAATTTTCCTTCTGTGTGTCTTAAATACAAATTCTGCATATCAGGGCAAACATTTATAAAAGATAAAGTCTCTAATAATTATTTTTTATGACAAATACTTTTAAAAGTCAAAACAACAGCAAAAAACTATTTCCGTCCTTGGATTTGAGAATCTCTAATATCTCAGCTACAAGTTTAACTTCACTAGGAATAATGCCCATTATATTGGATGCATAGGTCGATAGAATTCTCTGAAATTTAGGTAAATGCTATTTGGATAAATGAAATGTCTCACTGTTCTGACACAAAAGGAACCCTCATAAATATATTATATTGTTCACTGTAGAGCAACCATCGAAGGTAACATAAGAAGTTATAGCCTGACCCGGGCAGAGCTAACACGATGCTATATTCCATTGTTTATAAACAGATAAGTCCAACACATGTTTATTAGAACCACAAAGGCAAAAACATCGGAAGGATGAGGTGTATAGGGCTCATGTAGATCTTTAAGAGTACAGTCCCATAAAGTCTAAAGGGAATATACGAGTTTTGCAAACACATCCCAAGACATTATTTTTCATTACCTTTCACTATGGTGATCCAAATAATGTCTCTTTCATTCAACTTAGAACTTCTAAAGACATGTCAAGCCATGTTTTCAACTCATAGTTCATCGACCAATAAACAGCCAAACAATCACACACCAGACAACACCTCAGACCTCCCAGTAGAGATGTCAATGGATCATGGAGACACGCTCTGGGTTAGTTTGTTTGACAGACTATTAATAATCCTCTTGCAGAATGCTGAAATATTAGACATTCTTACAATCTTAAATTCAAGTAGCTCCATGCAATTTGTAAAGGAAATCTGGCTAAACCAACACTTGTAAAAAGGAATAAAGCTAGAATCATATTATATTGACTGTTTTCTGCTGCACTTCAGAAAGAAAATCTTTAATATGTATTATGTCATCTTTTTAAAATTAGGATAAATCTTTTTTACAGACTTGTGTCCATGCTCTGGCTGCCTAGACTAAGGGACTTCTTATTAAACACACTCACAGACAGACAGACACACACACGCAGAGCAGTGTGATTTCATGAAATTGTTCAATACCTTCAGTCTTTTCTGTAAATATGCATTGCTGATAGGATTTATAAATTTCTCACAATGCTGAATAAAAGACTACATACAGACCAGAAGCACAGTGCCCTCTGGTGCACATACAATATAAAATAAAATATTTATATACCAGTATCTACATAGATGCAGACACAAAAATACAATACTAAGTTGTGCTTCTACATAAATGCTAAAGCAGTTGCTGGGAATTGTAAATTTCTATCATGAAGAAACAACCCAAACTGATAACTGTACATAAAACATTCTTTATGGCAAAGATCAATACAATCTAATCCAGTCAGGCAACCATTTGTACACTCCTCTATTTAATGGATTCGCTGGGCTTGGGGAAGCAGGCAGGCTGTTGGACCTAATATATGACTCCTTTTGTGTAACTTATTTAGATTCAAATATATAAGAACAGTAAAAGATAAAGGCCATATATCTTAATCCCCTCCTTTTCCTTGGCCTTTGCTAGCATGTCACATTTATCTGCTACTTCTTTTCAACCCATCACCGTTTTCTCCTTTTTACCTTTAAGGGGAAAAAGAATGAGGTGACTCAACTTCTCAGTGACTAGTGGAAGATACCATTTCCATTTAGGCTAAAAAAAGAAAGGTAACATAGCGTGGCATAGGTAGAAAGGAATCTCAAATTTGTTTAAACATTTGACTCTTTAAAATGATAAACTCAACCTTAATGTTAATTGGAATTTATTTAGGGAGTGTAACATTCCTAGAATTTGAGACAGTTGTGCAACTGGTCACCATTACTAGTTTATTGGGTTTTGTTTGTTTGTTTGTTTGTTTGTTTAATGGCTCGTTACATCTATAAGAAATACTTTTAAATAACAAGAAAACAGTACTATTGTGAATGGTAAATAATGACCCTTCTGATAATAACCCTTTCCCATCTGAAACTTTCCCTTAGAGAAACTTATTTACACACAACTTTCAAGGAAGGTAGCTCTATAATTGCTTTCCCTTTGCTTCATACCTGTATATCTTGTATCTTGTGCTAAATCCCTGCCGGCTTCTGTCCACAAAATCTGTGTATTCCTGTGAGCGATGGAAGGGTCCCTTATCAGAGAGGAGCCAGTCGAAGGGGCTTGTGGCATGCTGATCCGAAACTGCAGCAACCGCTAAAACCCAGCAATGAAGACTCAGGGCTATCCACTCCCATAGAGCCATCAGAGAGAACAATTCAGCACCAGCTCTGCTCCGCCATATCATGCTTCCACTGGGAATTTAGAGCCTTCATTCTCTTAGCTTTCCCTCAACACCTAGACAAAATACACAGGCAATTAGTTAGCCCCTAGAAGAGTCTTTTCTAGCAGTTAAGGTGCTGAGGTAGAAAATTCCTTTTTTGTTTAATCTAATATCATTAGTTTTAAATTAAATGATAGCAAAAGTAAATAAAAACTAAAACAACATCTTTTTTTCCCCCCCAAAGCTGTATGTCTTTCAGACTTTGTGTCCTTTTTTATTCATTGGAAAACAAGTCGCTGGGTCATACCAGACTCTGTCATGACAGTGTCCTACAGTCACAGTTGGTTTTGAATAATCCTTCTTTTTTGTTTAAGTGTTTATAACATTGGACACTTTCCAAATAAATATTGAATATTTTAATCATCTCATAAATCGTGTTATGAAATCAATGTGTCACCTCAAATTTGTATTATGAATTTTAATATTCAGTGTATTTTAATGTTTACTTAATGTTCTAAAATGCTTTAAAATGAATTAAAATGCATTAAAAATGAATTAAAGATAGGTAATTATCTTCATAATATCAATAATAAAAGGAATAAAATTGGTGCAAAAATACATACATAAATTACTGTGTTTATATTTGTGTGTTTCTCTACCTATCATCTATCTGTCTCTAGAAGTAGATGGATGGATGTGTGGGGGTGATTGGTGAGAGAGGAGGTCTGTATGCTTTCTCAGGTTTTTTCCCATTATTCTACTAAGGACAAACTTCCCTGATTATTAAGGCAGAACCATAATCAAACTATTTCTAGGACTTTAAAAAATTTAAATGTGCATCCATGTTCTATTCATGAAACAAACAGGTGTACCTACAAAATTCATATACACACAAAAACTATGACAATGTAGATTATACATAAACCATGAACCCATATACATTAATTTTATAAGCGTTCAAAAATAAAGTACCAGGGGGTGCAATCCAAGTGTGGTTTAGTATAAATAACTTTACACAGAGTAGCTGATGCAATGTCTTTACACTACACAAAATATTCTACAAATATTTGCATTCAATTTTCCTTTCCATCTTCACTGATCTTTCCCAATATCATTATTTATAGCACGTACAACTATGCAGTATATAAATTCTGACTAATGAAAAAGTTTTGATTGTGAGAGTTTTTAGTCAGCAAAATATCTTTAGAAAGCAATCAAAATGCACAATATTAAATAAAGTATTTTAATGATAATTGTTGCCATATTGCTCTGTTTTGATAGGGCCATTGATACTTTAATTTGCTTTCTAGTTATAACCCTACAATTCATAACTTAACACTACACTATTTATACATGAAAGGTATACAGCAGTAATTTTACAACTATAAGTATTTCAAACAGTGATGCAATATGACTAGTGTAGGTCATCAGATCTAGTTATACACACTATACAATCAGAAGGACCAATGCCCACATGCTGTATGAGTTGTCCCAATCATTGAGTTGCTCTACTCTGATGATTAAACAATGTGCTCCTTTGAAAATAGCAACAGAAGTCTTGCAAGAAAAGAAATTTAAATATTATTTATCATAGTAAGGATGACATATAATAGAAAGATCTTGGAATATTAGTTAGGACTTTCTGGATCTCCATCAATTGCTTGTATAAAGGTGATACTGAAAATGATTCAATACATAATTTCTAATGCTGATGAAGAAAATAAGTACTTTTAGATATTGTTTCTTGTGTGGGAACTATACCAGCTATTTTAAATTAATTTTATTTCATTTGTATTAATAAACAAAGAAGTATTCCTATGTTTAAGGTATAGTATAATGCTTTTATGACTAATACATATTTATTTTTGTTAAACACATATTTTTACTCTTCTGATCAAATATATTCAAACTAGAAACATTTAATCATTATTACAGAAAGTCATGTTTTTTCTTATCTAAAATACCTAGATTAGTGCCTAGAATGTTGGAAGGACATTAGGAATGCTTCAAAGTACATTTCACACTGATATGAAATCCTATAATTGTATACCATAAAATTAAACCTAACTCTTTTTGCTCCAGCACATGATTTTTAAAGACACACAACATTAACAAAGTAGTACACAATTGACTTGGATAGCATTTAAGGTATCTAAAATTTTATGGTTTTCCAATATGTAATTGACCAGAACCACCATATTTGTTCTTTTCTTACCAAATGTGTTAAAGATATTTCATGGCTGTTGTATTCCTAATCTTAACACACAGGAAACTGGAAAGATTTTCTTGTATTATGTGTGGAGGGAACACTTAAAAATGTTAGTATTAGGTTTTAATTATTTCTCTTTCTTCTACTTTTAACTTGGGTACATGCTCTCACTTCTGTTCAGTATTTTTTTTTTTCTGAAAGAAAGTTTATCAGCAATGGTATTATGAGAATATCAATCCTGTCCAAATTTATATTAATTTTGGTGATCTCTTGAAATCATTATAAGGTCTTTTTAAAGACATGAACAATAACCAAACTATAATTCCCAACATTTCAACTCAAGCCACCTTTGGGAAACTTCCCTTAAGAGTTACGAAACGGAGAGAAAAGCAGTGTTAGAATATATTAAAACAAGGATGTATGTTTCCAAAGATCCTTAGGACAAGTGGCCTTTAGACTCAGTGTTCACTAAAAAACAAAACAAAACAAAACAAAACAAAAAAAACCCACCTCATTCACCTAGTTTTTTTTTTTACAAAAGCCGGTAAATGCGCTTTTGTAAATGAGTAGTAAATTTTAAATTATTACTCAATGGCCTGACTTGGTTCCTTTATTTTGTTTGGATTAATAGCGATATTTATTCTTGTGTGAGAGATGAGTTTATGATATAGATTGCCAATTTCAAAAGTAGTAAGTATGGCTCCTTTGAGGAATCTTGGAGGTCACTACTAAAGTAAACTGCTATATTAGAGGTAATACCAAGGAACGGAAGTTGTGAGGTTCAAGGAAAGAAAGTAAGAATTATTAAACTAATAAGTGAATTATTATGACAGTGGAGTGTAAGGAAATGGCAAAATTATCTTGAATTTACTATTTCTGACTGTCTAAGAGGCCAACAAGGGAAAATACAATGTCAGTGCACAGTATATTCTAAAACATGTAGGGTGTATTTTATGAATAACAAAATATAACAAAACATTAGAATAACTAAAACCATGAGGTCATATTTTAAAAGTATCATTTAATTAAAAATAATACTTATCAAGTTTTTCTTTGCCAAAATTAAGAGGAAATAATAAATACTGAAATATCAGATTGTTTAAGAAATAGATATTTAGTATGTGGCCTTCTCTTATAACAAAAACTCACCAAATAAAATCCGGTGGTAACATTATCAATTCACACAATTTATTATTCGCAAATACCCCAAAAATACACCAGAAGAAAGAAAATACACCAAAAGAAGTTACATATATAGTAATATGCACTAAAGCATAAAATAAATATATAAAATAATATGTAATATATATAACATATATAAATGCATATTCTAGTACACAATAAATATTTCTCCTCATTAGTTCTTCTTAATCCTATTCCAGGGTGGCAGTGCGTTATTTTTATCTAAAACACTGGCATACCATATGTATTTGAAATTCATGAAATAATAGAACTTATAAAGTATTTCCTATAATAATACAGATAAATTTCTAGTATAACTGAAATTAGAAAGAAGAAGAAAATTATGAATTAATGACTTAGACTTTATATCCTTTAGATTGGTGGGTCATGTCATAGAGGTTCATCTATCTATTAGAAGTTATCTAATATCTAATTGAATGTTCAAAACTAATTATTAATATTTGTTGAACAATTAATATGGCATACTATATAATTTCTTCTTTTAGGCTTGCATTTGAACTGATTTTTGCTGCTAACATGTTCAAAGTATTTTCTCAGGAAATAAAACCCGCTTATAATCTTGCATATGCAAAGAAGCTTCATAAAATAATTGTGTCAAGGAGATTTCTTTTACTTTAATTTTGAAAAATGTGAAACCCACGAGAAAGTTGAGAGGCTAATACAGTAAACACAGATAGCCTTCAGCCGCATTTACCAGCTGTTTACCTTTTAACACATATTCTCCTCTATTTCTCAATCCCATGTTTTTTATGGAGCAAAGGTCTAAGGAAAACTGACTCCTTTGCTCCAGGTAATGCAAGCAGTTTCCATATTCCTCATTTTCGGCAACTGCTACTCTACTTTATAAAATAGCTCCTTAAAATTCATGATCACTAATATTGGAGTTTGTAAGTATAAATAGTTAAATCTTCAAAACAAAGTCTCCAATTCTCCAATTGTTAAAAAGCCACTTTCTTCCTTAATAAACGAATGGAATATATCTTATTCTATGAAAGTGTAAATATCAGAATCATTTTATTATTATAAAATAATATATTGTATATCATGCTCCCAGAATCTATTAAATATATAGCATTTTATTATATTACTCTATATCATATATCGTATTTTATTACATATTAGAATAAATGTTAGTTCTGAAGTAAACATCTACTAAATGAACAGTATAAGTAAATGAATGATGAAGAGTTAAAATATATTTTAACTATAAATTTTCAATAGTTTTTCCAAATAGTTATAATTCATATTTCTTTTGGTAACATTAATAATAAAGAAAACTACCATAAAAAGGGAAATAATAAAAAGAGGTAAATATTAATTATAATTTACAGTAGGCAAAATGCCCTGATATATTTTAGTATGAAGCTGGATGACAGGTATCGTTAAAAATACTGCTTAGAGGGGCACCTGGGTGGCTCGGTCTATTAAGTGGCCTACTCTCAGTTTTGGCTCAGGTCATGATCTCAGGATTGTGGGCTCGAACCCCATGACAGGGTTCCATACTCAAGCAGGGATTCTGCTGGAGATTCTCTCTCCCTCTCTCCCGCCCCTCCCCCTGGCACATGTGTGTTGTGCATGTGTTCTCTTCCTCTTTAAATCATTTAAAAAATAGATAAAATAAAATAATTAAACAAAACAAAATAAAATAAAAATAAAAATACTGCTTTGGGGGTACCTGGGTGGTTCAGTTCATTAAGTAACCCCCTTTGGCTCAAGTCATGATCACAGGACCTGGGATGACGTCCCATGTCACACTCTGCCCAGCAGAGAGCCTACTTCTCCCTCATGCTCTGCCTGCTTATGTACTCTCTCTCTGTGTCAAATAAATACATAAAATCTTCTAAAAAAAACTACTGCTCTGATTCTAAGAAACTTAGAATCAAGTGAGGAAGGCTTTATGAGAGGTAGAACACATGGCCCGTGCAATCTCTTAGAAACTAAAACATCTATCAACTAAAAATCAACATTCTTCATTTAATTTTCTCTTTCTGGTTTTCTTATCTCACAAATGACACTTCACTATATTCAAATCTTTAAGCCAAATTCTCTTTTATTTAAATTCAATTAACTAATAGTGTATTATTAGTTTCAAAGATAAAATTCAGTGATTCATTAGTCTTATATAATACCCAACACTCATTACATCACAAGTCCTCCTTAATGTCCATCACCGAGGTACCCCATCTCCCTACCCTACTCCCCTCCAGGAATCTCAGTTAGTTTCTTATGATTAAGAGTCTCTTATGGTCCGTCTCCTTCTCTAATTTCATCTTGTTTTATTTTTCCCTCCCTTCCCATGTGATCTTCTGTTTCTTAAATTCCACATATGAGATCATATGATAATTGCCTTCTCCTAATTGATGTATTTCGCTTAGCATAATACCTTCTAGTTCCATCCACATCATTGCAAATCGCAGAATTTCATTTTTGATGGCTGCATAATATTTCTGTGTGTGTGTGTGTGTGTGTGTGTGTGTGTGTGTGTACACACACACACCATCTTTTTTTATGCATTCACCTGTCGATGGGCATCTGGGCTCTTTTCCTAGCCTATTATGGACATTGCTGTTATAAACATTGGAGTGTAGGTGCCCCTTCGGTTCACTACATTTGTATATTTGGGATAAATCTCTAGTAGTACAATCACTGGATTGTAGGATAGCTCTATTTTCAACTTTCTGAGGAATCTCTATACTGTTTTCCAGAGTTTTAAGCTAAAATCCTACTTTCCTCTACCTTCTTACTCATGACATTCATCCAATCAATTCCCAAGTTCCTCCCAAGAATCAAATCATCAAATCTATCACTTTCTTTCCACACCCACTTCACTTGAGTGGGTCATGCTGTACCCCCAACCTACCAGCATAGTCTCATTCTGTATTACTACAATAGCTTCATAATTGCTTTTCTTAACACCCATGTGGGTCTCCCCAATTTGTTTCTCTTTCGTTTTGTTTTTACTAGAGTTGTCTTGCTATAAAGTTAAATTTGAGCAAATAACTCTTTACCCCACTTATGATTTTGTGTCATCTGCCCCCTGGATAACATCCAAACTCTTTAAGATAATTTATAAAATTATCTTCCCTTACTTAATCCTTCATCTGTATCTCTCCCCTGTGTATGCCACCACAATTCTCAGCCAAACAGCTATATTTCAGTCATAATTTTATTCCTCAAATTCACCTCACTTTCTCCCTTTCTTCAGCATCTTTGCATATGCAATTTATTCTACCTAAACTATTATTTCTACTTGAATCCCTTCACTTGCCCAATCCTTACCTATCTTTCGATTTCAGACTAGATTATCATTTCTCCACAAAGCTTTCTGAGAGTCTTTAAAATTGGTTGGCCTTATTTCATGATTCCATTACTTCATCTATTATATTACAGTTACATTGTATATTTATGTGTATATTTTGTCGTTTTGGCTGCATATCTCCCCTGCCTCCAATTAGACTTAGTTTTAGAAGGACAATAATTATTCTTACTTTAGTGACAACTGGGGTACAGGTAGCATAGTACCTGAAATAAAGTTGCTTAATAGGTATTGGTTGACTGACTGAATAAATGGTGATCAAATAAGTACTAAATTGAAGTGTAATTAATGTGATATGGATGACCAGGTTAGAAAAACTCCTTCTATGGGGGAAGAGGAAGCTTTACAGAGGACTTAGCATCTGAGCCATACCTCAGGATGAGAACAGCTTTTATAGTTGAGAAAGGAGGGAAAGAGAGTCCTGATATAATGGTCCAGGTGTCCAAATCATGAAGGTGAATGGCATGTTCAAGTATTATCAAAGCAAAGCATTCTTAATAAAAAACCATTACGTAAAAAACCATTAAGAACAAGGACATAGAATCAAAATTATTAGCTTTAAATTCAGTGGTAAGAAATTATCATGATCATGCATATAATTGTGAAAAACTTAGGCTCTTTTCATTTATGTTCTATTGTTCATAGTTTCTAAAGATAGACCAAATGAATAAGAGTTCAAAGGTAGAGTCAAACATAGATTCTCTTCTCACTAATAAGCACCGTATATATTTTACTATGTTATCACTTTTGAATTTAAATAATAATAATATAGAAACAGCAGGTGAATAGCTCGCCCCCCCCATTTGAAAGTTCATATTCTAGAGGTAACTTTAACTGAAAACCTTCCAAACTTCATTAGAGAAAAAGAAAAAGACAATGATGATGAAAATGACATACTATTTTTATTTTCTTCTCAAGAAATTACTTTTATTTTATTTTTTTATAATTTTTTTAAAGATTTTATTTATTTATTTGACAGACAAGAGATCAAAAGTAGGCAGAGAAGCAGACAGAGAGAGAGGAGGAAGCAGGCTCGCTGCTGAGCAGAGAAGCTGATGCGGGGCTCGATCCCAGGACCCTGGGATCATGACCCGAGCTGATGGCAGAGGTTTTAACCCACTGAGCCACCCACGCGCCCCAAGAAATTATTTTATCAAGCTCTTTTGATATGTCAAGCATTTTACCAATATTTCCTTATTTCACCTCCTAGCAACACAATACAGTATAAATTGTTATCACCATTAGCTTGTTGAGATGACAGAGGTTCAAGGTGAATAAATAAGCAGCAGGCAAGGACTGAATGCCAATGTTCTTGAAGCCAAATTGAAAACCATGCTCTCCCTATTACACCGAACTGCAACTTAATCAGAACTGATTGCAGATCGAAAGTTATTTATTAGGATTTTTGTTGCCACTTAATGAAGTGCTCTTGAACAAAATAAAATTTTAAAATAGAAAATAGGGGCACCTGGGTGGTTCAGTCAGTGAAGCGTCCGACTCTTGATTTTTAGCTCAGGTCATGATCTCAGCGTCGTGGCATCCAGCTCCGAGTATGGTTTCGTACTGGGCTTGAAGCCTGCTTAAGATTCTCTTTCTTTCTGAGGAATCTGGGTCACTCAGACAGTTAAGCTTAAGCATCTACTTTGGCTCTGGTCATGATCCTGGAGTCCTAGGATCTAGCCCCACATTGGGCTTCAGCCAGACGTCTCCTTGTCTCCTTCTCCCTCTCCCTCTGCTTCTCCCTGCCACACGTGTTCTCTCACTTTATCTCTCTCTCTTGTTTGCTCTCTTCCTCTCAAATAAAATCTTTGGGGAAAAAAAAATTCTCTTTTCTTCAATCTCTGCCCTTCCTTTCCCCTCCCTGAAAAAAAAAAAAACAAATACTAAAATAAAATGGAAAATTTAAATATTAGAAATATAAAATAAAATTAAAAATTAAAGTGGGAGTTTTTTCTCAGTCTATTATAACCAAGTGATCTGAGTATTATGGGTTTTCATAATATAAGTTTTCATATTACAGGTTTTCAAAGCATATCTGCTTCATCTAATTTAATTTTTCAATGAAAGTTATAGTTTAATCAACTAAATGTGATTCTGTGTCATATATTTAAAGACATGTACCATAAACTAAAAATATCAAAAAACTACTTTTTTCGATTACATGTATTATTTATTGGATTAAAAAGTATAATAATGGTCAGCATGATTTAATTTACCTCTCCGTTCTTCAGAGAAATTACGATATTACTCCGAAAGACTTAAAGATGCAATCTTACTAAAAATTGCTTTATAGTATTGCAAAAAGGAAAAATAATATCCAACATACATAAAACAGAGATCGTGTCTCAAAATGGGACACTTAATAACATTTCAGTAGAACGAGGTGATTTTAATATTTTGCTGAAATGCTATGATATATTTTTAATTAAGGTCAGTTTTCTTATGTCCTCAAAAATGCCAGATAATGACAAGAATATGAAGATCATTTTAGCAATTGTTATTTTAAGGAATAATAATGTGAAAAATCAAGAATACCACTAAATATATATATATTTTATAGTATTACTTGCAGGAAAAAATCCCTGGATATGAGGAAAATCATTTTAAAGGCATTGCTTTTCTAAAGTGGTAAACTCAACTATTAAGTTTAGTAAACATATTCAAAGATATATGGATAATTTAATGCATCATCTACCTATATGCATATACATATGGATTTTCATTGTTGCACATTTGAGACTTATATATTGTATATAGTAAAATTAATAAAAAATAAGAGCTCTATTATTCAATGATTTACATCATTACTTTAGTAATGACATATTAATTGATGGCTTTAGTTAAATAACCAGTTATGTGCTATAATTTTAGACTTCAAACGACCTTAAATTGTTCTTCCTTAATTTAGACATTGTTTATTTAAAGGTAATAAATTTTTGAATAACCTAATGGAGTAGAATTAGTCATTTTATTATATAAAGATGTCAATAAATTCATCAAGATATAAAATCTTTTATATGTATCATTTTCTATATAAATAGGCAGAATTTTGCCACTCTCTTTTCTGTATTCCACCAGGAGTATAGAGAAATGATAGCTTTTCCTTTGTGCACCTGTTGAAGTAAAAAACCATGTGTAGACAAGGGGAAAATAAAAAAGTCATTCTGACTTTTAGCTATGCGATTTGTCACTGGTATATCTGGAAATTATACCAAAAGGGATTTTTGTTTTGTTTTGTTTTGTTTTTCTTTTCCTTATGCATTGATAATTCTTTCAATTTCTCTCAATAAAAGGGAAACAGATTTATAAAAAAACAAAAAAGATGTGATAATCCCTAAAGCAAAAAAGCATATAACTTCAGGTATTACAGAAAACTAAGGTATCCAATCAGGAACTTAAAAAATAACAGAATGCATTTTTATTTGAAATAGCAATTCCTCTTCAATTTTAAAAACAAATGTCCTGTGGGTTAATAACTACTTTAAATCTTTTCCAATATATTAGTTTGAAAATTATTAAAATAACTGCTGATTAGATGGATTTCCACAAATATGTTACTATTATCATTTTTAACCCATTTTTTCACATGACCAGTTTATGAAGGACTTGCTGGCAGGGATTATGTTTTAGTAATCCTTGTGGCCTCTAATGTTTAACATTAACATTAGATCTGGTAAATTTTTGGAACACACGCTGAACTGAATTCCTTTATTTTTTTCTTTTGTTCATGGGATATTTCATTATGTCTGCCTAAGCCAGCAAGAGATTGCCATTATATTAATCTGCTAGAAATGCTTTATTATTATACTTTTTCACTTTCCTTTTCTGTTTTGTTGTTTGTTTTCTGTTTTTTAATTTTAACTAACTTGTTTTAAATCATGTTGTATAGGTTAAGATTAGCCTGAAAAGTTAATTTTTCCAGTGATTTAACTCCGCTAAGCCTATAGTCCAGTGGGTCCTTCTCATTATTTATTTTAGCTGATCAGGCAATACAGTGCCTCTGAATTACAGCTTTAAGTGTTTTCCCTCTTAATGAGGGTTAGTATTCCTCTGAGGAGTATATACTGCAGAAGGAACTAATCTCCTGCTTGATCCTGTCAATACAATCTTGTCCTACCAATAAAGAAGAAGTTAAATGATACTACCTAATGGTAGAGCTGATTAGAAAAAATGAACAGAAGGTGAATTCCATTCCTTAATTCTTCAAAATCAGGTGATATAATTCTTAAAAGTCCAAAGTTCAAGAGTCACTTGGGTTATCTTTATATTTTAAACATAAAATATCTTGGCTTTTGAACATAAGTGATATAACAAAATACTTTGGTAAGATTTGGATTGTGCTTAATTTTAATTCATAAGGAAAAGTGGTCAGAAAATAATTACATTCAGATGCAAGATGTTTAGTATACTTAGATGGCAGAATCTAATTTTAAAGTAGAGTATGAGAAAGGCTTCTGAAAATTTATTATAATCAATATCTTTGATTACTAGTATAGTAAAAGAGTTTAAAATAAAGATTTTTTTTCCCAAAGAAGATATACAGATGGCCAACATACACATGAAAAGATGCTCAACATCATTTATCATCAGGGAAATGAAAATCAAGCCCACAATGAAATAATACCTTATCCTTGACAAAACAGTGAGAATTGAGCAAACAAGAAGTAACAAGTGATGGCTTGAAAAATGTAAAAAAAAAAAAAAAAAAAAAAAAAGAAGAAGAAGAAAAAGAAACCTCCTGCCCTGTTGATGAGAATGCAAACTGGAGCATTCACTGTGGAAAAGAGTATGGAAATTCTCCAAAAGATTAAAAATAGAATACTGTGATCGATTAATTCCAGTACAAAGTATTTACACAAGAAAAACAAGAGCAACAATTTGAAAAGATATATGTACCCCTATGTTTATTGCAGCATTATTTACAATAACCAAGATATGCAAGCAACACAAGTATCTATCAATAGATGAATGAAGAAGACAACAATGGAATATTATAGTGTCATAAAAAAGAATGAGATCTTCCCATATGTGACAACATGAATGGATCTAGAGGATATTATGCGAAGTGAAATAAGTCAGATTGAGAAAGACAAATATCATATTACTTCATGTACGTGTGGGACTTTAAAAATTTCAAACAAAAAAGCAGAAACATCCACAAATACAGAGAACAAACTGATGGATGATGTGGGGTGGGAGGAGGAGGATGAAGCACAGTGGGAGATATAGGCGTCCAACTATGGAATGAATAAGTCACAAGGATGAAAAGTACAGCATAGGAGATATAATCAATGGTAAAATAAATAAATACTTTAAAAATAAAGATTAAAATAATCTATATATATATATATATATACATATAGAAATGGAATGGAAATAATAGTTACAGACATCTGTATTTAATATGGTTACTGTAAGTAGGAATAAGATTCTGCTTTTTCTTGTATAATAATAATAAATAAAACATCCTGGCTTGTAAGGAGAATAAAACAATTTTCATCAGTAAAATAATTTTGTCACATAAGTGCATATTTATTTTTTTAAAAGATTTTATTTATTTATTTTACAGAGAGAGAAAGAGAGATCACAAGTAGGCGGGGGGGGGGGGGGGGGGAAGCAGGCTTCCCGCTGAGCAGAGAGCCCAGTGTAGGACTTGATCCCAGGACGCTGAGATCATGACCTGAGTCGAAGGGAGAGGCTTAACTCACTGAGCCACCCAGGCATCCCACATAATTATCAATTTAAAGAGATTTGGGGAAATCATTTTGAAAAAGGACTGTAAGTACTATGCAAATACAAGCACAATAAAGATTTTGCCTCTGACTTTACGGATAATGACTTCAGTCACAGTTTTGCAAAGTTTTAAAAATGCTTTTTAAAAAAATTTTTCAATAATGATCCTGGATAAAAACTAAAAGTGTAATACTAAATTGTTGTTCAGTGAAAGCATTTATACCGTTGTAAAAAAATAATAATAAACTAATATAGTTTACGACTAAGACATAGTGCTGGGCTGAAGTATAGAAATGTTGATGTTTGGAACCAAATGGACAATAAATCTCTTGTTCTAGAATAGAACCAAAATTTACCTTGGAGTTAAGCAGGGCTATAAGGTGAAATGGGCTATTTAATTAGAAGTTATTATATGGAGATATATAAATAGGAGTATACCTTCTGAAGTCGCACACAAAGGAAATATTACATTTAAGGCACTTTCAAGGAAAGTCCAGTAAAATTATTAAAGTTTGTTTAAAAGGTACTGATTAGTAGTCCACAGAATTTTTTTTTATTTCAAAATAATAATTTCCAGGTTCTTTTTACTCATCTATAGAAAGTGTTCAAGTGTTTTTAACCTAGGAGTGTATGGTTATAAATATTGTCAGTGGACTCCTAAACTTGTCTTCTAGTCTTCCTTACAGATATCATTAAATTCAAAGGGTAATTCTTATAATTCTTCAATAATTCCTATAATAATGTTATAACCACTGCAATTCCAGTACAAGCAACATGAGGCAAGTATTTGTATCTCTTTTATTCACTAATGCATCTATAGCATTAATAAAATAATTTGGCCCAGAGAACGCCCGAATAATAAGAAAATTAAATTTGTAAAGTAAATTCTTATAATGTTAATCTTTTTGTTGTTGTTGTTAATTTTAGTTACTAAAAAATAAAAGGTATAACACGTTGGAAATACTGTCATTAAAAATAAGCTAACATTTAAGAACAAAACAAAACAACACAAATCATGATAAAATGTCAACGAAGTCATTACTCTGAGAATTGTTATGGTTTTATTTGCACAACCGTCCTGGTTCCTACATTTCTCTTATAATAATCTTCTAACTGGATAGAAAATTCATTCTTTATTGACCTATATTTATACTGAGGAATATGACAAACTTCTTCTTCCCTCTAAGAGAATTAGATTTTTAATATCAAAATTGAACATGTGTGAAAATAAAATGAGTGGTCAAGTATTAAATTTGCCTTTGTGGATTAATTAAAACAAAATGTACTACAAATACCAAAAAACCTGTAAGCCTCTTATGTACAATTGTTACATCTTTTCATTGTTATATTTCCAAGGTGTACCCCAGTGCAAACCATTGATCAATAAATACTTTTTAAAATGAACCAAAACTAACAACAAAAAGAGATGATTTACAATAAGCAAACCAATCCAGCAACAAGTAGTTAAATTTTTATCTACCATTCTCCAGTGCCCTCTAAACCACCATCTAAGGAGGGCATGTTAGAACTCTGTGTTTCTAGTTGAAGAATGCACATCTTACCATTTGCCAAAGATGCCGGGATGGCCAATATTTTCATGTGGTAGCTAGTCCTGTAGTGCCTGATATTGGTCGTATATTGTAGCTTGTCTGAAGTCTTTCCTGATAATATGCTCTATTTTTCCCGAACATACAAGTGTGAAAATATCTGGTATTCTCAAGGACCATTCTTGTCACTAGATTACTTTAACTTCTAAAATACCTCAAATTGTCTTCAAACTTAGAAAGTTATAGAGAACTTAAGATACTAAATTTCAAAAGAAAAGCAAAGTGAGAGGTACCTGCGTGGCTCAGTCCGTTGGGTGTCTAACTCTTGACTCTGGTTTAGATTGTAATCTGGGGGTCTTGGGATGAAACCCCACATTGGGCTCTGGGCTGAGTGGGGAGCCTGCTTAAGATTCTCTCTCTCCCTTATTCTCTCTTAATCTCACAAAACAAACTGAGGGTTCCTGGGGGGAGGGGGGTTGTGAGAAGGGGGGTGGGGTTATGGACATTGGGGAGGGTATGTGCTATGGTGAGTGCTGTGAAGTGTGTAAAGCTGGCGATTCACAAACCTGTACCCTGAGGCTAATAATACATTATATGTTAATAAAAAAATTAAAAATTATCTTAAAAAAAAGATTCTCTCTCTTCCTCTCCCTCTATCCCTGATCCTATTCATGCTCTCTTTCTGTATCTGTCTCTCTAAAATAAATAAATATATTTTTTAAAAAAAGAGCAAAATAAATCAATATGAAAAACAATTTATGTTCTTGAAAATAATTTTTACATAAAAAAGCCAGATTTTTGAAGGATATTATAAAGAAAGCATAAAAGGGACATTGTTATGTCTAACTGATTAGCTATACTGAGAGTATCAAGTATGCACTAGCGGTAATTTTTAAAATCATGTTGTCTGAACTTGTCAGAAATTACCTTCTAAATAATAACCACAGGTATCAATGTTATGGGAATTACCTGAAACTGAAATTTGGTAATAAATAAATTTTAATGAACAGTTAATAGTTGTGTAGTTTCAAATCCTGAGTAAATAAATTGTCATCTTCAATTTAGACCTCTACAAATCTATAGCTAAAATAGAGGAAAGCATGTTACATTTTTGTCACTTTTATGATGAAAGAATCATGCAGAGAGCTAGATAAAACTCTTGTTTACCTTACTGACTCAATATTATTGATGAGAAATAAATATTTTAAACAGTAAATCACAGCTATTTATATGAAGGCGCTGATTCTTTAAATCAGAATTGATTTTCTTAAATAGCAGCTGTCAAGCATAGGTTTAAAATGGAGTAATGACAGGAGTGATCTTTCATATTCATCCTGGCCTATCTTTTTATGATTATAAAACATCTGCATTTCATGGATGGATGACAGATACAAATGAAAACCTGCTAGAGTTCTGAGAGGGAATGTGAGTGTTCAAAGTTAATTTCCTCCATTGTTTTGTCACCATTCAAACATAATTAGCCAAAGTATAAAGATAGCTATACATTTAAAAAACATCAAGGGGCGCCTGGGTGGCTCAGACTCTTAAGCAACGAACTCTTGATTTCAGCTCAGGTCATGATCTGAGGGTCATGGGATCAAGCCCTGTCTTCGCTGTGCTCTCAGCAGGGAGTCTACTTGGCATTCTCTCTCTCCCTCTCTAAAAAAATAATAATAAAAATTTTAAAAAGTCAATAATCTGTGCCCGATCTAAAAGTTCTCAAATAAGAAGGGATATATTACAAAAATCTGTGTGTTCCGGGAAAAGAGGCTTATAGATCCATAAGCTATGGTTCCACACAAGGGGAGAAAGATGCTTAAAATAAGTACTTTATTAAAAAAAAAAAAGTTTTAAATTTAATTTTAAAAGGTATGCGGAGTATCTCTTAAGAATTTGTTCAGGAGTCCCTTTTCTTTAGCTATAAATTTTAAGTTTCAATTCACAGAGAAGACTGGATTCCCTTCTCTCGGTTCACAATGTGAAAATGTTGTTTTTGGGTAATTGTTGAAACTTTTCATAAGCACAAAAGAGCACAGCTTACAAATTGGGAAACACATATTCCATAATAATTGCTCTTTCAATAAAGTTTTTGAGTTCATGTTAAGTTGTTTAAAACTCCTTTTGGAATGAAATTTGTAAAAAGAAACAACAACAACAAAAAAAACACACCCAACTTTCTAGTTGTTACTGTTGTTGATTAATAATAGGCAGATCCTTTTTATTCTATTTTGGAGACTTCTGGTCTGTCACATTATTCCATAGTATAATCTCCAAAACAATACTTACCACATTTATAAAATGTACTTAACTTTGTCTTTGTTTATTAGTGACAGGTCTGAATGAACAATCAAAAAGTCATGCAATTTGAATGTTTTGTGTAAGCTATACTTAGCCTGTATGTTAATCTTTGCCATTATATAAGAAAATATTGAGAGAAGCATGAGTTAATTATCGAAAAGGATCATTTTTTAACAACTTTGCTGCAAAATTTATGTAACCTTTAATGATTTTCTTCTAAAAGTTTAAACTGTTTATTGTTTAACAGGTGTTCACTTCTGAAAAAGACTGTTCTATCATCTCTATGGAAATTTAGAGGTCTGATTTTCAAACTATCAGAAATGTTACCTACTAAAGACATGAAAGACACTTAAATGTATTGTCTACACCAGGACTTCCTGATTGAATTAATTTTGTTCTATATTTACTTTAGCTACAACAGAAGAAGCTTCTGCACACAGTATTAAATTGCATATCTGAGAGCTGTTAAGAAAAACTTGTATCTTAAAAGGTTTGACTATCAAAGATATCACAAATTACAAAGAACACATATATACAACATGTGATTTGATAATCTGATGCTTGATTGAACATAGTTTTAATTTTTTTAAATATTTTTTTAGTTAGATTAAATCACTTTTTCCCCAAACTACCTTGCATCTGTGGACATCATCTGACACATTTTAAAGAAAATGTTTTCCAGTTGTGAGAATAAGTGTTTAATGAATCTATAAAGTAACAGTGTGCTTATATTCTGGCCACTATTTGACAGCGAAAATCTAAAATGCATGCCTACTCAGTTCTGCTCTTCCCAAGGCAAGATTGTTTTTTAATAGTGCAATATTCTAGAGATAGCTTTTAAAATTAACAAAATGCAAGACTTCAGAAAAGTTAATAAAAAACAGCTCAATCCTGATGAGGTTGGCTGATATTCACAGAAATCAGGGAGAATAAGTCTATCTATAAGTATTCTTTCACAATAACTCTATAATGGAATTTAAATGAAACACACCATTATGAGACAATAATTCTTATATAGCAGAGAGCTACAATACATTTGAATGTAATGTTAACATATTTATTAATTTAATCAATAAATGGGTATTTTATAGATTTAATTTGCTGGAACTATAACATGGTAGCTTCTTTATTAGCTATTAAAGGGAATTTGTTATGCTTTGGGTGCTTTCAAAGGCATCTATATCTGAGTAAATTAGGGTTTAGGCATTAAAAGAAACACTCCTAAAACATTAATTATAAATAAAAATAGGTCTAACTGAGGATAAAGGCTATTTTTAACTGAAAATTTAATAAAAAGTAAAAATTGTGAGAAATTATACATTGTGTTTAAGAAATAACAATGTATATGGAAGAGTAAGAATCTGAGACCTCTTAATTTTTTAGGATGTATGTCATTTTTCAACATCTGAATTTACACTTTCTTGGTTAAAATGAAATATTTTAAAAATCAACACAACTATTTGTTTCATGGTAAATACCTAGGAATCCAGTCAACTCATTAAAATATATTAGTTTTATTTTTCAATCTTAGGGGAAAAGAAATTGGTTAGAGAATCATAATTGGGTTTATTTCAATTATAGAGCATCAACTAGTTATTCATGATTACTTATTTTCAATATAAAATTGAAAAATATCCTAGAATTGTATGCATGAATACTTTATTTCATATATTAAGTATAGAAACGTGGATTCATAGTTTATGACATCATAATCTATAGAGATTTTGTAACTGGACAGTTGTACATATTAGTAATTGGATACCAATGTTCTTAATAACTCATCAAATATGTCCTGAAATGATAATAATGAAAGATTTAAAATGTTATTGATGAGGATATTTGATGACCAATATAAAATGGTTACAGTGGGTGTTTGATATCACTTAAAAAAATAAAAGAATGATTGAAGAAACTTCCAGATATATTTTCAACAGAAAAGTCATTACTGTTCATGATAAAATTTCAGCTTTAGAGAATCTTTTTTTTCTATACTACAATAAGTATTATTACGTTATCCCTTCTTTTAATAATCTATTAGCAATCAATAGTATTCAAACCCAAATTATTTTTGTTTTTCTTTAGAACTTATGGACTATAAATATTAAAATCATAAAACCATATAACAGTGAATAGAGATACATTCCTAAATGTTTAAATGAAAATATCCAAGTAGTTGCTAAATTAAAACATCAACAATGTCATACATCTCCTAATTTATTCTGGTAAACTGAATATTAATTTATAAATGATGCTTGAAAAGTCTGATTTTTTTTAGTTTTTCCACTTTTAAAGTTGCTACATGTGAATATTTTTATCTTGCTTTAATCAAAGTGACAGGAATTATCAGGTTAATAGTATAAATTTGATAAGAAATCAGACTTTCTTTTCACTAAATGATACTGAAAAGTTAATCAAGAGTAACTATTTTTGTAAATGTGACTACTGTCCCAGAACTGCATAAAAGCCAAGGTAAATATAATGTAATTAAGAACTAATGTGACTCAAGGAATGTATTCTTGAACTTGTTTTGTTTTTTAGCTACACAATATCAAAACAAACAGAAAATATTGTTTAAACCCATTAGAAACCATAACACCATAGACCAATAGAGACTAAGTATATTTGATACTAATTTTTTTTTAAGTTGTCAACCTCATTACTTTTTTCATGGAATGAGAACTTTAACCAAAATGAAAAAAAAAAATAAATGTAAATGATATCTTCTCAAAATACAGTTTTTTTCATTGCATGTTTGTCTATTTAAGGCATCATCACTTCTTATGTCATTTATCTGTAACAATGCTATAAAGGAGATATTATTTTCCTCAGGTGAAAGTTGAGAAAAATAAATGAAGAGTGGTCAAGAAATTTCACTAAGCTCGTATTTAGGAAGTAGAACTGGAACTGACATTGAGGAAAGAATCCTAAAACCATCTTACTCTACATTTCAAGATAACCCACTGTTAAGAGTAAAGAGAAAAATGTTGAGATCTTAGAAGCCTACCTCATTAATCATAAGTCATAGTCATAATATCCAAATACCTTTGTGATTATTTTTTCATGAAAGCTAAATTTGTACTCAACATGCCACAGATTGGTGTTACATTGCTGTTTGTATCTAAACTTCAGACTAACACCTGATTTTTAGATGACTGGAATTTCAGACACTTATTCTGGTCAGTAACTGCTCATTTTAGTGATAATATGAAAAAAATCAAAATAAGAGGGAATATAGGAAACTGAAGCATAGGTTGATAACAAAGTATCAAAGTTTTGAAGTCCCACCCATTAAGTTCTTTGCACTTGTAGAGAGAAACACACAAAGGCACTAATCTGAAAAGAAATTCCATTTTTATTTAAAGAACATACAAACCTAGTAATAAGGTTAATTTTGTATATGAATATGTATATATAGTTACACACACACACATACGTACACACTCTCACAAACACACACATTCTTTTAGAATCCCAAGGTTTCTTCCTACCTAGGTTTGATCTACTTAACTGTAATATGCCAATCATTTTGCATGAAGAAAACCAAGATATACTGTATTTTATATTTGAAAAGCCTACAACTCCATTATAATGTTGAGTTTAGGAAAATATTTCATGAGGCACTAGAATACATTTGATCTGATTAAGTGATAAATGAAATTAATCATATATGTGTCATGTCTATTTCATGTGGAAAACATTATTAAGCAATGTAGATTTAAATAAATATGTTCTCACCCACCCAAAAGTGGGCGTTCTCACACACACACACACACACACACACACACACACACACACACACTGAACATGTTCATTACAATAAAACTCTAGAAGGCAAAATGCAAAAGAATTGAGGAATTGAAACTCATTGACAAATTACTTTCTCTACTGAAGTAAAAACTACCTCTTTCCTCAAACTCCCTTTTAAGAAAAGCACTGTAACTTTGCAATTTTATTACCCAAAGTTTCAATTATCTTTCTTATATTTTCAAGATGCTATCAGTGAGCCTTACAAGCAGAAAAATTATTGATCAGGGGATCCATTTCAATAAATGTAAGCACTAAAAATATTTCCAGAGAAAATCTTAAATACAATATCTTAGAAAAGAGAAAATGTTAGAAATAAATGGAATAGTTTAAGGGTTGTGCTTTATTAATTTTTTGCTTCATTTTGTGGGGACTCCAGACTCCTTCAACATGTAAGCAGAACATCACAAAACATTATCAATAATAATAACAAAACTTCATACACTCAAAATATGTTGTCATTTTAAATAAGTTTTCTGTCTAATCTAAATAGGAGAAATTTATGGACTGCATCGACAAAATCTGGAATTTAAAAAGGCCTTATTTATGGAAGATTTATTATAATTTTCTGATTTATTTTTTTCAGTTTCTAACTGGTTTTCCAGACCAAAGATTTCTATACTAGGGTCACAAGTAACATAGCCTTAGGCAAACCCTTTTCTTACCCTGTTTGAAAACCCAACCAACCTCTACCCCAAGATTTTTTTTTTTTTTGAAATTGAGAAAGTAACAGGGCTATAACCCACTACACATTTCTCTCAAGTAGTCAAAATTAAATTACTAGTTCAAGATGCCCTTTATAATTCTCCAGTTGTCCTTATATTAAGGTCTGTGACCTTAAAAGGAGCACTATTTCAAGGCATTTCTGCAACTACTATTTTACATACTTCATTAGGGTTATGCATCTCTTCCTCCAACTCTGCACCTTCCCATTTCTTCCCTTCACCTCTGCCCAGTGTATGATTTTTGTAACATTGTTAAGCATTTAAATGGATTTAAAGGGTTCACCAACATGAATACTAAGAAGTTATGCATCATAGCAGAACCATCTGAAAATACATGTATCCCATCGCTTGAAACAGGGAAAAATGATCCCAGGATGGGTCACATACAGGTTATATGATTGTCAATAAAATATAGACATTCAGTCCTTACCTGCTTAACTGCATGATGACAAACAAATCTAAACAGCATGCAAAAGTCCCCAAATTCTGAATCTGTCTTCCAAGCGGTTGTGACAGTTTTATACCCTGATGCTCTCTTCTTTGCTTACATGCATCTGCCTGGCTAGGATATTGGTAAGCAATACTAGGGTTCTCTTGCAACCCCAGTCTCCTCTTCCTCTTTTCAAGCCTCTGGCTGGCATCTCACACAGCTCGAAAGGGGCATCTCCGGAGGTAAAGCCTCCCCAGCGATTCCCAAAAGGATTCCCATTAGAAGGAGGTCTCTGCTCTACAAGGCTGATCACGTTCTCGACCTGGTGCAGAGTCAAACACTCTCTGGTTCAACTCTTAGGGGCTGGGAGCACAGCCATCAGAGACCTAAACTCTCTGCCACTGCTTGGCTGCGGAAACGGCAGGAACCCGCGGCCGAGAGGCGCCACCCCCTCTCGGGCGGACACCGAGGGGAGCGCTCGGGTCCCAGCTCCTCCTGCTTCCCCCCCCCCTCCAGAAAAAGGGACACAGAAAAATAAAAGCCCAACTTGAAAGTGCGTCTCAGATAAGCCAGAGGGTTCCCAACCTCACTCTTTGCTTCAACTTCAACCTTGTATTGCAAGCTCCAGCTCTAATTTGAAACCCAGCTCTCCGCACCCCCCCACACACACACTCCACCTCCCCCCAGATTCCCCAGTTGGGGACTGACCAGTCGGTGAAGGCAGAGAGAGGGAATGACGAGCAGTGATACTCAAACACAGAGCCTGAGAAGTCAGTGAGCAAGCTGAAGCTCGACTAAGCAGGGGGATGAACAAGGCGATTATGGTTTCATGAAGCAGGCATGCTGAAAAGCCGTCATTTATGAGTCTTAGGCTATAGCTCATTAAAAATAATAAATAAATAAATAAATAAATAAATAAATAAATAAATAAATAAAAAAAATGCAAATGCAAAAGGGCGTTGATAAGAGTCTAGTGCTCCCAAGTCTGTCCTCTCAGAAAAGAGGTTTTGCTCAAGTTTGGCCCAAAGCAGGCTGGAAATGGAGCGTGAGGCACGGAGGCGACCCCCCCGACCCCCCGACGCGCCCTACGCACCGGAGCTGCCCGTGCCCACCCCGAGCACAGCGAGCCGCAGGGGCTGAGTGCGGAGCCTGCGCTAGCCCCGCAGCGTGCGGGACCCGCTCCCTGCCCGCGCCGCCATCCCCACACCCAGCACCAAGCCCAGCGCCCGCGGCCGGCCAGGCGACCGGACACCTTGTCGTCCGCGCTCCCCGCGCCCAGGTGGCTTAGGCGTTGCCGGGAGCTGCGGAGAAATCGCCAGGCTCGGTCGCCTGTTGCTAGCCCTCTGCTGAAAGCGTCCTTGGCCGCGCAGCCTCGCGGACCTAACTGTCCCCCTCGCAAGCTGGAGTTTCAGGCTCCAGACAGCAGAGCGCACTTACCTACCAGCGTAGGGCTGGGCTTGACTGGAGTAGACTAGGCTAAGAAGGAAAGATCTGACTGCACTGAAAGTTGCGTTTGGGGGTTGTGTGTGTGTGTGTGTGTGTGTGTGTGTGCGTGCGCGTGTGTGTGTGTGTGTGTTTACCCCCCACCCCCTTCCACCCCTGCGCAATAGCACCAGTCCTCCAAAGAGGAATCTTGAATTGGTGAATTATGCCAAGCCCTCGTTTCTGAAACTAGAGTCGCGGCATCTGATGGCACTTGTCAGGCAGGACGACCAGACTAGGAAGGAGAGACCAGGTAGAAACTAGGGACGGGTGAGGGGCGCCAAGTGGTGCGGACCACAGTCTCAGCCCTGCTCTGATGGGCTGGTGGTGGGAGCCGAGGGGGGAAGCCCTTGAATACCGAGACTGGGGGCTGGGGTGACGCTGCAGCTGGAGTACTTTTATGTCTGGAAACTAAAAGGGCTTTTGAATTAAAAAAAAAAAAAAAAAAAAAAAAAAAAAACCATTACTTAGGTCGTCGCGTCAGCCATCAATGAGGACGGGGATAGCTCTTTCTGAGAAATTTTTAAAAGAGAGAGAGAGAGAAGAAAAAAAGAAAGGAAATGAAGGGGAAAAAAGAAAGACATAAGGAAAGAAAGAAAAGCTTAAACAATAGGTTCTCACCTCCATCCACCCCAATAAGGAGAAAATGTAGAACCCAGGAACTTGTTTTGATGGGGGCTGGGCAAGGGGGAGGGGGTGTCACAGGAAAACTCTAAAACCTTAGTATGTATTAGAGACTGCAATACATGTAGGCTTGACATTTAATTAATACCATGTCCTTGTCAATATGTGAAGTAAAAGCTAAGATTTAAATGTTCCTCAGCATACCTATACTTAAAGGGGAAGTGATACTCATAATGTCAGGTAAACCCATAAAAAATGTTCATAAAAGCAAAAAACACTGACGCTTTAACATACTTATTAAAAATTGAGTCTGGGGGTTGAACAAGTGTGAAGAGTGAGGTAATTAATTTTTTTAATATAAAGTCTGTCCCTGATTTTCAATTTATTAGAATCCAGATAATCAGTGCTTTCTTCTGATAGCCCTCTTCCTCTGAAATGAGCACTCCGTGTCCAATTAGCTGTTCATCAGCTAAATTCATGAAATCAGAAATGTACTAAATATGATGTCTGAATTGAAATGCAATGCCCACAATAATGTGTTCATGTGTGATTTGGGATATTGTAAGAAAAAAAAAAATGGTGCACTTCAAACTCCCACTCTTCTTCTTACCGTAGAGTGGCTTTTAGTGTTTAGTGTCCTGCTAAACCCATAAAAATACACTTTACAAAAGTCTTCCTTCAGTCATGTAATTGCTTGCAATGAACAAATGCTGACCTGAACAACCTTCTGAAGATCAGAAACCAGTGAACTTTCTCAGACCCTGAAATTGTGAGAAGGTTTAAGCTTACTCTTAGATAAACATATAAAATTTGACCTTTCAAATGGCACAAGAATGTGTGCCAAGAAGCATTAATGGGAGGGGGGAGGAATGGTTAATGTTTCCTATAACCTGTAATATAAAGGAGGACAGAAATAAATAATGTAAAAGGTGATGGGATAATTCATTACGTGGGCTCTATCTTAGTAGCACAATTGCAACTAATATACTAATTAATGAACAGTCGCATAGATCTTTGAGTTCTGAAAGTAACAAAAATATCTTTACAATAAGATATTGCTGAAACAAAGCTTATTTAAAATAACACTAGCAATCAATTTCTAATAAAATATAAGGAGAATAACTTACCAAAGGACATTTCAGGAAGCAAGATGACTGTGAGAAAAATATATCCAGGATTCAAACAGATATTCCATGATCTTCCAAATCAAAATAGTGATGAGCTGCAGGGTGGTGGAACTTTGAAAAAATCAGCAGTTCCTGGTGGCATGTAACCACCTAAAAACCAGTTACACAGAAAGCCATGAACCTCCAAGGAAAAGAAAAAAATGTGCGAGAGGTGCCTTTTATTTTGGGGGGTGGGGGCTTATTTGTAATGATCCTTAGGCAGACAAAGTGAAATTTACTGACTGTACATGCCCACACCGTGGGGGGAAATAGAAGCTGTGTAACCCCGGAGAACAGGAGTTGAAATACAGATAAATCTGCAAAGAGAAGTAAAAGGATGTGTTGAAGACAAGAGATAAAGAGAGAACTAGTGAGCAAAGCTCTAGTCATCCTGAAAGATACAGCAGCAAGAATGATTGAGGCTGCTGGGAAGGATCCAATGAGAATTCAAGAGGGCACTGCTTCTGAAATCCTGCTCTGATCTTCCCACTCTCAGTTCTTTAAGAGTTACCTGCGCTGGGAACATGATTATTAGGATTAATAGTATTCCATCAGTGTGTTTCACTAGGATTTCCCTTGAACTCCCTTGCTCGCAGCGACTGAGGGAGGCGTAGTAAGGAAGCCCAGCACAGCTAACCCCCCCCCCCCCAAATAAACCACTGTGGTCACTTTAGGATGACCAAATCATCAGCGATTTGCATGGGGTGGGGAGGAGGTGGGGGTCGAAGGGCTGAAGATGCGGATGAGGCCGAGTCGCCGGGCGCTTTCGGGGGCGCTGCGCCGAGGCGCAGGCAAGGGGGCTCGGAACCGCGGTTAGGAGCTGCCGCGGCGGCAGCAGGAGCGGTTTTCTCCCAGGTCCGGTTTTCTCGGAGGATGCTGCAGCCCGCGACTCGAGGCCATTCACCTCCATCCGAAACCTCAGCTCCAAATGCCTTGTTTCAGAAGCTAGAGCTTGGGAGGCTCCGAGGACGGTTCCCGGGGGAGCGGGTGACAGGCGGGGAGGCTCTCGCGTCCTCTCTGAGTCCTGCCCAGGGACCGAGGGAGAGGGTGCTAGCAGTGGCTTTGCTGCCGAACGCGTGGTCTTGCCATTTTCGCGTCCCGATACGGCCCACACGATCGCCCGATCGATCGGGTAAGATGAGCTTTATGCCTTCTCTCTTTTGCCCTCCATGGTTCCGTCCCTTCTCCGAGCCCAAACCCGAAACCCGAATCCTAGGTTCTCTCCTCTCTCTCTCTCTGTCTCTCTCTCTCTTTCCATTGAAGAACTTCCCTTCCCTCTTGGAAACCTACTTCCCCAGGGAATTGCTTGTGTGACTGAGGGGCCGGTAATTCTCTTTGCAGATGATTTATATTTTGGCCGTGAAAGGATTCCCCCTCGCCACCCTCGGTACCCTCCTTAGAGAAGATCCCTCCCTCCCCATGGGTTCACTCCCCGAGCTCGGATCTGGATGAAGAGCGCCGTGGGAGTCTTTTGCCCTCTGCTCGGTCTTCCTCTGGACCCTGATGCTTAAGCATTATCCGCCTCTCTCGCTCTCTTTTTAGAAATAGGAGGGAAAGGTAGAGTGGAAAATTGATTTCTTGCAGAGACTGAGGCGCCGAATGATAGAGGGAATAAACATTTGCCCTGGATAAAAATGTTCTTGGTAAGTAATCTTATTTTCTGCGGTTGAAAAGGAAACACATTGCTTCTCACTGCCCCATCCCCCACTCCATTCATTTATTTGCTCTCTGTATGTAAATCACGAGCTGGGTCAGTGCAAATTTTCTTTTCCTCCTTCCTCGGAGAATAGCAACCTGTAAGGGTGAATTTGAACTAGGGGGCTTTTAAGGAGGCCCTAGGAAGGCTTGAAGGCTCTTCATTTCTTACACTCAAAACCTACACACAAGTAAAGCTGATTTCTGATTGCTTGCAAGAAGAGGATTTAAATACCTCCTTTATTTCTTACTGTTTTTTCTTTCTGAAAATAAAAGAGTTTCAGGTGGTAGCCCCATGTCCAAGGTTTTCGTATCCCTTGGCCATGTTCTAAAATTCCATTCCAGAAATAAGAAAGTGTATTAAGCTAAAACTTAATCAGTAAGCTTTAAGTTAAAGGTAAGTTAGAGCTCTAGTGCCCCTTACTAATGTGTACATCTTTGTTCCAATTCTTGTATCAGATACAAATTATTAGCATCCAAGATAGCTGTTTGCATGTTGTGATGATTCCTATAAATCCAGAAAGCCCTCTGGTTTTCATGAGTCTAGAGCACCCCCAGCCTGCATTTGCTTATTATGTGAAGAGTGTAAAAGTAGGAGGAAGCCAAACAGCCCTGGATAGTGCTTACATCATATGTCACTAAATGTGCAGAATAGTACATCTTGCAAATTTGTGTGAACTTGGTTTATAAAGTGCCAGCTGACCAATTCGGATGTGAAAAACTAAAGGCGAATTGTTCTAAGAGAAATTATTGCAATTTTGCGTTAGAGAATGTATTTTACTGGTGTAATATCTATATTACTTTTTTCTCCATTATTGTTATGGTTTATAGTCTACAACTCTTATTCCCAAATTTTATTGATAAAGAATAAGCTAATCTGCACAAAATTTATTTCTGATATAAATAGGATAACCTTAATCCCAAATATCTGATATTAAAATTCCATTGATAAGAAAAGACTTCATTTCAGTTCAACAGTTTCCTTGAAATCTACTAGGAAATCACAGAAGAGATATAGTCAAGTATCGTATTTCAACAGTAAAGCAACCTGTGCATGTATCTAGTATCTAGTATCTAGTCTTTATTACTATCAAAATTGTCCAGGGAAAAAATTTCATGCATGTATTACTTTTTTTTTTCTTTCTTTCCTTAGGCTGTGTTCCTGCCCCAATAAGGATCTAGACCAGAAGACTTTCTTCAGTCATCAAATTTTACCCAAAAGATTACTATTGTGTTATATATGTCTGTTTTACACAGGTTGACAGATATTGGTAGGGGGATCTGAGGTACACACCAGGAGGTTGAATGTCTTTAGATTTGTTACAAATTCAACCTTAACAATTGTGATATATAGAAAGCATACTTTGCATATATGATCTTCTTATGCTGTCTAAACCTACTTACCTAAATTGCTATTCAAAAAAATACAGTTGTTTGTTGAGGACCCAACCTGACTTAAGTCAGAAAATGTAACATTAAAATTTTTATTTTATATGTGAAATGATTGTGAGGTTGCTATTCTTTTAAATATTTGGAGAATAAAAAGAACAGGATAAATACATTAATTTTGTGGTCCATGGTTCCTTAACTTTAACAAATTTTATAGCACTTAAATTTATTAAACTATCTAAGTATTTAGCATTATATTAAAGCATATGATGAAGTTCGATGAACCTCAAAATAGAGCCATAGGCTTTAACATCTCGTAGCTAGCTCTTACCTGGTTTGTACTTAGTTAGAACCATCTCAAAAGTTAGGTATTTTAATTTTATACTGAGACTGTCCTTTCCTGGATAATCTCAAGGCATATCTACCATTGGTATCAGCGCATTTTATATTACTGGTATTGTTTTTGTTTGCTCTCCTGGCTTCTTCTTTTAAATGTATAGGTATCACCTAATGTCTTTCTTTTTTTTTTCCTGCATCTTCATGTCTTTATTTTTTTTTTCATTTTATTTTATTTTATTTCTTTTCGGTGTTCCAGAATTCATTGTTTATGCACCACACCCAGTGCTCCATGCAACACGTGCCCTCCTTAATACCCATCAGGCTCACCCAACCCCCTGCCCCCCTTCTCTCCATAACTCTGTTTTGTTTCTCAGAGTCGAAAGTCTCTCATGGGTTTGTTTCCCCCTCTGATTTCCCCCCACTCACTTCTCCTCTCCATCTCCCAATGTCCTCCATGTTATTCTTCATGCTCCACAAGTAAGTGAAACCTATAATTGACTCTCTCTCCTTGATTTATTTCACTCAGCATAATCTCTTCCAGTCCCATCCATGTTGATACAAAAATTGGGTATTTATCTTTTTTGATGGAGGCATAATACTCCATTGTTTATATGAGCCATATCTTTATCCATTTGTCCATTGAAGGTCATCTTGGTTCTTTCCACAGTTTGGTGGCCATTGTTGCTATTGGGGTACAGATGGTTCTTCTTTTCACTACATCAGTATCTTTGGGGTAAATACCCAGTAGTGCAATTGCAGGGTCATAGAGAAGCTCTATTTTTAATTTCTTAAGGAGTCTCCACACTGTTTTCCAAAGTGGCTGCACCAACTTGCATTCCCACCAACAGTGTAAGAGAGTTCCCCTTTCTCCACATCCTCTCCAACACATGTTGTTTACCGTCTTTTGAATTTGGGCTATTCTCACTGGTATAAGGTGTTATCTCAATGCGGTTTTGATTGAGAATCTCCCTGATGGCTAATGATGATGAACATTTTTTCATGTGTCTGTTAGCCATTTGTATGTCTTATTTGGAAAAGTGACTGTTCATGTCTTCTGCCCATTTTTTTTTAAGATTTTATTTATTTATCAGACAGACAGAGATCAGAGATAGGCAGAGAGGCAGGCAGAGAGAGGAAGGGAAGCAGACTTCCTGCTGAGCAGAGAGCCTGATGTGGGGCTTGATCCCAGGACCCTGGGATCATGACCTGAGCCAAGGCAGAGGCTTTAGCCCACTGAGCCACCCAGATGTCCCCTTCTGCCCATTTTTTGACGTGGTTATCTGTTTTGTATGTGTTGAGTTTGAGGAGTTATTTATAGATCTTGGATATCAGCGTTTTGTCTGTAGTGTCATTTGTGAATACCTTCTCCCATTCCATGGATTGCCTCTTTGTTTTGTTGACTGTTTCTTCTGCTGTACAGAAGCTTTTGATCTTGATGAAGTCCCAAACATTTATCTTTCTTTTTGTTTCCTTTGCCTTTGGAGACATGTTTTGAAAGAAGTTGCTGTGGCCAATGTTGAAGAGGTTACTGCCTATGTTCTCCTCTAGGATTTTGATAGATTCCTGCCTCATGTTGAGGTCTTTTATCCATTTCAAGGTTATCTTTGTGTATGGTATAAGAGAATGGTTGAGTTTCATTCTTCTACACATAGCTGTCCAAGTTTCCCAGCGCCATTTATTAAAGAGTCTGTCTTTTTGCAACTGTATATTTTTTTCCTGTTTTGTTGAAGATTATTTGACCATAGAGTTGAGGGTCCAAATCTGAGGTCTCTATACTGTTCCACTGGTCTATGTATCTGTTTTTATGCCAGTACCATGTTGTCTGGGTGATCACAGCTTTGTAGTAAAGCTTGGAATCAGGTAACGTGATGCCCCCAATTCTGTTTTTCTTTTTCAACATTTCCTTAGCAATGCGAGGTCTCTTCTGGTTCCATACAATTTTTAGGATTGTCTGTTCCAGCTCTTTGAAAAATGCTGGTGAAATTTCGATTAATATGGCATTCTAGGCATTCTAGGTATAGATTGCTCTAGGCAGTGTAGACATTTTAACAATGTTTATTCTTCCAATCCATGAGCATGGAATGCTCTTCCATCTTTTTGAATCTTCTTCAATTTCTTTCATGAGTGCTTTGTAATTCCTTGAGTAAAGATCCTTTACCTTTTCGGTTAGGTTATTCCCAGGTATCTTATGGTTCTTGGTGCTATAGTAAATGGAATCAATTCTTTCATTTCCCTTTCTATATTTTCATTGTTATTGTATAAGAAAGGAACTGATTTCTGTACATTGATTTTATGTCCTGTCACATTACTGAATTACTGTATGAGTTTTAGTAGTATGGGGATGGAGTCTTTTGGGTTTTCCATATTAAGTATCATGTCATCTATGAAGAGAGAGAGTTTGACTTCTTCATTGCCAGTGTTTGAATACGTTTTATTTATTTTTATTGTCTGATTGCTGTTGCTAAGACTTCTAGTACTATGTTGACCTAATGTATTTCTTACCTGTTAATCCACTAAAATATCTAATCTAAAAGCAATGTTCAAGGTATATTGTATTAGAGAAATTGCAAATCAGTTTGCTTGCAAATAAAAAAATGTCAATGTGCCTTAGGTCGTTTTAACCCTAAAACAAATTTATAACAAAAATATAGTAATAGAAGTAAACTCAAATTGTTTTTTGCATACAAAAGTGAGTCAGTCATACATCACACACACGCATATATAATTTCCTTCATTAGAATATTAAAATTTATTCATTTTAGTTTCTGCTACATGTTTATTTTGGTTTTAGATCTGCCTCTTTGAATATCTCTAAAGTTTCTTAAATACCTAAGTGTGAAAGCATTTTCATGTCTTACTCCATAAGATGAATATGCTACTAAATAAACAGAGCCCATATATTTGAGTCTCGAAATACTTATAATAGTCCCCTGCCTTATCCACAGAGGACATGTTCTAAGACCCCCAGCAGATACCTGAAACCATGGATAGTAAAGAACCTTAAATATATCATGTTTTCTTTTACACATGCATACTATAATAAAACTTAGGCACAGTATAATAATTATTAGGCACAGTAAGAGTTTAACAATATCAATAAAATAGACCAATTATAAAAATATTTTGTAATAAAAGTTATGTGAACATGTCTCAAAATACTTATTGGACCATACTCACCTTTTTTCTTCTTGTGATGATGTGAGATAATAAAATGCCTATGTGATGAGATGAAGTGAAGGAATGACATAGGCATTGTGACATAGTGTTAAACTACTACTGACCTTGGGACTACTTGTCAGAAGGGGATCATCAGTTTCCAGAAACTGAAGCTGCACGTAGGATAACTGAAATAAGGGAAAATGAAACCAGAGATAGAGGGGACTACTGTATGTTGAAACCTGAAGGGACTTTAATGCCACTGAGTCTTAACTCCTTCATTATGATGAAGAAATTGAGAACCTGAGAGACTCAGTAATTAGTATAATCATGTACTAACTGGTAATCCACAGAACTTTAAATTTAGTCCTCCTAACTTCTTAGCTAGTATTCATTGTAAATCAATCAAATTCCATCAGTAGCTGTTAAAGCAGGTATTGTTTGAATTGGGATAAGGAGTAGATGAAAGAGAAAGTGGTACAACGATGAATAAATTGCATCTTTTTAGGAGTTGATTTTGTTGACAACTAATCCTCTCCACTGTAGGAAGTTTTTATTTCCCCATAATGTTTTATCGTCCCTAGCTCCCTGCTGTCCCTGCCCTCAATGACTGGGGACCATTTCTTAGTGCAATCTTACTTCCTCAGAAAGATTCTTAGTATTTTTGTACTTCACTAGGTTGCTCCCTAGACTACTACACACCTCCCTCCTTCCCCAACCGATACATCTACCTGCAGTGTCACACTCCATCATGTCACCTGTAGTTCTGCTTCTTTTTTTAAAAAAAATATTTTACTTATTTATTTGAGAGAGAGAGAGAGAGAGAGAGAGAGAGAACAAGAGGGGGGAGGGTCAGAGGGAGATGAAGACACTCCACGGAGCAGGGAGCCCAATGTGGGGCTCTATCCTGGGATTCTGGGATCATGACCTGAGTCAAAGGCAGATGCTCAACCTACTAATCACCAAGGCACCCATGCAGTTCTAGTTTTAAATTCCTTAGTAATGTAAAAAATAGAAATGCATCAAGAGGAAAGCCATCTCAAAATAAGATGGTTAATTAGACTTACATCTGAAACTACACACACACACACACACACACACAGGATATGAAATAAATGCGGAGACTCAGACAATATATTGTGATGAAGAAATTATTATGTTAAAAAATATTCCATTAACAAAGGGCATTCATAATAGGAAAGCTATAAAACTTCAGTCATTTAGGAATGTTCACTTTCTGGAGTATTGTTACCAAGTTACTTTTCGTGGAAATGACAAGCCTAAAGGACAAATACAACATTGAAATCCATTGGTGGTTATTGCTTCAAAGGGGTCCTTATTCTTGAGTTAAACAAGAATAGAAGAAAATCTGAAAATATTTTTACTCTATATAATATGCTTTTATAAAATTAAATTTTTACAGTATTCTGAAATATTGCAAAAGATGGGATACTTACAAGAAAGAATTTATATTGGTTATTTTTTGTATTGAGGATTGATACAGCATCTGTTCCTGATTAAAACTATTCAAGGTATAGGGGTAGAGGGAACATTCCTCAACTTCATAAAATGTATCTATGAAAAACCCATAGCGAATATCATCCTTAATGGGGAAAAGCTGAAAGCCTTCCCTTTGAGATCAGGAACACGACAAAGATGTCCAATTTTACCACTGTTGTTCAACATAGTACTAGAAGTCCTAGCTACAGCAATCAGACAACAAAAAGAAATAAAAGGTACTCAATTTGACCAAGAAGAAGTCAAACTTTCTCTCTTTGCAGATGACATGATACTTTATATGGAAAACCCAAAGACTCCACCCCCAAACTACTAGAACTCATACAGCAATTCAGTAATGTGGCAGGATACAATATCAATGCACAGAAATCAGTTGCTTTCTTATACACTAACAATGTTTTAAGGATTGAAAACAAAATCCATGCTTACTTAAAACCTACCTATTCTTGAATAAAACTTTCTAATTGCTAAAGGGAAAGATAGGTAGATTCATAGACTTTTTTTAAAGACTTATTTATTTGAGAGAGGGAAGGAGAGAGCACGAGTGGGGGGAGGGGCTGAGAAAAAGAATCCCAAGAAGACTCTTCCCCTTGATACAGAGTCTGACACTGAGCTCTGATGATCTCACCCCAATATCAAGATCTGGGCCCCAAATCAAGAGTCAGTCAGTTAACAGACTGAATCACCTAGGTGTCCCAATTTATGGAATTTTTTGAAGAACCTACTATAGGTCTATCATTTTAAATAGTTTATATCAACTGTGCAATTTGGTTATAAACATTTCATATATGAAGCAACAGTCTCCAAGTGTATTAATTTGCCCCAAATCACAAACTAAGTAGAAGATTCAGAATTAGAAATCAGTTGTTATGAAGTCTGGGTGGATTTCCACTGTACTTTCTACCACATATAAAATCCTGGGATGATAGAAGTGTTCTGGAAGCATTTGTTAAGTAGCATTTGTACTGCTGTAGATGTTTTTGTGTGACTAATAATGTCTTCACAACTGTGTAATAGAATTCAGAGCCTAATCTATTTCAAAGAACATGCTGCCTACTATCATTTTCATGAACCAGAAACAATGACTGTGTTTTTTCACATTTATTCTCAACTCCCTTGCTTTGAATCTGCACCACCTAGTACAAGACCTTACATAGAGAAGGAGCTCAATAAATATTTATTTAAAAGGTGAAATTCAGTGCTTAATCAAAACTTCCATCCTTAATATTCTTACAAGGGCTTTCTGTATTTAATTTTTACCCAACATTTAGAAATATTATTACTAAGTGAGAGCATTTTTCAAAATATTTTCAGAATATTTTGCATATATTTGGCTTTAGTAAGCCATGTTTAAAATAATAACACTTTGCTATTGCACAGGAGTTTATATTTTTATAATACCTTATTATCTGCCATACTCATTTAATCCTCCCACTATGTTGTAAGTAAAGGCATTTTGTTTATTTGAAAATAAGGGAAATAAAGTAGAAAGAAATTAAAACACTATTATTGATTACTAAAAGAAATAATTAAGCTACTTTTACTTATCATATTTTATTTCCTAACTTGTTGAGGGAAGAAGAAATGTGATGGACATATCAAATTGTTGGTTAATTTTATTAACAAACTCTATGGGTCTAAAGTTTTCATCTCTCAACTTTTGCAAGTAAAATATATTCATAAAAGTGAGCAATCTTTCTAATTTTATGAGCTGAATTAAAAATTATCAGTTTTTATAACATTTTGCTAACCAGAATTCTCAAAATTAAGATATTTGACATTAAAAATGATTATTTTCTAAATTATTTGTACTGCCAAAATCTATTCATGAGTGCAGTGAACAAAATATGTTCAATGCTATAGTGATTATATGGAGTAATGCATTATCAACTGACATGAGTAAATTTACACAATTTTTAAAATAACTTAAAAATAATAATATTGAAAACATTCAAGAAAATGATAAGATAGAACTTCCCTACAATCCTCCTTTGTATCCGGATTTCAATGATTATTCAGTGTGATAAAAAGAATACAACTTCCCAAAATATCCCACATTCTAATCTCCAGGATGTGCAGCTAGGTTACCAACCAAAAGGGGTTTTGTAAATGTCTTAAAGTTAAGGACCCTGAGACACTGAGAGAAGCCTAGATTACCTGGGTCTCCTTAATATAATCACACACATCCTTACAAGACAAAAGCAAAAGAATGCAGTGTGAGAAAGAGATGAGATGACAGAAGCAGGTGGCGTGATGAGGAACTATTAACCAAGAAATGCGGGCAAGACACCCCTTAGAAGATGGGAAAGGGAAGGAAAGATATGTTTCCCTAGAGCTTTCAGAAGCAATTAAGCCCTGCTGATCAATTTTAGAATTCCAACCTACAGAATTGTTGACTTAATAATTTGTGTTGTTTTAAGCCACTATACAGTGATAGGAAACTGATAGAGCCAGTCATGCAAAGAGTTCAAAAATAAGCAGTATGTCCTTTCCTCTCTAGGAACTCTCAGATTTAACAGCAAATTCTTGCTTTATGGCTACTCCATTCCTCCAGATACTGAATAAGCCATTGTCTCTCATCAGGCAGAAACTTGATTTCCTCAAGAACCAGGCTGATTCATCGAACTTGGTTATATCACCAATTTGGTGAATAAGAACCAGTCTATTGAACCAGTCAATAGTACTAGTTACCAGAAACAAACTGACAATTTAAGAACTCATCATACTGCATAGTTTTATTCATTTGATATATACTACTTAGCATAGTGTCTCACACATCTTAGCATCTAATTCATGCTGATTTGGTTCTAACAAATATTGCTATAGGTGTAATAAAAGAATGATCATTACCTCTGGGACTGTATGAAAATGAAATGGTATGAAGAAAAGATACTGAGCACAATAACAGTAAGTACAGAAGCCAGTGAAAATTATCAAAACATCCAAAGAAATATGAGATCAAAATGAGACCACAAGAGACTGACTGACAGGGCGTGGGAGGATTTTTATTTTCATGGAAAGATGGATAGGAAGCAATTTGATAATTTTCTCCTTGTGTTTTGTACAGAACTGCAATCAGGAAAAGAACCAAAACGTTTACTTAATTAGGATGCATCATTAATTTTAGTGTCTCATGAACTCCTAAGGCCTTTCACCCCTTGTAGAAATAAAAGAAACTAAGCTACTTGATTGCCAATTCTCTTGGTGTCTCTAAATCTCTGTAATGCGTGTACTTCCTATTCTGAAGAAATACATACCTTGTAGGAGGAAGAAAAATAATCCTTCACATTGATCATGGAGTTTTGCCTCTGAGGAGAAAATATGAATTTACAGACAAAAGCAATTTTAAAAGGCTATATAAAATGAATTCATTTCATATTTATAGAAGGAGCCCAAGCTTAAGAGTCAATTCAACAAATATTTATTGAGCATTTATTCAACAATCATTTATTGATAGTATTATATATAAGAAGCAAGGTTCTAAATGTTATAAGGACATAAAAATAAATAAGTTACAGTCTTTCTTTCCTGGTAGGAGGATAAGGGGAGTATACAATAAATATAAAGGTATTTTGACTCTATCCCGCATTCTATTCACATAATCAATCATCCTTTTATTAGAAATAAAAACAAATTTATTGTCATCTGTGGGCCGTGCACTTCTTAGGATAATATGCTGTTTGAATAAGATAACCAAAGTCATGGACATCAAGTGTCTTAAAAATACTGACACAATCCTAACAACAATACAAAAGAAAATAATAAACCTAGATTTGAATAATTGCTGGTGACTTTAGCTGAAGCATAAGATCTCTTCAGCAATATGTATATCATGCTTCACTGGTTTATATTGCACACTGCCTTCTGAAAGCATGTGTTTTTAGCTACTGCCTGCACTTGTTGGCAAGAGGAGTTTGCTTAGAGTTTTAGGAGGCAGCAGTTTCAGCAGGGTGATTTTTTTTTTTTTTTCAGTATAAGTTTAAGGTTAAGAAATCCAATGTTTTTAGATCAACCACAATTTTAATTTTGTGCTAATGCACGGTTCAGTTTAGTCAGTAGGATAGTGTGGTGATCCAATGCACAGCAATTCAAGGACCTAGACTCCTCTCCCCATCTGGTGACCTGTTGTTCCACCTGATCCTTAGATGTTATCTATTCATTTGGGAAATGAAGGAAAGACAAAAAGTGGGGGAGGGTTACTTAGGAGATTTTATGGCCCAGATCTACGAGTGGCCCACCTCATTTCCATTCGTGTTCCATGGACCCAAACACATTCTTATGACCACATCTAACTACAGAGGAAGCTGTAAAATGAAGTTTGGGGTCTAGAAAGAAGACAGGAACATAGATAGCAATCTACTGTACCGATAGTCTCAAACCAGAGTGTTCTTTGGTTGTGTGTTCAGTCCAGGACCGGAACTTTAACTTTGCTTATGGGAAGGAATTAGAGCAAAGAATTGATAGATGGTGTGTTGCTAGGGAAAAGAAATTCCAGTCCTTGCCAACATCTAGAATGGGCACTGCAAATAGTTGATACTTAATAAATATTTGTTAATGAATGAATACCTACGGCCTTGGGTGTTCCCATGAAATATCCCTGTACCCAAACTTGGCACTCAAATGTATATCCACAGACCTTATATTATGTACAAAAATAAAAGTGAAATAGAAATTAAGTTCCCTAAATATTGTAAATAGGAATGTACATTAACAATGTTGGAAGAACTAGGTTTACAGTCAATTTGCTGGGACACATGGGTGGCTCAGTTGTTTGAGCATCTGCCTTCAGCTCAAGTTGTGATCCCAGGGTCTTGGGATTGAGTCCTGCATCCAGCTCCTTGCTCAGGGGAAAGCCTGCTTCTTCCTCTGCCTCTGCCTGACATTGTGCCTGATTGTGCTGTCTCTCTCTCTCTCTCTCTCTCTGACAAATAAATAAATAAAATCTTAAAATAAAATTAAATAAAAGGAAAGAAAAGAAAATCAATTTGCCCATATGTGCTATAGACTCATAGGTTAATTTCCCATCCTCTCCTGTATCAATTGATGATATTCCTCAGGGACAAGACAAAACATATTTTAAAATAAATATTGTTTATACAAACAATGTTATAGCCCTTAAAGATTTCTTAGTTAAATAAAATAATATATACATTCAATTTTTTCTTGATTTAATTATAGTTTAATTATATGACACAGAAAGAAAAGCAATATATTCAATTAAAGACTGAGAGAGGAATGATTAGGAATGAAAGGTACAAGTTTTGGCCACAGATAATATAAAATAGCTTTAAATTACTAGTAAAAATATATTTTAACACTTATTGTTAAATTCCTTTGATAAGGTCTTAATTTGCTTTGATAAATCCATAAAAATACTCATTCATGCCTAGAAAATAATCCAGTATTTGTTATTAAGCCTGAGTAATTAATAGCAGATTTCTTAAAGTCACCATTTTCCTCACAAGTATTAGAAAAACATACATTTTTTCGAAGGGCTACTGTATTTGCCAATAAATGCAAATGTAATATAAAAGAAAGCAGACTCTTATGGCGCCTGGGTGGCTCAGATGGTTAAGCAGGTGACTTTCAGTTTTGGCTCAGGTTGTGATCTTGAGGTCCTGATAGGAACCCCACATCAGGCTCTGTGCTCAGCAGTTTGTGTTTCTCCTTTGCCTCCTGCCCCTCTCTCTGCTCCCTTGTCCTCTCTAACTCTCAAATAAGTAAATAAAATGTAAACTCTTAATATAATCATAGTGCTGCATATCCCACACATGGACACTAGCAGGTTTTAATCCGTCTTGATGATCGCATTAACATGTATTTATTAATTTATTATTTTATTAATTTATTTATTTTTAAAGCAAGAAAAGAGAGGGCAGGGAGGGGCAGAGTGAAGGAGAGAGTCTTTCCTAAGCAGGTTCCATGCCTAGGACTGAGCCCAACGCAGGGCTTATCTCATAACCCTGAGATCATGACCTGAGCCAAAATCAGAAGACATACGCTTAACCGACTGAGCCACCCAAGTGCCCCAACATACCTTTATATAAACAAGTTCTTAGTGAATATTCTCATTAATAAATTCTGTCTAATATATAACAGTGTATACAATTTATTGTTGCATTAGAATTCAGAAAAATGTATTTATTTGTGTATAAGTAAATATGACTTTTGTTTAATGCAATTTTTTTTATTCAATGCATTCACACAAAATTCTTCAAACATTATCATGACATTGTAGTATAACTATTGATCATGGTAGCTCTCCATCAGAGTTGGAAAATGCCAGTCTTAGCATCTTTTCCTAAAACTATAGGGAGTACAAAATCAGTAAAAGGCAGATAGCGTTTTAATCTTCTCAAGCTCCATTAAAAAAAATAGCATAGAATGGGATGCTTAAACAATAGAAATTTATTTTTCACAGTTATGGAAGCTGAGAAGCCCAAGATCAAGGTATTAGCATGTTTGGTTTCCCCTGATGGCCTTCTTCCTGTCTTCTCACTGTGTTCTCAGTCTGTGAAGAAAAGGCTTTGGTTTCTTCTTCTTTAGACAAGGGCACTGCTACTATTGCATCAGGACACTACCCTGATGGCCTCATTAACCTAAACTACTTCCTTAAAGCCCTACGTCCAGTGCAGTCACATGGAACTGAGGGGTTGTTAGGGCTCCAGTTTCTGAATCTGGCGGGGGGGGACCCAATTTGGTTCATAGCAGATAGAATGTGCAAAAAAAAAAAATGATCATTTACCTTAATACTAATTCGCGTTTAAAGTCAGAGTCTTTATTTTTAACCATCAAGCTAAGCCAGCAATAATTCACCCCTTTCTTCCTGCCTTTTTAAATGTGATAATGCTCAGATCCAGAGTATCATTTAAAGAGACGACTTGTGGCATTAATCACTTGTTATACATAATTCCTTACTACACTCCAGCATGAAAGCGATCACAAATGGGTAAACTCAGGATATTAGGCCAATCAAACAAACACACACGAAGATGTACTGAGACAAAAATTAAGGAAAATCACAACGGAACTTTTCTGAGACATTGTCAGCCATACAGGAATAATTAAATAGCTGAATTTCTAAAAGAAGTATTTTCATTTTCTCAACTATATCGTCTCCTTAAGAGATTTCTTAAAATATATTACATAGTTAGTATAACATGTGGACTGGCCTGGACTGGACATTGGTAGTGTTCGCTCATTATCTGAAATTCATTCCTATGAGTGAAGAATTCTTCCCTGAATGAGACCAGCTGGGACTCAGGAAAGCTTGCAAAGATGCACCTTTCCAGCACAAGCATATGTTCTAGGTTGGATAATCAGGTGCACATGCCTAACACTTTAAATCTCCAACTAGGAAGGCAAATCGTCACAAACAGTAAGAGACTGATTTTCATGTAAGCAGCAGGCACAGCAGCAGCTTTTCCTTTGCAGTTTCAATAGCGGCAGCAGAGCCCACAATGCCTGCAAGCAATATCCAATATCCTGTGGCACAAAGGGGTAGGAGGTGTAGGAGATGAGGTGGCATCAGTGTTGTCACCAGATGGAATCAGTGGTGTGATTTTTGCTTGGATCTGGCTACTTGCATTCTTTGCTCTTAATTGTTTTCTGAGCCTGGTTTTGTGACCATTATTAGAAAACCCCTGAGCTAATAAAAATCCTTCCAATAAACACACACTTCTGCTTAAATGATCTGCAGTTGTTTCTATTGCTTGTTTATAGGAAACCTATTTGCAAATAAATGGAACATGTATACTACCATTCCAACTTCTGTGATTGATGTGTATGAACAACCATAAACTATGTCCTACTAGACGAATGTCACAAAACTTTCCAAATCAATAAACTCAAAACTGAACTCACCATTTTTTCCCTCAAACCCTACTCTTCCTCTGCTGTACCTGATCTGTGAATGGTACCACCACCCAACCATGTTTAAGTCATTCTTGAATCGCTTGCTTACACGTCCTCTATATTCAATCATCACCAAGTACATGCAACACAGTAAATAGCTTTATTCTGATCAATTCTCTCTGATTGTATCACCATCACCTTTGCCAACGATATCATTACTTCTCATTTGGACAACTGAAAATACCCCCTAACTGGATCTAATCTGAATTCTCTACAACATAGAGATACTTTTTTCAAAGCTCATAAAGCTATCATCGGCCTGGTTATCATTCTTTGCCTTTAAAAATGTTCTTAGGGGCGCCTGGGTGGCTCAGTGGATTAAGCCGCTGCCTTCGGCTCAGGTCATGATCTCAGGGTCCTGGGATCGGGTCCCGCATCGAGCTCTCTGCTCAGCAGGGAGCTTGCTTCTCTCTCTCTCTCTGGCTGCCTCTCTGTCTACTTGTGATTTCTCTCTGTCAAATAAATAAATCTTTAAAAAAAAATAAAAATTAAAAAAGATAAAAATGTTCTTAGGATCAATTAATAATTCCTCAGTTTGGTTTATAAGCCACATGACCTGGCCCCAACCAAATTCTCAACTGCAGGTTGTACAAATTTTTTTACCCTTTTCGATCAAAACCCTACTTTATTTCATTTTCTTCTACCTGCCATGCTCCCACTTGCTTGATATCCTTTATGCTTGCCATTTGCCTACCTGGAATAAGATTCTTTTCATCTATCCTTTCATGTTTTTTTCTGTCATACAACAAAATAGGTGTCATTTTCTGGTGGGCATTTGGCATCTCTGACGAAGCAAAATCTCCGCTATAGGCCCAACATTGGCAGCTATGTAGTCATATTGCAGATAGGGATCACTAATTATTGTGAAGGAAATGAATTTGGTTTTCAACTCCATGTAAACCTGTAATTGAGTTAATTTCCCTTAGATGATGATAGTCTAACAGTAGACCAAGGTACCTGTGCTAAGCATAGTATCATCAAATAATCTTGTCAGTTTCCTTATTTTTTTATGAAAATAATTTGGTATGAAATAAGAATTAACTGCCTGTAAATATCTATAGCAAGACACAATATAATATGGCTGTTTTGGGAATTCTTTTTTTTTTTTTTTTTTAAGATTTTATTTATTTATTTGTCAGAGAGAGAGTGAGTGAGAGCGAGCACAGACAGACAGAGTGGAAGGAAGAGTCAGAGGGAGAAGCAGGCTCCCTGCGGAGCAAGGAGCCCGATGTGGGACTCAATCCCAGGACACTGGGATCATGACCTGAGCCAAAGGCAGCTGCTTAACCAACTGAGCCACCCAGGCGTCCCTGTTTTGGGAATTCTAAGTGACCAAAGTAATCTAAAATAAAACAACAACAACAAAAACTCTTGTTTTACCTCAAAGAACACAACACAGCTTGTGCTTTTTTTAAAAGATTTTATTTATTTATTTGACAGAGAGAGATCACAAGTAGGCAGAGAGAGAGAGAGAGGAGGAAGCAGGCACCCTGCCAAACAGATAGCCCGATGTGGGACTCGATCCCAGGACCCTGAGACTTGACTTGAGCCGAAGGCAGAGGCTTAACCCACTGGGCCACGCAGGCACTCCAACACAGCTTATTCTTAACCTTGACTGTGGAGCCAACTGTAAACAAACAAGAGCAAATGGTCGAGTGCACAAATGCCAGGAGTGTCAAAGTGTGAAAGGAGTGTTGAAGGTGAAAGTGTGAGTGTTGAAAGGGGATAGGAGTGATAGCAGGTGTGTGGGTCCCCGATGTCCTAGTACCTATCCAGAAGTCTAGCAGGGCATGATGTCACACTCTAGGAAAGGGATGCTGATCCTTAGGCAACATGCTCTCTTAAGCTGCATGAGTAATAAAGTACCCCCTCAACGTGGGATCAGGGTTAAGACACAACAGCAATGCAACAGGGCAGAATTTTGGCTCCAGTCCTATCCTGCCAGTCTAGTATTTGTGGATGGAAAAGCAGAAGCCTTTCACAGGCAGGATTGGAGGTCCAGGCCAAAGTCTTACTCTAGACCAGAAGCATTTGCCTGAATACTAGACTGTGATAGCTTTCCAGGGCTCTGCCTGAGCTGGCTTCTTTTATGGTAGGTCAACTTCTAGTAGATCAGTTTTGGTGAAGTAGACATTAAGCTTTTACTGATCTAATTAAAATGATGAAGTTTGAAGTAATTCTAATTACTATAGTAATCCTTAAGTATTTTCAATATTTTTTATAATGTTAATGGATCTGATGTAGTAATATTTTCACTCAGGCTCCTTATATTTCCCTCTCCATCATCATCATAGTCTCCTGTATTTCCTTTCCTGTAAATATGTATATCCTTGTGTAGTAAATCTGAGGTGGAATACAGTCTAAATTCCTCACCAATCTGTTTTTCAAAGGGTTTTTCCCTTATTTGTTTTCTTAAGAATCAGGCATTTTGAATTATAAACTATGTGTCTTCACATCTTCACATCTTCCCTGTGAAGATTGTGTTACCATTTGTCTAAAGAAATATGCATATTCCCCTCTGGACTGTGGGTTTTTGAAAATATATAATGCTGTAAACTTTTAAAAGCAAAACCATACTCTAGTTATAGATATTTACATATCACATATTTTTTCCACAATATACTATTTACATTTTTCCCAAGTATTATGAAATACTTAAAGGCATAAATCTCAACTTTTTGGTGCATAATACTACATTCCCATTAAATTGCAAGTGGAAAATACCACAAAAATTTTAAAATTCTGAGTTGTACATGATCAAATTTGGAAGTAATCTCAATTAAAGATTTCTGTCATGATTTTGAATTTTGACTTCAAATTTTCAATTACTATTATTACTATTCACATTTTTATTAGAAACTAGCTGTCATTTTAAACTGAGAAGGAAGCAAAATTAAAACCATTTTCCATACAGATTCTGAATGAATTACCTTTTAAAAAGATTTTAAGTGAGACAACATGAAAATGTCAAATCCTCCTGATATTTATCAAAATCATTCAGTGATCAAGAATAATGTAACTCCTAATAAAAAATGGAAAGCTGGAAATGTTATGCAAACTGAAAATTCTATTTATATATAATATTATATATATATTTATAGATGACATTTGTATATGATGAAACATAACTATGTAAAGCACTACATTATACATGTTTGTATCAAATTGAAAATTACCTTTTATAATTATGTAAAATTAGCACCATGTTTCAAAATACATTGAGCAATATACCAAAAAAACATATAACCATAAAAACATAAACATAACCATAAATCAAACATAACCAAACAACAAAAACATAACCATAAAAACAAAAACATATATAATATGAACAAAAAAAATTAGAGATCAAACATGTGTTGATTAAAATATGAATAAACATTACCTTGATAACTGTTTGATTAAACATTAAAAATAAATACAAAAAATTTTCAAGTAGATTATTATTCATTAATTAATTTTATGGATATCAGGATTTCTGCATGTAAAATTTATATTGCTTTATCTTCTCAAATATCTTAGTGTAATGCTGACATTTTGGACATTTTAATGGAAAAAGAAAGAATTCCAAAGTAAGGTTGAAAGCATATAGTCAAAATCTGCAGAGATAATTTGTGATACAATTTATAAAAGAGTAACAATAGTGCCTGGAACTTTGTGATTTTATTATTAACCTCCATAAATCACGAGCTCCAAAAACCATTCCTACATAGTCCGGAGGAAAGGGTGCTGAATACTATTTTGAGTTGGAGGGAAATATGATCTGTAGAAGCTCTTGAACAGAGAAATGGAAGGAAAAAGCTTAAACATTAGAATAAGAAAATGATTGAAGTAAATAAAGAGGCAGTGAGAGATTCGGTTATACAAAACCACCTAACTCTGGGCTTAACTGCTGCTCAAGTAGGAAAACATGTTCCACATTATGAGAGAGCTGAAAACAGAGGCTTTTCTTCCTCCCTTCCTTCTTCCACTCCTTTCCTTCCTTCATTCTTCATTCCTTCCTTTATTCCCTCCCTCTCTTCCTTCCTCTTTTTTTTTTAACTTTTTCTTTCTTTCCTTTTTCCTTTTTTCTTTTTTTTCACATTTTAGACTCCGAGCTGGCTTTCAAGATGCATCTTCACTAACACTGTAGTACAGAATAAAATTGATGATCACATATGGTTCCCAACACAAAACTTGCCCCCAAGGTTCCAGCACGCCATTTGAAGTGACACGTTCCATAGCGATGAAAGCCAATGAGTGAACACATCAGATGGTTCAGTGCTTTGGGGGAAAAACACACTTGTAGAAAACTACTGAAAGGCTGAATGACCAGGTAAAGAGTTAAGGAAGAGTCACAGGGAGTCCTTGGGGGAAATAACTTGTGATTCCTTACTCATGCATCCTGACTGTGAAAGAAACAGTACCGAATATTGGAAATTGATTCAGAGCGTATGAAGCCTTCTGGAGAACTTGGCTTCAAATCTGCAAGTCACTGCCACCCAACTGGTACTGTAATTGAGTCTTCAAAAGGCCATTCTAGCATTCTAGCAAACCATCTGCTTCAGAATGTTGGAGAGCATGGTCAAACCATTAAATTCCATGAGCCTCATTTTATTTGCTGTGAAATAATGATGAGACGCAATGCTATGTGGAATACCAGGATGATAGATGAGGAATTCTATAAGTCCTTGGGTGATATTTTTGGCAGAACATTGGGTGCAGGGAAGGCAGATCTATTTTCAGACTGTCCACTTGAATAAGATCAAAATACTTACCCTTCTAATATGGAAGCAGTCCAATGTAATCAACATGCTACCAGGTAGCTGGCTGATCATCCTGGGGAATGGTGCCATATGTGAAACTCAGTGCTGGTGTCTCTTGCCTGCGTATTGAACATTCACTGGTAGCCATTGTCAGATTGGCTTTGGTGAGTGAAAGTCATGTTGTTGAGCCTAAGCATTTCCTACATTGCTGCCAACGTGACCACTGGGCAGTTACAGGGGGCGGCTGGGAAAGAGGCTTACTGATACCCACACAGCAGGTCATCATCACTCTGTTACTTTAATTATTAAAAATCCTCCCTATTGAGGTCACCCTTTGATGAGCATTCATGTGGGACACAAATAACGTCACATTTTTTGCCCATTCAGAGGATCAATACACGAAACTCAAGCTTCCTTCTGATCGATTTTCAAATTATGTTCTTCCATCTCCCTAACTGTCCTGCCAAACCACTGGCTAAACCCCATGATTTGGGATTTAATTGCACATCTGATCCTCTCTCCTTCCAAAAATAGGATATTATTTGGCAATAAAAACGAAGAGAAGAAACTTGAAAACATGATACTATGTGTAAAATGAAGCCCATCACAAAAGATGCATACCATATGATTTCATTTATATGAAACTTCTAGAATTGGCAAATTCATAGCGACACAAAATAGATTGGTGTTACCCAGTGTTTGAAGAGAATTATTAATAATCATTAAGCTATCTTTTTGAGGCAATGAAAATTTTTAGAATTAGTGATATTTGTACAACTGTGTAAGTGTAATTAAACACTGAATCGTACACTTTAAAAAGACTAGTTGTATTTGAATTAAATAAGTTCAATAAAATTATTGTTTGCATTTTTAATGAAAAAAAGTGAAAAAGATAAAGAAGAGCTCCCATGATTTTTTTTTTTTTTTGAATGTGTGTAGGGTGGGGCAGAGGGAGGAGACAAAGTGGTGTGGTGAAGAGTGAAAAGAATATTGGTGAAATTTAGCTTCTATCTCATTTCTTCCTTGGTTTTTCCATGATGAGTCAATTATCTTGAATTTTTAATATCAACTGGTTTAGGGCCTGAGTCCAGCATAGAGCATTGCAAGGTGAATTTCTTCACCACAATTGGAAATTCTTCCTAATTTTCATTCATTTTGTAAATTCACATTGTTGTCTAGTTTAATATGTACATTTGCATAGAAACTTGTTACCAAACTTCCTGGTCTGGCTATCTTGTCCTGAACTCTTTTACTGTTGTTTGCCAACAAAATTAAGATTTTATTTTTCATTATTATTTGACACGTTGAACAGTCATCTCTTTTGGTAACCTTATAATCCTGGAATATTGATCTTACAAATGTAATAAATAAATAGAGAATAAAAATGGAGACCTAAAATTTAGTTTTTCTAAAAGTTAATCAAATGTGAATTTAGTCAATTTAGAATAATAGGAAATGTTTTTATATTCCGTGTACCTAAAACCTAGTATAGTGCCTTGTAGATGACAGCACAGAATTAACTTGGTGAGTTAATGCATTTTACTTATTAAATTAATGCATTTGACTCTTTACATTTTGTTTTTTTTTCTCCCTCTTTCTCATACTCTATGGATTTGAGAATGTTTAACCTAATATTTTATCCTGCTCATTTTATGTAACACTATGTCAATAGTGTGTTATGTTTTTAAATACTTTTTGCAATAATTAATTTCTTATGGTAGCATAACATTTCATTGTATTACTTTTAATCAACTTTATTTAAATGTCACTTGCATATATTTAAACACATCCACTGAAGCATGTATTTCAAAAAGTTTTAACAAATTTATATACCTGTGTAACCACTACCACAATCAAATTATAGAATACTTCTCTTACCCCCAAAGTTTCCATGCAAACACTCCTACTTCTCCACCCTCCCCTGGCCCTAGGAAACTGCTGATTATAGATTAAACCTATTTTGTCTAAGTTTTCTAAATTTCCATATAAATGGAATTCTACAGTCTGAGATCTTTTGTTCAGCATAATGTTTCTGAGATTTATTTGTATTGTTATGGATATCAGTAGTTCATTACTTTTTATATTTGGATAATATTACATTGCATGAATATACCACAATATGTTTGTTTACTCATTTGCTGATGTGCACTTGAATTGTTTCTAGTTTTCTGCTCTTATAATTATAGTGTTATGAACAGTCATGAATATGTCTTAGGATAAACTATTGTTTCCGTTTCTCTTTTGAAAATTTCTGGAAGTTGTATTACAAGGTCATAGAATAGATACAGGTTTAACTTTATAATCTGTCAATTTTTTTTCCAAAGTGGTTTTGCCATTTTAGTATTTCCACCAGCATAAAGAATATCTAAGTTGATTGATACCCTTACCTACACGTGGTATTACTAGTCCTTTTTAATTGTAGCTCTGAATGGGTATTTCACTGTGGATTTAGTTTTCTATTCTAGATGAATAATTTCAAACACTTTATCAAGTGAGAATTCACCATCAGTCTCTCTTGTTTTCTGCACAATCTTTTTAAGTAGTTTGTCCATTCAGGGGTACCTGAAGTGTCTCCCTTCAGCTCAGGTCATGATCCCAGAGCCCTGGGATTAAGCCCCATGGCTGGTAGCTGCTCAGCAGGGAAACTGCTTCTCCCTCTCCCTCTGCTCCTCCCCCTCCCAGTATTCTTTCTCTGTCAAATAAATAAACTCTTTAAAAAAATAAAAATCCTTTCTTTGCCATCTTTGTTGTTTTTAATTACTAAGTTGTAAAGTTTTCTTCAGAATTGTCAACACCAGTTATTTGACCAAATTGTATACATATAGCAACACACATACATATACATGAATAAACATACATAACATTTTTTCAGAGGAAAATCTGATTTTGATAAAGTCCAATTTATCATTTTTCTTTTATAATTCATGCATTCCATGATTAAGTGTTGTGGTAGGTACATTTACTGAAAATCAGTTGGCCATGTATGTGTGGCTGTATTTCTGGACTCTATTCCATTGTCTTTCTCTGTGTCTGTCCTTAAACTAATAAAAACTGTCTTGATTTCTGTAGCTTCATATTAATCTGTTGTTAAATTTATCCCTAAATATTTCATGATTTTGATGTCAATTTAAATGGCTTACTCTACATACATTAAGACTTCTATAAGTTCTTATAAAACAAATATAGGTCACCCAATGACATGTATTGTCTTTGCCTTTAATTTCTCTGTCTTTAATGGTGTCTCTGTTACTGTTAATATCCTTCTCTCATTCACTAGAATCTGAGATCTTTGAGAGCATGGAACATTGCATACTCACTATTGTATAAGCAGCAGAGCAAGAAAATGGGACCAGTTATGAATAAACAAATGAATGAATGACTTAGAGATGTTATTCTTCAGGAAGTGGAAAGGGACTTACAGTTCATGTAAATCTAAAAGTTATTAAGAAGAATTGTATTTTGAGGTGTCTAAGTGGCTCAGTCTGTTGAGTGGCAGACGCTTGATCTTGGTTCAAGTCTTGATCTCAAGGTTCAGGTCTTGATCTCAAGGTTGTGAGTGGGAGCCCCACACTAGGCTCCACATCGGATATAGAGTGTACTTAAAAAAAAAAAAAAAAAGAAGAAGAAGAAAAAGAAGAAGAACATTTATAATATTCATGACTATAAGAAATACCAAAATTTGTTTGGCAGACAAATATGGAATATCCATTAATATGACTGCAGGGTGTTAAATGATTCTAATGTAAATTATTTATGTATTTCATATAAATGTGAAATGACACTTGGAATTTATTTGATCCATACATATGCAAAATGCTTTTTGGAACAAAAAGGTTTCTATGGAGATTTCCAAATCTAAAATAATTTTCTGTTATTACAAACTATAGGACTCTACATCTGAAAATTTTTATGTAAAGCTATTTAGAATCACAATACTTTAAAAGATATACTTGTGATTTATCATTGCTTTTTCTCTACTTCTATCTTCTAAAATTGTTAATTATTAATTCTATGTTTAAAATTTGGTGGTAATTTCATGATTCAAAACTGAATTGAAGATTCAGATTTATTTCTATACATCATGTAATGTTATTTGAGGTTATTGATGTTATTTTTTATTACAATCCTAAAAATTTTCTGTTACTGACTTTAATATATTTGTCACTATCTTCTTAAAACTATGGGAAGATTAACTCCAAAACACATTTAAAATATTTTTCCCTCTCACAGTGCCTCCTGATTTTTCACCTTTTTTTTTTGTTTTTTGCTATATGTTTCATAAAATATACTCTGATGCCTGTGCATGTAACAAAATGTGACTTACTGATTGCCAACCCCAGAGTTTTCTGTCAGTCTTGATTTTGCTCAATTTATCAGTGGCCTTGCACACAGTCGATCAAAATGTTCTTACCATTTGACTTCATGGGGTAACAGTGATTTCTCATCTTGCATCTTATCTTTCCAATCATCGTTTTTGCCTGTGTAGCAAAGACACTTCCCAAGATTCCTAATATGCCACTTAGAGTATATAATTAATGATGAGGGTTGGTTGAAGCACCATGGGGGGCTCCTCACACTCTGCTGTGTGTCCTGAACTCACAGTCTACACAGGGTGTTAGTAGTAATAGAAACACAGGGAGCATTATATAGAGAAAGAATGTGTTACTTAATCATAATGTGTTTCTTCATAAATATTCCATGTTCAGAATTCTGGATTTTTGTTGTTGAAGCAGACTGGTTTCTATTGCAGATAAAAGCTCTTTATATTTTTCTTTTTTAAAGGAAAAACTAGATTTTCTTCAATTGGCTAAGGTTTTAGAGCAAATACATGTAAGATATTAACAAATTTAATATAATTAGTACATTGATCTTCTATATGACAAGACAATGAATTATTATACACTTAGAATTGGTTAAAAAAATATCTACAGAGAGACTGAAAACATGCCTGACCAGAACAAAGCTCAATTGTAAGATATTGTACATTTCCTTTTTAAATGAAATATGCTGTATAGATATATAATGCACTATCTTATTTGCAAGATGGCCTTTGCAGAGAGGCAGGCAGAGAGAGAGAGGAAGCCCCGATGTGGGGCTCCATCCCAAGACCCTGAGACCATGACCCGAGCTGAAGGCAGAGACTTTAACCCACTGAGCCACCCAGGGGTCCCTTAAGTCATTGAGTTTATTGACCTCTGCAGTATAACTCATTTTTAAAAATTACATTTGAAGAACTTAATAGGTGAGAATTATTTTGGAACCACAGTATTTATGAAGTGGAAGGAGCAGAGTTATAGGCGTCAGAAGAATCAGGTTCAAAAAACACTTCTTCATTTACCAATTGTGTGGCCTAATCCTCGACACTTTATGTGCTCCAGAATCAAGAGATGAGTACTAGATAAAATAATGTATGTATATAATGGATCTTTGTAAAGATTATGCATACTTAGTTGTGAAAGTTCTTTGGAGTTTTATGACAGAATGGGAAATCTAAGGAATTATTCTATTCTACAACAGCCATGCCTGAAATGGACATAGTTTTCAGGTCATAATAAAGGTAATAGAAGTCTCTAAGGACCACCCTACAAACAAACAAATGAACAAGTAAACAAACACAAGCTATGGCTTGTGGGGGTCAGAGTCAGGGCTTTGTGATCAAGGGATAGGCTTCCATGATTGGAAGCAAAAAGCAGGACCGAGCTGGGAAGGATGCATAAATAAATCAGGCCTGAAAACCTGGGAAAATCAGATGTAAGTTGGTGGGGGGAGTCAGGGCAGCAGAGGGTCAGAGTAAAGGTGAGAATTCCGGAACTGCAGAAATCCAAAGGCACTGTATTTCCCTGAGACATGGAGCACTGCTATGAGATTTTTAAAGTTTAGAACCCTAATGTGGAGAATCTGAGCCTGAAACTCCCATTTGAGTCCTATAAACATCTCTTAGTTGGAAGCACATTCTGACTGTTAGAAATAGCTAAGAAAATCTTTCTGGAGGAAAGAACGACATAGACACACAGAGTAAGCTTTATATACAAAATCAATTTTTGCCCACGTGCACCAGAACATCCACAAAAATATTGAGTACACTCTTTGCAACTGCAAATATTTTAAAAGCTTTCTGCAAGAACAGCTGAAAAAGAAGTAGCAGAAAACTCTATGGTGAAAATTAATGAACCCCATCTACCTTCAGCAAGATGGCTGAATCTTAGTAAGGTACTATTGCAAGTAGCAAAGGATCTCTTTCACCAAAGGAAGACTAGATAATTGAAACTAATGCTTCCACTGAAAATAAGTAGAAAACCCGAGTAAAAAGTAATAATCATCTATTGAGGACATCTGGGAGCAAACAAAGTTGTACAAGTTATAGGGACAATAAACAAAAAAATGGAAAACAAAACAGAACAGAACACCTAGAGGTCATTCTAGAATTCAGAGCTTCTTTTTCTGTAAGAACATCTGCCAATTCTGGAACTTTGGGCAGACGAGAAAATGAGAAGCTACCCAGGGATTTTTATGTCCTTTAAATTCTTGGGGGTAAAACATGGGGTCTACCAAAAAACAAAAGGGCCGAGGGAGAAAGAGATTAAGAGAAGGAGAGAGAGAAACAGACACAGAGAGACACAGAGAGAATCTGATTAAACTCCTAAACCAGAAACACATGGCCACTGACAACATGTGAACATATTCAACTTAGATACATATATATGTGTATATATATATATATATATATATATATATATATATATATATACTTGAAGATATGCTTCAAACATAAATTAAATGAATGTTTGACCAGCAGACACTCTGAAATGTTTCTTATAGGCAGAAGGAAAATGACAACAGATTCAAGTTTGAAAACACAGATAGAAAGGAAAAAGAATGGAAAAAAAATTGTAGATGAACCTAAATATATGTGTAGGTAAAACAAAAAAATATGATATCTTATTCTGAATATGTGTGTCTATGTATAATAAAACAAGAATGCATAAACTGTGAGGGGAATGAATAGTTAACACATTCTAAGGTATTTACCTTGGCCAGGGAGAAGCAAAATGTCAATTCTTGGTAAATCAAGTATGTATGTTGTAATTTCCATGATAACCACTAAGGAGAGAGTGGAAGAGTGATAGCCATCATAAATTTTTCTAAAAAATAAGACATGCATAAATCAAAAGAAGGCAATCTCAAATATAAGTTGCTTACAAGACACATAGCTAAAATATACATTTTCAAAAAGGTGGAACATAAAATAAAGAAAAAAGATATACTATTCAACATATGAACGAAAGGAAAGCTAGTATACCTATACTACTATCAAGTGAGCAGAATTTAAATTAATATAAAAAATAAAATATTATTAAAGAAGAAAAGGACAACTTACGGCAATATGATTTAATTCAATAGTAATATACAGAAATTGTATATTTGTGTGCTTTACACAATGAATGAAGAGGAATTATTAAAACTTATATCAGCACAATAAGGTAATAGATAAGCAAATGTTTAAAAATAGCATTTCCGGGGTGCCTGTGTGGCTCAGTGGGTTAAGCCTCTGCCTTCAGCTTTGGTCATGATCTCAGGGTCCTGGGATCGAGTGGTCACATCAGGCTCTCTGCTCCGTGGGGAGCCTGCTTCCTCCTCTTTCTCTGCCTGCCTCTCTGCCTACTTGTGATCTCTCTCTCTGTCAAATAAATAAATAAAATATTTAAAAAAATAGCATTTCCAAAATATCACATATAAGGAAATATTTATAGTGCTTGCTTATAAATTAAGGTCATGTCTCACTTAAGACGTTGATCCACAAAGTATATTGTTATAATAATTAAAATAAGCCTCTAGTCATATGGTGCCTTACAAATTATTCATGAAAACACAGAAAAAAGCTCACAAGAACATATGTATATTGATAATTATCATTATAAGTAATAGGTATAGATTAACACTATAGAGTACACTAACCAGAGGGTATTAAAAACATCATAACTATACAGAATTATCTCTCATTTTTCTAGATCTATCTCTATTTGGTTACTTCCCACATAGCTAGCATAATGTCAAATATAGTTTATTACATTTTTTATTTTAGATTTAAAAAATCTTTTAAAGAACAGACTCTTGTCAAAGATAACAAAATGTCAACTTTGCAACTTAAAGTCATTTTAGCATTTTATTTTTAAATTATTTAAAATATGAAATAAAAAAGATAAAAATGTGGAATAAATTAAAACAACCCTACCATATAAAACATGTTAATTTTTGCATACTACTTTGACATTTTTTTCCTAAACACCAAACACCACCATTTATCATCATGATACCATTTGATATACTGTGTTTCCCCCTTAATATTATTTTATAAAATTGTTAGTGTTGTTTGTTCATTTTATATATAGCAACTTACTACACACTTGAATATATTTACAATTAATTTGTAAATTAATATATTTTATATTTTATGTGTACTTTTAAATTCTGGTCATTTATTTTATATTTTTTATGTACTTTTAAATTCTGGCCACTTTTTTTTTTCCCTAAGGAAAATCCATAGGTATAGGATTATTGGGTTATAGACTGAATATGACCATTTTTATTACATAACTTTCCATAAAGGGTAATAGTATGTTTTTTCATAATAAGTGAACTGATATTTGATCTAACAACAACAAGCACCTATTGAGTATTTAATGCATAGAATGAAAGGAAATATCCTGGGACAGGAAGAAAGAAAACATACAGATACTGCTCTTAGAGAATTTATAATTTATTTAGCAGGCTGGAATGTTACAGTTCAAAGAAAGAACAGGAAACCTGGATGGTTCATTGGGTTAATCCTCTGCCCTTGGTGCAGGTCATGATCTTAGGGTCCTGGAATTGAGCCCCACGTGGGGATCTCTGCTCAGTAGGAAGCCTGCTCCCCCTCTGTCTGCCTACTTGTGATCTCCCTCTCTGTCAAATAACTAAATAAAATCTTAAAAAAAAAATAACTTTTCTGTTTTGCCTAAGTGCTAGAAGTCCATGATAATTTCTGATATTACCTACTTGCTACTAAATTAGTAGTAAACTTGTAATTTGAAATATTTATGTTTTGACATTGTGGATATTTTTAAATCCTTCATCCTACCTATATGACAATCGTAAGATGGTACAGGAGTTTCTCTTATATATGGGTTCCTGAAAACCCTCTTGTACAAAAATCATGCCTTAGAAATAATAGGGCTATGGGAATAATAGAGCTGTCAATCACTCAGAACCCAGTACCTTATGATCAGAGCCTTAATAAAAACAACAGCAACTATCCACTTCTTCACCAAAGAAAGGTGCTTCTGTGAGATTTTCAGTATTTTTTAACAATCGCTGCAAAACATTAATCTGCTGGGAAGAATGCATATAAACAAGCCTGTGTTTACTAGTATCATTCTCCTATTTACCCAATGTATATAAGCTAATTCATATTAAAAAACAAGTATGTTACAGAACAGAATGCATAGCGACCATTCCTTTTCTACAGAGAGCTTTACCAAAATTTGTTTTCTATTGTAAACTTTTCAAGGTCCCTTTTATTTGGAAATTTGGGGCTAAAAAGCCCTCTTTATTTTTAGTCATTTAAACCTCTAACATATTTTCATATTTAATTATCAGAATTCATATTTGTTTATGTTATATCATATACTTTTATTGTTCACTTTTTTAAACCTTATAATTAATAAGGACCTTATATTTAATACCTTCACTCTGCATGTCCATAACTGCATAAAGTCTTCCAACTCATATTCCGTTGTTCTCCATTATGTGGAATGAATAATCAGTTTTCAACATGTAGATTTGATTTGCCCTTGAATGACTATATAAAATGGTTTCCTTCCATATTTGTGAAGCAAACAATACACTTTATTAAACAGACTATTTTATTAAAACTATAATATTTAGTAAGCACTTAATTCTAATATCTTAGTAAATAAGCATGAATAGTTTATTTCACATCAGTAATAGATCACTTCTACTTTTCAATTCTATAAATAACATTCTAATATTTAAGATGTAATAATATTGCTAGAAGTAGGTAACAGATACCTAGGGACTGCTCTAAATTCTTATATAATCACGTAGTTTAGCACATATTGTGAGAGCAGAATTTAGTTTGTAGATTACAAAATGATTCCAACTCTGAACTAAATCACGAAGATGCCTTCTGGTCTCTCTTTTTTATTAATTCCTAGCTCTTCACTTTGCTTTTTTTCCCCCCTATTATCCAGCTTCCTTTCTGTTGTACAATAAATGAAATAAGACAGAATTCAGTTGGATGATGCTTGGAAACCAATGCTTTTATTTAATCAGAATAACAGGAGCCTTAATAATACAGTGATGTTGAGAGAATTCAAATCATTTTAGACTGCTCTATAATCAAGTTTCTATGAACAAAGCTCAGAATTAAAGGAAGAATTGTAGGGAAAAATCTCTTTCAACCTACATTAGTTTCTTCATCTCTCGATTTTTGAAGACTGAATTTAATATTAGGATGGTTAATTGCTGGAGTTTGAAACATCTATTAGAAAACTTAAACTGCAATTGTAAATATGACAAAATAGTGTTTCACAAAAGCAAACTTTTCAATCCATTTACTCAGTCTTCATGTACTCGGTTTTTATTTTGTGGCAGAAGAGTAAGGAAAGAAAAAAGAGAGAGAGAGAATACAGATGTAAACTGCAGAAATCCTGACATTCTGGAGTAAAGAAGAGAATCTTAGAAAAGCACTGCGGAACAGATACTGAAAAAGACAAGCAGTGTCTCAGAAACTAAAGAAAACCAGGATCACAAGGAGGAAGTTGTAAAGATTATTGAATATCACATAAACATCGGTCAAATATTGATTGAAAAGTTTCCAACCATTGCATCTCTCCCTACCCAGAGAAGTAGGAATGACCTTCTGCAGAGGAATTAATTGCACGTAAGGATAGATGTCAGATTTATTGCATTACAAGTGAAAGTGTACAATAAATACATGTGAAAACTGATGAAATATGGTTAAGGCCTGTTGACCAGTTAATAGTGTCGCATCAATGTGAGTTTTTTGGTTATGCAAGATAATGTTTTTGAGAGAAACTGTGTGAAGGCCTCACAGGAATCTGTGTACTATTTTTATAACTTCCTGTGAGTGTATAATTATTTCAAAATAAAAAGTATAAAAAAAAAAGAATGTCCAGTTCAAGTAAATTTGAACCCAACACTTTGATTTTATGTTCTCAGTGGAAAGAGAAAAAAAAACAATCTTAACCAATCAAACAATTATTAAATTCTACTTAATAGTTTGTTTTTCAGAATATTTTGGGTGTACAAATGCTGCACTCATTCAGGCAATATTGTAAGACGATGCTAGTGAGTAAATATACTGATGGTGTTGGGAGCCAGAATCCTCGCAATATAAGAAGGGAATAAAAACATATTTTTTTTTTAGTTTGAATAATTGAACTTGAATAATTTTTCAAATGATACAAGGCAAGAAAGGATTCTGTGGTGTTAGATAACAATTAGAAATATCAGTATAAATTCATAATTTCAACATATATTAACATATTTTAATAATATTTATGTACACATAGTTCATAGCTTATTCATCAGATAATTTATGTATATGCTATATAGAAGAAAGAAGATAAAAATATGGAAAGGGGTGTGGAGATGGTGCCTGGGTAATTCATTTGGTTAAGTGACTGACTCTTGGTTTGTTTCAGTTCAGGTCATGATCTCAGGGTCTTGAGGTCTGGTCCTTGGTGGGGCTGCATGCTTAGCTTGGGGTCTGCTTGAGATTCTCTCTCCTTTCCCTCCACTCTGTCCCTTCCCCTTACTTCTGGTTGTGCATTCTCATTCTCTCCCTAAATAAATAAATGAATAAAATCTAAAAATATATATCTACGGATTGAGGTAAGGCATGGGAGATTGCTGACTTTATGGTTTTATGAAGGACTGGGGATGTGCTCATTGTCACTGAAGAATAATTGTTCCAAGTCTCTTTCAGTGGGCAAAGGCAGGAATAAAAAGGTCAATTTGATCCCATTCATACCAATTATAAATAGAGTGTGTGATCATGTATAAGTTGGTAAAAAATGTTCAGGGTTGTATGTGTGTGTGTGTTATAAAAGAGTGGGAACACATGTTAAAGTAAATGTAGCAAAATATTAACAATTGGTAAATCTGAGTAATGGATTCATAAGTGTTCTCAGTCATAAACTTGACACTCTTCTCAAAGTTTGGAATTATTACAAAATTAGCATTAAGAAAGACCAAATATCAGATTGATAACTAGAAATGGTAAGTAAAAACTAATAATTTAAAAAACTTACTTTTGAGAAAATTTTTAATTAAGTGATAATTAAGGAAATAAGGGCACCTGGGTGGCTTAGTCGTTAAGCGGCTGCCTTCGGCTCAGGTCATGATCCCAGGGTCCTGGCATCAAGCCCCACATCAAACTCCCAGCTCCATAGGCAACCTGCTTCTCCCTCTCCCACTCCCCCTGCTTCTGTTCCCTCTCTCGCTGTGTCTCTCTCTGTCAAATAAATGAATAAAATCGTTAAAAAATGGAAATAATAATTTAAAAATAGTAACACTCAATTTTTAAAAAAATATTTACTATCTGTCATGCATTTCCAAAATGCATTTTATATATGCTTCATTCACTTAATCCAGGCAAAATCTTGTGGTGGTAGGTTGTTCTCCCAGCTTAACAGAGGAGGAAACTAAGGTTTAGGGACTTTAATTAGCCTAGCTGAAGTAACTTAGGTGATAGTTAGAAAATTGGTTCAAATAAAAGCAGTCCAATTCTACAGCCAGAGAGATCAACTATTGTAATTGATGAAGTAAATATCTTCATATAGTAATGAGAAAAACCCAAAGTGTAACAAACAGTGAAACCACAAAGGGTATTTCCCTACCATAAGAGATATTGGATTTCAAATTACATGTGGAAGGGTTGGCCTCAAGTAGCATAAAGGTTATTTCTCCTGTGGTACCTGGAATTTACTGTGGCAATTGAACAGGATGATTAAAATAGGTATTGAGATCATTTATGTAAAAATTACTTACACATTTAGATGGAGTTATATTATGTATCTACTTGAAAAGTCATTATTGTTGGTGAAGACTAGATATTTCAGTCAACTTAATAGGCATGGACCAAAACTGAAATTCCTTTATAAGCAGCCGACTGCTTTTCATGTTTACTACAATAATTTCTTGAGCTTAAACATAGCATCTAGCATAATACTATGACTGCAAGTATGGCATTAAAGTAGAGAAAATATGGCATTTCATTGTTTATAACTTGACAGTAGAAATAATTTTATACAAGTAGAATAATACAGGTATTGGATAATTTAATTCAATTAGTTACACATATTTGGTTAATAACTGAGAAGCAGCACTATTCTTTTAAAAGAGTACTTATGAGGGCGCCTGGGTGACTCAGTGGGTTAGGTATTGATTTCAAATAATTAAATATCTTTAAAAAGAAAGGAAACTATGAGATCATAATGACATGTGTCCATATTGTATATTTGTGAGATAATCAGGTAATATGCTATATTAAAATATACATATATAAATATAAATGTACTTGATAGAGAATATGTGCCCTCTTTAACAAAGCTCAGAAGAAATTAAAATTATTTCCACCAAGTGCTGATTTCCAGGCTTACTCATATTGTGACATACTTTTGATTATTATTCTGTTTTCCTGCACATTTCTAAATGTGGTTCAGTAAAACGCTTGGGTTTGTTTTTGTTTTTGTTTTTGCTTTTTTGAACCACTTAAGTAACAACACAATCATGACATCTCTCTGCTTGAATCTTTTTAATCATCCACTTTACTTATAGGGTTTTATATAAAGTCCTTGAGTATGTTCACAGTGACATTTCTTTATCTGCATTTCCCTTCATAGTATCCTACCTTATCTCCAGTCAGTCCCAGTACTGATTTTGTTTTCATTCTTTGTGTTTTCTAGACATTCTAATGTAGAATAAACATACATCACACATATGATACTTCAGTAATGGCTCCTAGCATCCTTCTCTGTGCAATTTTACAAAAATTGTGGACTCTAGCATTTTTATGCAGTTTTCAAGGGTACGTAGAGGTAACTAGAATTTCTTTTAAAATATTAAATATTAATTTCCATAATATACCATAAGATATATTTCCTACAAGAATGAATTCATGGGACACTTTGAGAAAATACAGTAGTGTAGAAGAGTTTAGTTGCTTCTTACTTAAATCTACAGCAGGACAGAGAACCAACAGAGATAGGGCTAGTGGGGATTGAATCAAGGAGGTAAGGCATGTGTTGAGAGAAACTTTAGTGTGAAGCCTTGGCTGGTGAATCAGGAGTACGTAAACCATTGTATCAGCGGTGGACAGCAACAGGATGCACTGTGTACTTTCTTGGCTTGAGAAGCCAGAAGACTGAAAGATGGACAGTCTCAAAGAAGAAGTTGGTCTTTGAGGGCAAAGGGAATTCTCCACAAATTACAGATCATTCAGATTTCAACTTCATCATTGCTACCCGTTCTAAGTTTTCAAATTGCAAGTCTAAATTCAATCTATTCTCAATTGCAAAGTGCTTATTTTTTATCAGAACTGGTTATGGAGTTTGCAGGTTCCTAAATCTTTCTGTTTCCTTCTTTTCTCATCTGATTTCTGGGGTGGCTCCCTTGTACTGCCGTGATAGGACATAAATTTTTATTTATATTATCTTCTAAAAAGGGACAGATTCCTGTCATTGGAGGAAAAATTAAAGTCCTTAGACTTGTGTTTGGAACCCAAATGGACCCCCACTACCCTGCCCCCAAAAACAGAAAAAGAAAGGAAAAAAAATTCAGGATCTAATACCATCTAAACATATTTATAAATAAAACACATGCACACATTTTGATATAAAATAAAGTATTCGTAGCTCGATTTCAACAATATATTCTAAGTGACATTTTTCAGGTCACAAAATAACAATCAGGTCACTAATGGCCATTAAAATTGGACCGCAGTCACTATGATCAGCCCAGTTGCAGCAGTGATAACTGGGCTGGTTGTGAAAACACAACTTGATTATTTTCATGCTCAGTTTTTGACATGTGACACAGGCAGAGAATTGTTAAAATTCACAGATTCAATCCCACCCACCCTTTTGACATTCACTGTCAGAGCACAGGGTTATTTCCTTATAGGCTTTGGCATGTATGCTTCTAGGTATAACAGATTCCTGCCACTGTGTAGAAGAACAAATATCCGCCATGATGTTGAATGTGATGAGAGTATGTGAATGTGTTAACTGATGGGGTTTCTGGAATTTTACCTCTCCAAAACGAAAGAACTTCATTGTCTCTTCAGTACTTTCTCCAAGTCATTGAACTACAGAACTGTAAGAACTCTTATTTACCAAAAAACAAAACAAAACAAAAACGAAAGAAAGAAACACAAAGTACACAAGCAACCTCTCTTTCCTCTGGTCTGTGAAATGTGGTGAATGTTGGAATGAAATAAATAAGTACAGAGACTTGACTCAGATTACAGGTTCCAACATGAGTTCTAAAATTGTGGACTGGTCTGTCTAAATTTAGTGGCTCTTCTGTCTTCCATTCTTCTCTGATAATCTGCATGATTACCAGCTAAGGATCATTCAAAAAACTGATCCAGCAATTTTGGTCACTCGTAGCTTGAAATCTTCAGAAATGATGAGGGTTTGAAGCAGTGTTTAAAAAAAAAAATAGCACAAATTTGAGCTATATGATAAGCTAGCTCACATGCTGTTTCTAAGTGGTTAGTTTTGTATTCCTCTGGAAAAAATAAGAGAAAATAACCCAATTTCATTTCGTTTATTCATAAATCTTAAGGTTATTTTGATACTTAAGAAATTGGGGAATGAATAAATGGATTTTATTGCAAATGTCATAGCAGTACTTCTGTGCCTGGTAGGGACTTAAGTTATATGGTAATACATATTTGATAATAACACACAACTAAGGAGATCATAGGAAATTTGCAGTACAAGTAAGTGTAGATTAATATAAGTAGATTTTTATTGAGTAAAATATAAACATCATATTATATTTTATACAAAAAAAGAAATGGGAAATGATGATGGTTATGAATTATATAACAAAAAGCACAATAAATTACACGAAAGTAAGAATCCTAGGGAAAAGTGCTAAACACCTCTAAGATGATCGGTTGCAGTAAAACATGAAGCCTACCCTCTTCGGTATTCCTCTTTCTTTCTTTCTTTCTTTTTTTTTTTTAAGTTCTGAAATAGGGCTGTTTTGCCATAGCTAATTCTAATTGACCCTTCTCCCAAATTTCTTATCAATTTTGTAATTGTTGCTTCTCTATATGAATTTTGGTGGAATTATAAACTAGAGGTTTTGCAATTAGAAGCTCAGATGCCTTAAAAAAATCTTTTATTTGGCCTGATATGTTTCACTTATACACCTTTAAAAAGCAAACCAAATAAATGTATTTATTGAACCTATAATAATAATAAACCTATTTAGAATTAGTTCTAAAGAAATAGAACTTCTTTAGTATATAAAATATTCTTAGAAAAAAATCAAACATTTTTTCATAATTGAATACACTTTATATCTTTTGTACATCTGATTCATTCTGTCTGATGCACAATGACACAAAAACTTGATCATTTCTCGTTAAGTTGTATAATTTTGTTATTTCTCAGTCATATCAAATTTAACTCCAATTATATTCAGTATTATTTTCATTTTATACTTTCAGCCCTTCTGAATTTCATGCTAAGCATCCAGTGGCTTATGGAAACATGAGCCACATTTGTGGGGAAGAGAATATACAAGACTATTGTTTTTTTCTTGATGCTATATTAATAACATTTAAGATGCAATCAGTTTCATTTGATCCTTAGGAATTATGACTTCATTGCCAATAGTAACAATAGAGAACTAGTTAGCCCAGAAGACTAATCAGCTAGAAAAAGAACCAATCGCCTTGATTCCTAATTTGTTAAACTAGAGCTTATTAATAACATACTTAATAAAAGAAAGTTCTTATTCTTATTGGCTCTTTGCTTTCCTTTCTGCCCCCCCCCCCATATTTCTTGGCTATTTTATTTGAAAACCCTTCCTCAGCTTATTAATCTGAGTTAAGAACCATCTTTTGCCTCATCTTTAAAATTGTTATGGACAAAGATGACTTAACTTCTCTTGGTTTTCTCATACTTGTATAGCATCCACAAAAAAATTGGCTAGCATTATTTTATATCAACCATACTTTCTTATGATGATTGCATGCTTATGAACCTTTCTGTTACACACACTGAATCCCTACTCCATATGAAATAAGACTGGAGGTCAAGTAACCATCAAGCAATGAACTAACCAAAAAAATCTTTGGCTTTTTCAACTTACCTATAAAATGTTTCCTTAATTTCATTGCTCTAAGTATGTCAGTCTTTTGAGGACACTGCTTCTCTGGTCTTTTTAAATATTAACTGATTTTTTTTTTTCTCCAAACAACTTTATAAGTTCTAGGGTTAGTAGATATGGTACATATTCTTGTAGCTCACAACTTTCCTTTAGGAGTAAATGTTCATTTTGAGGCTCATATAACTGGAATAGAAACTTGCCTGCCTTTCTTTGGTACGGCAGTGATTTCTCCCTTTATCGTCCTTTAAAGACACTGTTCTTGATTCTATCTTTCATTCTAATACAAGACCAGTTATCAGTCCTGTAGGGTGTCTTCATAACCACAGGAATGGGCCCTCAAGGCTCTGAACTCAGTTTTCTGCTCTCCCCAGACTCAGTGACTAAACTCCCACTTTCCTCAGTGTAATAGGGTTCTCCAGAGAAACAAAGATTACAGGAGATGTATTAGAAAGCCAATTCCAAAGAAGCCCCAGAACTAGTCTGGAAAATTTATTCTTAAAATTCTCATCTTCTAAAGCCACTCTCAAAACTTAAATATTATTAGTCAGGATTCTCCAGAAAAAAAACCCATTACCTTGTGATCCCATGATTATGAGGCCAAGAAATCCCATGATATGTTATCTACAAACTGGAGACCCAAGAAAGCTAGTGAGTGGCCTATGTTGATGATCTGAGAGCCAGGAGTACTTACCACAGAATAACAATGCTTAGACTTACTCAGTTAAGCAAAGAGAGAATTGTCTTTTCCTTTACCTTTCTGTTTTATTCAGGCAACCCACCTTGGAAAGGAACATCTACCTTATTTGGTTCACCAATCCAAAGTTAATCTCTTGAGGAAACACCTTCATAGATAGACCACGTGTAGAATGCGGTGGAGTGCAGGTCTTAGTAAGAATAGAAGTCTGAAAAAGAGCAAAGGAAAAAAAAAATAAAGGCTTTTTTAATGGGGTCCCTTCAGTTTCCCTGTCTCGCTTGAGTGTTTTTTCCTTGATAGCCCATAAGTTAAATACTGTCATGTAAAATTAATAATACATAAACATGATATAAAGTCAACACATTCTATGCTACATTAAAGGAAAAAGAGATAAAAGAAAACAAAGACATTTACACACACACACACATCCATCTATTGATCATCTACCTATCTATAGTTGACCCTTGAATAACACATATTTGAACTGTCTACTTATACATGGATTTTTTGATCAAATCAGTACAGCACTACAAATGTATTTTTCCTCCCTTATGATTTTCATAAAAACATTTTTCCCTGCTTACTATATTGTATCTAATATATATTGTATTAATAATATTGTATTTTATATTATACATCATATTTTATATCTTAATTTTATATAATACAAAATATATATTGCAATATATATTGCTAATCGACTGTTTATGTTATGTTTTGGGAAAGTCAAAATTATATGCCAATTTTTGACTGTGTTTGAGATCAGCACACCTAACCCCTGTTAGTTCAAGGGTCAACTTTATTATGTTTGTTCTAACATTATCCCACCTCCTTATTATGCATTTCCACATATGTTCCCAAGATTTATGTTGATATAAATTAGAATACTCAAGTAGTTCTTTTGGAGTGTAATATATCTCCTATGGGTCATATGTTGCATCTCACTTTAAGGGCTGCTGGGACTACAGTCTAGTTATAGGTCAGAAGCAAAGAATACAAGTGTGGATGGTACTAAGAAGAGTCAGCATTAGTCAAAAGTCACTGCCTCAGTGGAAGTCTTTACCATTCTATCAAAAAAATGCAGAATATACGATTAATCTTATTATACAGAGATGAAAAGTCTTACACTACTGTAGACAGAAAAGCCTGATACCACTGGGGGTATGGAATCTACTTCCATTGGCGTGGGGGAGACCTCTCCTAATGCCAAAAAGAAAACCAAAACAAAATGGAGGGCATGGCTGGCTTAGTTGGTAGAGCATGTTGACTTTGATCTCAAAGTCATGTTGACTTTGATCTTGAGCTTAAATCCCATAGTGAGTGAGGAACCTATACTTTTAAAAAAACCTTTTTTTCTTTTTTTTTTTTTTAAAGATTTTATTTATTTATTTGTCAGAGAGAGAGAGAGCGAGAGCAAGCACAGGCAGACAGAGTAGAAGGCAGAGTCAGAGGGAGAAGCAGGCTCCCTGCGGAGCAAGGAGCCCGATGTGGGACTCGATCCCAGGACGCTGGGATCATGACCTGAGCTGAAGGCAGCTGCTTAACCAACTGAGCCACCCAGGCATCCCCCCTTTTTTTTCTTTTTTTTTAAAGTTGAATCTGTAAATCAACATGAGGAAACTAACATATTAAAATCTTCTAATCCAAAAAATAAGGGAGGGAAGGAAAGAAGGAAGGAAGGAAGGAAAGAAAAAAAAGAAGGAAGAAAGGAAGGGAGGTAGAGAAAAAGGTAGGAGGGAAGGAAGGAAGAAAAGAAAAAATGATCAGAATTTAAGAGCTCCACATCCCTAGATTCATCAGAGTCTCTCTGCTTCAAATTGTAGGATCCCATTCTTCCCTAATAAATGCCCTCATTTCTTTCTTTCTTTTTTTAAAGATTTTATTTACTTATTTATTTATTTGACAGATAGATCACAAGTTGGCAGAGAGGCAGGCAGAGAGAGAGGAAGAAGCAAGCTCCCCACTGAACCGAGAGCCTGATGCGGGGCTCGATCCCAGGACCCTAAGATCATGACCTCAGCTGAAGGCAGAGACTTTAATCCACTGAGCCACCCAGGAGCCCCAAATGCCCTCATTTCAACAATAGACATCTTGTGAGACTGAGAGTTTAACCTGCTCTGTAGTTCAGCCAGTCATAGGATGAAATTCTGTGTTGATTTTCATCAATCTCATCTTTGCATCTGCAAGAGATAAGGGTCTACTTCAAGGACACAGGCTTGAGCTTGGAATTTAAATCCCTGAGTTCATTCTTTTCATTCATCACTTCATCCAGTGACATTGGGTGGAAGCAGCCAAGTTTATGATATTTGTAAGTTTTCCAAAAAATGTTCCAAAGTATCATATTTACTGTCACCCAGCTCCTTGCTTTTTATACTGTTGTTTAAGAGTAATAATGCAGATAGTTACATATCTCTTTTGCTGGGTCACATCATGGACACTATGAACTGTCAATGCTCTTTGCTACTATAAATAAAATCATTTGTGTCTTTAAATCTAATCAAATTGGAGAGCTAATTCCAGAAGCCCAGAACTAATTGGAAAACTCACCCTTAAAACTCTGTTTCTCTACACCTACTCTTAATACCAAAATCTATACTAGGGAACAGAACCAGCGGTATGTATATATGATTTATTATAAGGTGTTGACTCATGCAATTATGAAGGCTAAGCCCCATGGTCTGCCATCAGAGACCCAGGAGTATCAGTGGTATATTTTATTTTATTTTTATTTTAAGATTTTATTTATTCATTCGACAGAGAGAGATCACAAGTAGGCAGAGAGGCAGGCAGAGAGAGAGAGAGAGAGAGAGAGGAGGAAGCAGGCTCCCTGCCAAGCAGAGAACCCGATCAGTGGTATATTTTAAATACACCTGAGAATCAAAGATAAAATGATGTAGGTTCTAGTCAGAGTTTGAAGGCCCGAGGACAAGAGGGCTTGTGTCAGACAGATTTTCCAGCTCATGTAGTCATGCAGAGAGAATTCAGTTTACCTTTTTATTTTTGTTCTATTCAGGTCCTCAATGGATTAGATGATGTATGTGCCCATTGGGAAAGCCATTTGCTTTACTCAGTTCACCAATCCAATTGTTAATCTGTTCCAGAAACACCCTCATATACACACTCTCAAAATAATGTTTATTTAACCAGATATGGACATTCCTTGGCGCAGTCAAGTTGACACATAAAATAAGCCATCATATTCAGTCTTTCACATCCATGACCACACTACCTCATCTCACCTCTTCACTGACATCCTTTTGAGAAGTGGTTGGTACTTACTGCCTCTACTTCCCCATCTATAATTTATTCTTCAGTCTATTTCCTTCTTTTTCCTTTTCCTTTGGCAGTAGTGGCTTATTTTCTCTTTCTTTCCTCACTTCAAAATTGTTGACTGCCAAAATTGAGAATTATGTTTTGTTTAAAGATTTGTTTATAGATTATGTGACTGCCCTTTTCTAGACCATTAGGCACTGTTAACCAGTACCCATTTCCTCAAATTGCTTTCCTTTTTTGTATCTTTGTGGCACCTAATTTTACAGCATTTTAGTGGCCCTTATTTCTCATTCTCCTTTATTGTTCTTTTTCCCTACTATTCTTTTTCCTTAAATGTTGGTGTTTTCCAAACTCTGTCCTTTCTCCTGAGCATACTCTAAGTGAATCTCTAATAGATTTTTTATAGCCTAACACCACTCCCTTAACACTATGCTTTAAATACAATGTTCCCAAACTTCTCTAATGCTGTAAACTCACTTAGAGAAAATAATAAAATATAGCTGTAGAGCTTATTAAAATCTATAAGAGCCTATTACAACAATCCCCTAAATAACATGTCCTATTCTGTTTATAAGTTTTTGTGATCTGCATCCTAATAGTGATATCCAAATATTTTATAATATCATATGCTAGTCACTTTCACTTTCCGTCATAGAAATTTAACAATCAATATCCATAAAACTTTCAGTTAACATAAACAAGGTGTGAATTCTTGAATCCAACTATATATAGTTAATATAGTTATATATAATGGCATATATATATGCCATTATAGATATGCCATTATAGACCTAGATTCTATTAACAGATATTGTCTTTGTAAAAAGTATGTTGTATATTTATTTACTGCATACTGTCAAAGTAAAGTATGTAGTATCCCAAGTGTATTAATAGTAGTTTTATAAACTTTATTAAACAAATATGATAGTGCAACACCACATAAGAGAAGAAATGATATTTACTGATGAGAAAATATTCCTTTAACAAATACATGTGTTACCTATGTGCTCTCAACTTTAGCATAACTTTAAATTAAATGTATGAAAAAGTTACGAGTTAATAGAAAGATAGTACTATCGCAGACAGCATCAGTATCTTTATCACTTTAAACAATTATTATTTAAACTTCAGTTAGTTAACATACAGCATAATATTAGTATCAGGTACACAATATAATCATTCAATACTTCCACACAACACCCGGATCTCGTCAGGACAAGTGCACTCCTTATTCTCCATTACCTACATAACCCACCTCTCCTCTGGTAACCATGTGTTTGTTCTCTAGAATTCAGAGTCTATTTTTTGGTTTCTCTCTCTCTCTCTCTCTCTCTCTCTTTATTCCCTCTGCTTATTTGTTTTGTCTCTTAAGTTCCACATGAATGAAATCATATGGTATTTGCTGATCTCTGACTCACTTATTTTGCCTTTCCTTCAACAATATTTTTAATTGTAAAATTTGGTAGCTCAAATAGAAATATTAAAATAGAATATAAATTATATATTCATTTGTAATGAATATGGATGCCCTGAAAATGGATGCTATATTAAGAAGAATAGCAGAAATGTGGTGGATGTTAACATGAAATTATAATAAATATTTGTTATTTTAAAAAAACATTCCAAAGTATCTTCAATCTGGATTTATTTTTGACATACTATTTTACTTTCAGCTGATATAACTGTATTATAAGTTTCAGCCCATGTGCTTATATAAGATGGGTGAATACTTAATATTGTCTATGTCATTATTTTTACAGTTTGTGTACTGTTCTTTCCAAAATTTGTACAGCTTCTTGCCACTAATGTAGGCTCTAAAATATCGCCTAAAGCCAACAACTAGGAAAGAATGACTGGAATAGAATGAAGATAATATATATATTTGACTGAATATGGGAACAAATGAGAGAGGTATCTGGGGACATATGGTAATCATTAGTAATGGAGACAGGGTTTCTGTCTAAATTATAGCTTGAAGATCTTACCTAAAATATCTCAATAGTAAATATAAATAAACACATTGTTTTATTAAATAATAACTTTAAGATTCACAGATTTCCTTGTAAATCCTCTGAAATGTTCTGATCATTCTCTATAGGCATTATGCTAAAGCAATATTTGTTAGATAAAAATGGATTAATCACTGGAGAAATATTTTAGGGTAATTGAGATCTGATTGAATAATATTAGAGAGAGATGGTATTAAATTGGGTGAAATATACTAAAAGGACTTCTTGTTATTTAGTGAGACAATTTCAAAGGAAACTATTTTAGGCTCAGTCTGCTAAGGATTTGAAGCTATTTTCAGTGGCTTGACGATTTGAAATGTTGATTGCTAGCCAACTAATAGATTAAGTCCTTTAGGAACACAGATGAGTCAGTAGTGCAGTAATAAACATAATAATACTTAGCACTTTTAATCTTCAAAACATTTTATAAACATTATCTAATTAATCCTTATACCAATCCCATGAGACAGATGAATATCGTTCTCATTTTACTGATGGTAAAGCAAAGAATACTATGTGTAAATGTCAAGTCACAGAGCACAAAATGTTAGTATGATCTCTTAGACACATTTGCAAATGTGAATTTCTAAACATGATGAAGTTGATATTTAGAGAGTAAGTATATGATTCCTAAAAGATGGTACACTGTAATTAGCATTATATAAGTAGTTGAAGCATTATATAAGTACTTGAAGTACAAATCTAATTGTTTATTTTTTAGTGGTAAAAATAATTTCAGTTATTCTTTCAAATTACAGCCAAAATTCTGAATTATCTTTTTTAATATGTTGCATCTTAATATATTTATTGTTCATCTATAATTGTGGATGAGAGTATTTAAACTTTCTTCAAACTCATCCATTTTGATTATTCTAAAGTTACAAAAATAATATAATCTCACTGTAATAAATAATACTATGAAAACTGGCAAAGACGTTTTCTATCCCAACCCACCATCCCCACAGACCTGTGACAATATGGTAGCCTGCTGGGTACGGGTCCTTCCATTCCTTTTCTCCTTGCTTATACAAACATATAAATTTGGAAGGATTCCAATTATTTTTCTTATACATTTTTATATAAATATAGCAGTATCTTTTATCCTTTGCTTTGTCACTTGCTTTTTTCACTTAATAAACACAAGCCACACCGTGTTATTCCTTTGCTCAAAATCCCCCAAGGGCTGACCCTGGAAGTCCCTCCTTATCCCACATGTCCACACTGCCCTGCCTCTGTCTTCTCTCATCTCAGTTCTCAGGTGCATGATCTACTCCCATCACACTGGTCTCCTTGGAAATCATGAAGCTTGCTGACACTTCAGGGCCTTCGATTTTTATATTTACTGTCCTCAGTATGAAGGATTCAGACCCTCAGGTACGTATCCGACTTTTTTTCTTTTTTTTTTTAGTAACCTAAATTATAATGGTGATGCATTTGACCTACAGAAAAATAAAGAACCCTACTTCTTTCCTGGTAAAAAGCAGGAGTAATTTGGCCTTTTACTAAAGGAGTGCTGTTTAAGCACAGTAAATGTTCAGGAAATGAGTGAAGAAATGTTTCATTAGTTAACCTTATCTTTGATAAGTTTGGTAAAACAACATTGTGTAAGAATAAAGAACAAAAAAGCCCTCTTTTCTCTCCCCCATCACTTATACTCTTACCATGACTTATTCTTCATCTTAACACTTATCAAAAACTGAGAGATAATATTGGTTGATTTGCTTATTATCTTTAATCATAATTCCCTTACTATCAGCCAATGAATGGGTGCATATATTTTAGAAAACTTTATATTTCATTGGCTACCAGTAAACTGGAGATTATTTTCATACATGTATTGCCAATAAGTATTGTATCTGTAATTTGTTTATATCCTTTGTCAAACTTTCAAAATGTTTTCATTTTAGCTTTCACATTTTCCTTTTGTAAATATTAGCTCTTTGAGTTGGATTTTTTCTTGTTTTCTGTCTCAAAAACTTAATGTTTAATATGGCAAAATATACCTATTTTTTTGCTTTTTGTTGTTTATAAGATAGGAAGGCCTTCCTTAACCCCAAACTGTACATGTAATTTCCTATTTAGTAAGCTGTTAAAATTAATACCTTAATCCATTTTGTTATTCATTTAAAATTATACTGTGAATTAACTTTATGTTGATTTTATTCTTCATTGGCATTCAACAATACCATTGCATTTCTCAACGAAAATATCTTTTATTTCATTTACATAAAATTCCATCTTTGTCGCATATTCACATACATACATACATATATATATATATATTCCTAGATTATTAATAGTATTGTTATACCTGTACTAAAACAATATAATAATGATTTGATTACAGTGGTTTATACAGATGATGCAAGCCTCTTTTCATTCATTTTTTGGGTATTCTTGGTTATTGAATAATAGTCTATAGTGTTAAATGAAAAGTTTGAGATTATGAGTTTAAATGCATTAAATTATCTTTATCATTTTCTTTTCTAAAATTGTTTATATCCCTGATAACTTACCCTGAGTCCTCTATGTAACGGAGCCTGAAAAAAAGAATCAAAGAATGGATATTTTATTTAGGAGGTACACATAAAAGGCAATAACAGTGGGAAGAAAAGAACAAGAGTGAGGAAAGTGAGATGCAATGGAAATGAAGCATCACCATATAGCTACTGGTTTAAAACAGGCCTACAAAAAACTGAACAGACTACTCTGGAAAATTTTACTGGATGCTTAAGGACTTTTCCTCAAGAGCTTCCTAGAGAAACTCTTTCTTGGTGCAACACAAAAGAGAGGGGAATTAAGTATGCTCCACAGGTGGTCAATTCCATTGTCTTCTCTCATTGTCTTATCAGGTCACTTCGGTGGCCTTTTGGGATCATAGACTCTCACGTCCTGCAGTGCGGTGCTGCCCCCAAGTTTTCAGTGGCAGATGAGACACAAATGCTTGGCATCCAACTGACTGGCCCAACTCTGATCTGATGGTAAAGCAGGAGAACCTGATCCTCCCATCCCAAATGATAAATTTTATTCTTTCAAATGTAGATACAACATTGAGAAAACCAGCTATATTCAGAGTCTTTTTAAAACAAAAGTAATGGGACGCCTGGGTGGCTCGGTTGGTTAAGCAGCTGCCTTCGGCTCAGGTCATGATCCCAGCGTCCTGGGATCGAGTCCCATATAGGGCTCCTTGCTCGTCAGGGAGCCTGCTTCTCCCTCTGCCTCTGCCTGCCATTCTGTCTGCCTGTGCTTGCTCTCTCTCTCTGACAAATAAATAAAATCTTTAAAAAAAATAAAACAAAAGTAATAATTTTAGTACAGTTGATGTATAATGTTACATTAGTTTCAGGTGTACAACATAAGGATTCAACTTCTCTATATATTATGCTATTCAGAATCTTTTTTAAAATACATGTTTAGTTTACATCTTAAGTGTCTCTCCCTGCATTGGTCTCAAAGTTCTGTTCCTTTCTTGTCAATACACACTTTTATTAAGAAACCATTCATTTCCTCAGCACTTACCCATTGGTAAGTTTGTATTCTTAGACTCATTTGTCTCTTCTCTATTTACGCTTGTGTTTTATTTCTCACTCCATTCCTTTCCTTTTTGATCTCTCTGCTTTTAATATAAAATTTTTGTCTATTTTGTGGTCTTTTTTCAAAAATAATCAGCTTTTGGATTATTTAACTTTGATTTTTTTTGTTTTTTTTTTTCAATTAATAGTGTTAACTTTTATTCTGAACATTGTTTAGTTTGTTGTTTTTATATTGACTTATATTACATGAAAGTAATTCAGACATAGTCTTATTTGAAGAAAGTGACCTATATAGAATAATATCTTCACATTCCTTTTATAATAAGCTTAAAAATCTTATGAGTTATCAATCTAAAATAATGTTATAACCACCTGAAGAATGGCTACCGATGATTACATTAAGAGTAAAAATTAAATTTACTTCCAGACATTGGAGAAATTTCAGTGAAAGATTTGTGTTCATTTTGAAAGTTAAGATATTACAGATTTAATAAGTATATATTAAAATGTCTTATCATCTTACTGTTTCAAAGAAAAATAATTGGTAGATATTATCTAGAATTTTAAGTTGCCAATCTATCACTATTTCTGGTAATTATTCCCCAAACTGTCCTTACTATAATAATTTCCTAATAATATTTCTTCAAATGTGACAGTATAACAATGGAGATGAACACAGAATTTATACTCTTTGTAGTCTATTTATTTTAAAATACTAAATATATTTTAAAATTAGATTTCCACAATGCACTTCTGTGAAGGATTTTGTTCACTCACAGGCTCTTCTGCATGTAATGTTTATATCATCTGAGTTCTGGGAATTTTTATGATTTTCCTCAGTGATTTTATCATAATTTCATTCTTTTATTCTCCATATCCTTTATATACTACATCTACTCTGGTATATCAAGTTACCTTTATTATACTTTCTCTCATCAATTTGCTTAACTCTTCACTTTATTTCAGACATGAACTAGAATGAGTAAAACTTTGACTCATCTATCATCCCAGATCTCAGATTCTGAGTCCTCCCCGATTAAAATCTACTTACATCTGCATCTCTCACTCATTTTTACAGACTTTTGCATGAGTATTATTTTCTTGACCTTTTCCGTATTTTCTAAATCTATCAAAAGTCTTCATAGTCATTTCTATACTAATATTCAACTCTATTACTATTTTTTCTCTTTCAAATCTTTGAATTGTATGATAAAATAAATAAAATTAAGCTTCACTCCATGTTTAATTTTAGCCTCAACTTGATGGTATTAAAAAACTATTTTTTCATGTCTTTTATGTCATTTTCTGACAACGTTCGGTGACTTCATCTACACTTTTTCATAATCTTCAAACCTTCAACTCCATAATTCTTATCCAAACTTTCTGGCTTCATCTCCTAAAAGTAAGACCGTTATGCAATAGTCTTTCAAACTTTTGTTCCTTTGTCTTAAAAATAGTATTTTTTTTTTCATTTTCTGTTTTATTTTTGGACCTCCAACTTGATCTAGGAAAATAAATGTTTCCTCTTCCTAAGATTTTTCTTTCTTTCTCTCTTTTAATTTGAAACACTTCTCCCTTGTCTAAGAACTCCTTTAGCAGTTATTTGCCTTCTACTTGCATTTTGGCTGTCTTTGATAGCTGCTTTCTAGTCAAAATCCTTATTAGAATGGCTGTCATCAAAATGACAAGAGATACTGAGTATTGGTAATGATGTAGAGGAAAGAGAACCCTTGTGTACTGTTGGGAATAGAAACTGGTTCAGCCACTTTGGAAAACAGCATGAAGTTTCCTGAAAAAAAAATTTAAGTATCACATGATCCAGTAATTTCACTTCTGGGTATATATCTGAAGGAAATAAAAACAGGCTCTAGAAGAGATATCTGCACTCCCATATTCATTGCAGCAATATTTACAATAGCCAAGATATGTAAACAACCTATGTACTCATCAACAGCTTAATGGATTAAGAAATTATGGTAAACAGGGGCGCCTGGGTGGCTCAGTGGGTTGAAGCCTCTGCCTTCGGCTCAGGTCGTGATCCCAGGGTCCTGGGATCAAGCCCCGCATCGGGCTGTCTGCTCCGCGGAGAGCCTGCTTCCTCCTCTCTCTCTCTCTCTCTGCCTGCCTCTCTGCCTACTTGTGATCTCTGTCTGTCAAATAAAAAAAAAAAAAAAAGAAATTATGATAAACATATACAATGGAAGGCACCTGGGTGGCTTAGTCCTTAAACTTCTGCCTTCAGCCCAGGTCATAATCCCAGTGTCCTGAAATCCAGGCCTGTATCTGGCTCCCTGCTCAGCTGGAAACCTGCTCTTCCCTCTCCAGCTCCCACTGCTTGTGTTCCCTCTCTCTCTGTGTCTCTCTCTGTCAAATAAATACATAAAATCTTAAAACAAAACAAAACCAAACAAAAAAACCAACATATACAATGGAATATTATTCATCCTCAGAAGAGAGGAAAATCCTGCCATTTATGACAACATGGATGGAACTTGAGGGCATTATACTAAGTGAAATAAACCAGACAAAGAAAGTCTTATGATCTCACTTATACGTTGGATCTAAAAAAGCTCAAAATTGCTTCCCAGCCTTTTGCCTAATATCAAGTGTAAGAAATCCCAAAATTAGAGAGACCAGGAATAGATTTGTGATTTCCAGCAGGAGGTGGAGTGGAGAAAGAGAATGGGGGAGAATGATTGAAGGTAGTCAAAAAGCACAAAATTTCAGTTAGAAGATAAATACGTTCTGGAATGTTACATACAGCATGGTGACTATAATTAAAAATTTTGTACTGTATACTTGAAAGTTGCTAAGAGAGTAGAGCTTAAAATTTTTTATCACAAGGAAAAATGTAACTGTGAGGTAGTGGTACTTATTTTATAATATGTACATAAATCAAAGCATTATGTTGTGCACCTTAAGTTAATACAATATTATGTATCCGCCATATTTCAATAAAATTGGAAAGTATTTTACTCAAAGTCTCTCCATCAAAAATTCATGCCAATAACCTTCATAATTCTTTAAGTTGTATCTATATTTCTCTTTTATTAAAAAAAAACTAAAATCTACCCATTGCCCTTAATAATTCAGTGAAATTATTTAAGTAACCTAGATATTTACATTTTCTCCACTGTAATTACCTTAGTTATTCCTAAATTTTTGATTATGTTTAGTCTGTGTCCCTTGTTCTTAAAAACAATAACATTTTTGTGGGGGGAGGAAGGGCTACCTTTATAGCTTTGCACTTACATTCATTCTTTTTTTTTTTTTTTAAAGATTTTATTTACGTATTTGACAGAGATCACAAGTAGGCAGAGAGAGAGGGAGGAGGAAGCAGGCTCCCCACCAAGCAGAGAGCCTGATGTGGGGCTTGATTCCAGGACCCTGAGATCATGACCTGAGCCAAAGGCAGAGGCTTTAACCCACTGAGCCACCCAAGCGCCCCTTACATTCATTCTTTATTGCTATCTTTTATCATTTTTACTGGTAGCCCTTTCTCCTCTATGCTTTAAATAAAGCATGACTGTATTCATCTTTTTTTCTCTTTTGGGGGGAATATCACTAATTAACATTCTAAACATCTGTTTCATTATTCTCTTATTTGGAGAGGTTACCCAGATTATTCAGAGCTAGAAATCTGGGTAATAATTCAGGTTTTGTCACTTGGATGCAAATATATGACATTTGGGAGACAAGTGAAGGATAAGGATTTTTTTAAAATAGAATTTACATTTCTCTTCCCATTTTTTGCTTTCATTGTTTTTCTTTTCTTTACTTTTCTCCCTTCTTACATTATAAGCAAGCCATGCTTGAGATACAGAGTGACTATCTGTTGTGTCATTTCAGGGTCTGTTCTTCAGATTACTGGGTGTTGAAAGGCAGTTGTGTGGTGACATGATGGCAGAACCATCTTTTAATCTCTGAGATAAAGGTGTGATTTTGCATGAACAGATCTAGTGTATCCTCAGATGCGGTAGCTCTCCTTTCGACAGTTCTGTGTTTTTCTACCAATCACTTCAGAACATCCATCTTAGAACTCATTTGTTCAGTCATATGACAGTTTTATAAATACTTATTTCCTTATATTATTCTTTCACCAACTTGAAAGTGATGCCACTTACTATCAAGAGTTTGATTTTTGTCACTTTAGTAGATGACTCAAAAATCTACATATATCACATCATAAGTACACTGGAAATGGAAGTAGGTTGACAGATTGATTCCATCAGCTATGGTTTCTGACACTGTAGACAAAAATAAATTATTACTTTGAGTTTAAAGCTTCTCAGGGAGCCCTGGGTGGCTCAGTCAGTTAAGCATCTGCCTTCAGCCCAGTTATGATCCCAGGGTCCTGGGATTGAGCCCTGAACAGGAAACCTGCTTCTCCCTTTCCCTCTGCTCCTCTTCCTGATTGTGCTCTCTCTCTCTGTCTCTAAAAAATAAATAAAATCTTAAAAAAAAAAGAAAAAAAACTTCTCAGTACTAAAAATAGTAAGACTTACCTTACATGGTTGCTTGAAAAGAGATGAGATTATGTGTTTAGAATGTATTTTATTATGTGTTTAGAATGATTATGTGTTTAGATTATGTGTTTAGAACTGTTTCTGATGCATATTAATTGTTCAATAATATTAAGGTTTTTTTTTGCCCTTTCTCTTTTAGAATTTTTTCCCATTCTTCTGATCTTTCATTTGCATATATTAATTGATACCAAGGAGTTATCCCAGATATAAAATGTCTAAAAAAGAAGTAATATTTAATAACTCTGTTTTTCTTAACTTCTGCAATGAAATTCTTTTTTTTTTTTTTTAAGATTTTATTTATCTAGTTTTGACAGAGATCACAAGTAGACAGAGAGGCAGGCAGAGAGAGAGGGGAAAGCGGGCTCCCCACTGACCAGAGAGCTCAATCCGATGCAGAGCTCATCCCAGGACCCTGGGATCATGACCTGAGCCCACGGCAGAAGCTTTAACCCACTGAGCCACTCAGGCGCCCGTATCTGATATACCCATATGAACCTAATCATATTTACATAAATTTCTACCTTGCCCAATCCCTGACAAATTCCCATTCAGCAAATTACTAAGATGTTTCTAATGTATACGTTTCTTTCCATGACTGCAATTACTCCAATTCAGTGCATCATTTCTCCCTAGAAAATTTTAAATAGACTCTTACTTGTTTTCGTGCTCTCTGCACTCCTTGTTTCCTACCACTGTAGCTGCCCATCCTGTAAGCAGTGTTGTTGAAAGGAGAAGATACCAAAATATCAAAATATTGTACTGGTGGTACCATCGTTCTGCTAGGGAACTTTGGATTTCTTTCTGTATTGTCTTTACATTTCATCCTACATCTCACATCTTAAATTCTAGTAGAGTCGGACTTCTGGTTTTTACTAGATGTTTCTTTCCACTTGACCATTGCCCACACTATCTTTCGGCCCGATATTCCATTACCCCAGCTGCTTCCTTTACCTGCGAAAAACTTTGTTTGTTTGTTTGTTTGTTTTTCAGTTTCTTCCACGAAAAATGTCATTTTTCGATTTCTTTCCGAAAGGACAATATTAACACTTTTGCAAGATTAGAAAGTTAGCTCTTTTTCATAAATCCCATTGATATACGAGTCTTCCTATCTGTTGTTTAACTCTTTCAGGATAGGGGTTTTACATATACTATTTTCTATCTTGTGTCTTTAACTGAGTGAATAATCAGAAAATAATTAGCAAAATGTTTTTATTTCAGCTTTTGGAATTATTCATTTATATATACATATATATAACACATATGTTATATATACATGTATGTGTATATAAACACACATATATATACATATATATATAACATATTGTATATATAGGTCTCTAATAAATGAGTATGAAAAACAAAATTAAGAAAAGTTCCGTCCACAGTGTGTTAATGGTATTTCCACACCTAAGCCATTGCAGGAGCTCTGTAAATATTAAACCCATTACATTCTGTTTTGTGGGACTGAAACCTCTTTTGTGTGTTTCAATTTTAATCATAATAGTGAGTCTCTTGAATAGATAACTTTCGTTTTCAATTCAATAGTAAATTGACATTTACTAAAAAAATGCATTATATATGTATTTATAAGAAATGGAAATAAATAGGAAATAAAGGACAAAAATAGAATTTCCGCACCTGTAATGACAGTATTTCATAGAGTCTGTGCCATTCAACAATTGTTTCAAATTGATTTATATCTTCTAGTCTGTTTGGCAGTTTAGCTAAAGATGAGAGACAGATTTTTCTCTTTTACTTTTCAGAGGTTTTAAAGTATGACTTCCTAAAATATACTCTATTTTTGAAGTTCTTAATAATTAGACATGGAAATTAGGAAATATATTTCAACTTTGCTGTGTGGGGGGGGGATCTCGGTGTGGGTATGTGGATGTAAGTGTGTTTGTGGTGGATAGAAGAAAGGGATGTTAGAGAATTTCGAAACCTGACTTAGTATTTTTCCCATAGTCTAATATTTAACTTTCTTTGTAGAACTTTGTTGATGTTTATGTAAAAATCCCATTATGGGTTATATAAAAGCAATCTTCATATGTGATCTATCCTGACAATCAGAATAAAAAAAGAAATTATCTTAATGTTTCTAGAAAATTTTAATTAAAGATACCTGAAATCTAAATAGATTTTTAAGTAAAAAATCATATCACTATAATGTTGGGAACACTAGTTATCTTATTCTCTGATACATTAATCCCCATCCTAAATCCAGGGACACATTATTTTATCATTAGTCTAGTGGTTCTACTTTTTAAAAATATTTTGTAAACCACCTCAAGTATATTTGAATTACTTGATGTAAAAAACATAAGTTTACATGCAAATAAGTCACTGAAAACTCATTGAGACTAATATTTCTCTTCTAGTAGAAAGAACTAAAGAAATATATATATATGTCTAATTTTTGAACTTTGTCTTATAAATATTTTATTATGGATTTTTTTTCTTTCAGCATCTTATCTCTAGAGCCTCTCTTCTCTTAAATTATATATTTGAGGAAATTCTATACACCTGTGGTAAAGCCTCAAACACCTCAAATTTGGTGTGTTCCTGACTGGACTGCACATACTAAAAATGAAGACATATTTTGATTTCTGATAATCTTAGACTTGGTAACATATATCAAACTAAATCTTTATTTCCCTAACACTTGTTTGTAATCTTTGCCACGTGCTGTGGGTTTAACTGAGGAGAAGATCATAGTAATGAAATGCTGACTGACAGAATGAGAAGACAGAAAAGAGAGTTAAATTAGAATCCAGATTTAAAAGGCCTTGTGGAAACGCTAGTTAATTCAGAACTTCAACAACAACATCATAGAGTCAATAACCTCATTTGAGGAAGTAGAATTTCATGCAGTGATCTTAAGGATATGAGATAGAAATGAGTTAAGCTGCATTCAAATTTGCAAGGCAAACACATGACTATAATCACTTTCTAATACAGAATATACAGATTTTGTTCCAAAAAGGATTTAAAGTTACACAGGAATGAAAACTGATTTTGGTCGGGCACCTGGTTGCCTCAGTAGGTTAAAACCTCTGCCTTTGGCTTGGGTCAGGATCTCAAGATCAAACCAGCATCTGGATCTCTGCTCAGCAGGGAGCCGGCTTCCTCCTCTCCCCTCCACCCCGCCCCCCCCCCGCCCCGCCTGCCTCTCTGCCTACTTGTGATCTTTGTCTGTCAAATAAATAAATAAAATCTTAAATAAATAGATTTTTTAAAAAAACCTGATTTTGGTGATCTTTTTACAAAGATCATTATTATATGAGAGAAGAGTTTTTCAAGAATGCCATGAGAGTCTGAGAGCATAAAATCATTGTGCCTCAAATATTGAATATGACAGGCTTCATTAATAACTGTTCCTGAGGGGCGCCTGGGTGGCTCAGTTGGTTAAGTGATTGCTTATCAGCTCAGGTCATGATGTTAGAGTCCTGGAATTGAGCCCCACATTGGCCTTCCTGCTCAGCAGAGAGCCTGCTTCTCCCTCTCCCTCTGCCTGGTGCTCTACTTTCTTGTACTCTGTATCTCTGTGTCAAATAAATAAAACCTTTAAAAATAAATAAATAAATAAATAAATAAATAAAAATTATTCATGAGAGGTGGGTGCCAGGAAGATGTTTAAGGAAAAGTGATCATCAGTAATGGAAACTCCAATGTCATGACCAAATTCAGAAAATATTTTCATCCAAAAAGGGATTTACAGCGGTCCTACCCTGATAAGCAGAAGGCAATGGGATAGTAATAAAGAGGGATATGAAAAATAGTGAGGGGGAAGCAGAGACATGAAATGTTTTAGTTAGAGAGTTAAAGAAATGAAAAATGGTACTCATTTTGCAACTAATAAGCAGGCAGAAAACACTTGGTATAATAGGGTGGATGAAACAAAGACTTGCATAAAACAAAGACTCTACTGAAAGACAATACTTGGAGCAAGTAGATAAGCAGATATCCAAGACTCTCCATGACTAACTAATAAGGGTTCCTGAAGGAATAAGCAGACACCCAGCACAGGCAGTTAGGGTGACAGGAAAAGGTGAAATTTAGATGAAAACTCTACACGTTGTTCTTGAAGTACCTGGTTTTGGGTGATCACAGGCTCTAGGTGAGGTTGAATTGAAGTTTATGCAACATCCAGTGCAAGTAAATTATGTATAATTATTTATCAGTTTCCACTTCTCTAAGTTTATCGAGAAACAAACTAGAGACGCAGATGACTGTGCAAGTGATTTACAGTGTTCCCAGGAAAAACTGGTAGGGATGTAGAGTAAACTGGACAAGAAGGAGGAAAGCCACACAAGTGTTTGATTTCCAGCCAAGCCTCCTTATTCTGCAGAGGAATTCTAAACTCTAAGGGAGTTATTTATTAAAGACTGCCTCAGGGTAACTAAAATTCCTAGGCACTTTGAAACCCCAGCACAGGCGTCTGAAAATGTACAGTTACTTGTCTTTGCAATAAAAAAGACACAAAAAGCAGAGGAAGAGGTGCCCTCAAATGTGAAGGTGTTTGTTGAGGGTTTGGGTGGAAAACTAGCAAGGTCTATTGCCAATAGTTTATGGCGATTTATGTAGCTCATAGTAATAGTTTTCCATGTTTTGCTAAATTCAATTGTTGAAAATAAAAATGAAAACAAAGGGGGCACCTGGGTGGCTCAGTTGGTTAAAGCCTCTACCTTCGACGTGGGTCATGATTCCAGGGTCCTGGGATCAAGCCCCACATTGGGCTCTCTGCTCAGCAGGGGGCCTACTTCCTCCTCTCTCTCTGTCTGACTCTACCAACTTGTGATCTCTGTCAAATAAATAAATAAAATCTTTAAAAAAATGAAAAAGAAAAGATTTTTTTTTCATGGTGTAAAGTTTATAATTTTCAGTAAACTCTATTGTCTTCTTTACATTGTTCCAAGATCTGGGTTTTGGGTTCTGAGAACCCAAAAGTATTATGAGGTATAGATGGTTGATTATATACAGATAATTATTCTCAGTAATGCCTAATACAGGTAAGCATCTTTCCTTAATAATTTGGCTTAATAAGGCATATTATCTGTCTAGATACCTTTGAAGCTATACTACGTAAATTTGTTAGAGATTGATTACTAAAATTTGGATGACCTTTACTTTAGAGTCTATTAGGAATTGGAAGCAAAATGATTATTGCTGTTCTGTTTGTGTCTAATTATAATTAAGGATGTAACCTTAGTTTGTACTTCCTTTCACCTTTTGCACGTAGAGACAACCCAGGGGTGAGCAGCAGCAGTAAAACAGCACTATCTAAATGCTATTTATCTGAGAGGATCTCGGAAAACAGGATCTTTCTTTAGTGAGGAATAAGCAGGGACAATGGTACTAGATGGCAATGGTGGGTAGATATTTATAGGTTTCAGGCTTCAAAGAAGCTGCAATTTACTAAGACTCTTGACCTCTTGGAAAGTTCTAATTAATTGATAGTGTCTTCTTGATATAAAGTTAGTGTAACCCAATCACTCTGAAAAAGAGAAGAGATGTTTGGAAACCACAAATGTTGTTCTCTGAAATTCATCAGACTGGTTCCAACGTTCAAAGTTTTTATTGAGGGAAAGAGAACAAAAGCCCGTGAAATTGCGATTTGATAATTATGAAGACTCTATTAGGATGTGTTCTTGATTCAGAAATTCACCAAAAACATAATTAACTTCTTTTGTTTGTTTGTTTGTTTTTTAAACTGAGCAAGACTGTCTAGTTCAGAGTGAGGTGATAGGTGGTTGTTAGAAATTGTTAAAAAAATGGATGAGATATGTCTGTTCTCAAGGGACTCATGGCCCATTCTGAAAAACAAAAGTAAAATATTTTAAACAATTAAAATAGTTTGAGTCAACATAAATTAAAGGCGGAATTGCATTTAAACTGTAGGAGTTAGAAAAGAATACAGTGCACATTTTGCTTTTTAAAGAAATTGCTGGAGCAATACAAAGCACTGATTATATAGTTAAAAATTCAAAAGCATGTTAAACCAGTCTCTATGAAGTGGTTTATTTAGAGATAATTTCCTTGGAAATCATCTTAACAATTAAAACACACCGATGATTTGTCACTACCACAGCAAAATGAGCAACAAGAGAGAAGCAATTAAGTAAGGATGAAATTGGCATGGACAATAGACAACGTCTAATAGTGGTTTGTGTAAATGGGATAAAAATAAATAAAGCATTAATGAAAAAAGCATAAGAAGATAAAGAATTAGAAATCTCTAGTGCCGGGCAAGACACCACTTTCCACAGTCCTAGGAGGCATCATGGAAAACAAGGTGTTCCCTTGCCACAATATACAGCATCTCAGGAAATTCCAAAGCACTTGGCAACGAAAGATTCCAGAAGGTGAGGAATCTAACCATAACAAAAGAGCAAAATAGAAGACTCAGAAATAAACAAGGGATCAAGGTGTACAGAGTCATCCAAGATCAGAGGCTTTGCTAGTGACTGTGGTGAAAAGTACCAAACATATAGGTAACCCAAAAATGTGGTCAAAAGAGTTATAGTGCCACCCTAAGTGTAGAATTAGAGCCGTATCCTGCCTGGGAGGTGAGAGATGTTAAATACCGGAAAAGAAAAAAACAGTGGCTAGGATTTCTAAGAGTGAAATAGTCAAGTGATTTTTGTATGCTCCACGGTATTTTAGATTTATTATTGTCAAAATTAAATCCATTGGTTCATTTCTTTAATTTTCCCATTTTTATCCTCCTTACTGATTTATATCATCATAACTATATTGATATAAAATAATATATATAAAAGACAGTTACAGTTCAAAAATAATAAACACAATCACGTACATGATATAAATACATTAATACATTCACAGTCACTGATCTGTGCCTCCTTTATTGTTTCCCTCTCGTCTCCTAAGATGTAACTACCACAGTTTCAGATTTTGGCTTTATTATTCCACTTTTCTTTCCCATTGTGATATATGTATACACATATGTATATCGCTTATATATTACACATTAATGTATATTATATATAATTTTCCTAGAAATCATAATTTTAGTTTTGCTTATTTTTCATCATCTTCTACATTTTGTTTAGTCCCTGTGATCTACTATTGCAAGGTATTATGACTGTGGGCTGTATGCATACATATACATTTATGTAGTGCATTTATACTATATAGCATTCTATTATAGGAATATACAACACTTACTTCTCAGTTCTATTTGATAGGTCCCCAATAATGGATCCGTGATCAAAGGAACGAGACTGATACAAAGCGAAAGTCAAACAAAATTTTATTTTGTGCCAAGCATCGAGAAACAAACCGACTAGTCAGGGCCATCTCTTACAAAGAGGCGACCCCTCCCAGCCTCACAGACTAACTTTTATAGAGCAAAGGCCATGTGGTTGAGCCTGGCCACACACAAGTGGCCAAGGAGATTGCAACACACAGAGAAAACTACACAGTCATGCTAGGTCACACACGGGTGGCCAATTAAATTTCAATTTACCCTAGTAGATATTTGAACTAGCCTATCACCTTGGTCAGAATTGGCACCCAAAAGGCGGGGACCACTCTCCTTGGTAGCTAGGGAGACAGTATGCGCGCCGCACTGATTGGATGTCTCCACTTGGCCTGACCTGTCTTTGTATCTGGGCTTTGCTACCTGGGACTGGTTTCCCGGACTTGATTTTAAGTAAGTTCCTCTGGGAGGAGCAGGGTCAATCTAAATTTATTACATAAACAACAAAATAGCTCCCTCTGGCTAAGTAAGCCCTTACATATTATTGATGAGCATATGGATTATTTCAGTATTTTACTATTATAAAACCAGTTGCTATAAATCTTCTTGTATATACTGCATATACATAAAGGTTTCTTTATGGCATAGAACTATTCAGCATTGTCAGAATGTGAGGTATACATGCATGTACATTTAAGTGTGTCTAAGTATGTTTTTCTACACACACACATTTGTGGGTGAATGATGGGTGATATTTCCCTGATTACTGTTATGATTAATTCTGTTTTAATCTTGCTTGTCCTTTTCATAATGGATTTTTCATCTTTTTTTTTCTTTTATTAGTTAATTAATTAATTAATTAAAGTAAGCTCTACACCCAACCTGGGACTTGAACTCATGACCCTGTGATCAAGGGTAGCATGCTCTACCAACTGAGTCAGCCAGTTGCCCTCCTTCTCTTTTTGTAAAATACCAGTTGATATCTTTTGCCAAATTTTTTATTGCCCTTTTTTTTTTTTTTTTTTTTTTTTTGGTTTTTAGTGGTTCTATCCATCAAGATCGATCCTTTGTCAGTTACATATGCTGTGATTACCTATGAAAATTTGTTGTTTGACTGTTATGTTTTCTTTATGGTATCCTTGCATTAGAAAAAAATGTATTTTTACTGTGGTTCAATTTATGAGTCTATTCTTGTGGTTTTCCAGATGTTTTTGTGAAATCTGCCTATTTCAAGGTCCCTGAATTGCCTTCTATAGATATTTTAACAAGTTATATAATGTTGCCTTTCACATTTGAGTGTTCTATTATCTGAGATGGATATATAATGTTTGGATATATAATATATAGATATATTATATTTATATAATATAATATAATATAATATATATTATGTATAATAACACACACATATGTATAATATATTCCATTATCTGAGATGGATATGTAATTTTTGAAGTTATCTATAATTAGTTTATTAGTAAAAATATATAACAGTCCTAGCACCACTTATTTGAGAAGTTTTTTCCATTGCCAGAGATCTGCCTGACACCACTCTCAAGTTTTCACATACCCATGTGTCTTATTCTGTGTTTTCTATTATGTTTCTAAGACTGTCCCTCTCCTTTGAAATTTGAGTGATATAACTACTATTTTTAACATTTTCTGACAGTTTACTCTTAAATTTAATTGACTACTTAAGAATTATTCTTACCATTTTATATTGTCATTTATTTTCTCCCAGAAAGAGCCTAAAAATGGGTGACCAATGTGGATGTTTGGAGGAGTTAAATTAGCATTTTTTCACCACTTAAGCATGACCTGACATTATTGTTTTTTGCATTTTTTTTTGTTGTTTTTTTTTTTTCTTTTTGTTTTTAGGGAGATTGAGAGAGCAAGCAGGGCAGTGGAGGCTAGCTGGACAGAAGGAGAGGGAAAGAAAATCTTAAACTGGCTCCAGGCCCAGCACAGAGCCTGACACAGGGATTGACTCCATGACCTGAGGTTATGATCTGAGTCAAAATCAAGAGTTGGTTGTTTGACCAACTGCACCACCCAAGGTCTTCCTGACATTTTCTTGGGTAAGGTTCAAAAAGGTATTTCTTCCCCCCCCCCTAATGAGTTATTAGATCCTTGTTCTTGACTTGAGTTGCTGTGTGTATACTAGAATCTGTTATGCATGTGCTAACATTAACTAAAAAAAAAAAATTTTTTTTGAAAGTTATTTTGGAAAATTCCTAAAAATCCATTGCAATAGGGAAAAGGTAACTTTTAAAACACTCATAGTTAATCTTCATAAGTATATAGCAAACTAGAATGTGATTTTAAAAAAGAGAACATGGGGTGCCAGGTGGCTCAGTCGGTTAAGCCTGAGTTTTTGCATTTGACTCAGGTAAAAGCTTCTGCCTTTGGCTCAGGTCATGATCTCAGGGTGCTGGGATTGAGCCCCACATCAAGCTCCCTGCTCAGCTGGGAGTCTATTTCTCTCTCTCCCCCTGCTTGTGCTCTCTCTCTATGTTAAATAGATAAATAAAATCTTAAAAAAAAAAAAAGGAAAACACATGTGAATATGTATCTAAATTAAGAGACCCCACAAGATATTGTATGGAAGTGTTGAATCACTATATTATGCACTAGAAACTAGTATTACACTGCTTATTAACTGGAATTTAAATAAAAACTTAAAGAAAAAGAGTGATTGAATTCCTTACACATTGATTTCTCTGAGGGGTTTTTTGGTGACATATAATAATGCTCTCTTGATTCAACATTTTGTGAGCATTTCTCCACTTTACATGTATGTTCCTCTTTTTTTGCCCTGCTGGTTATTACAGCTTGATTGAATTCCAGCCCATCAGGAATCACAGTTATATTCTTCTTTTAATTAAAACTATTTAAACAAGCTGCTCTTCCTTCACTTGAGCAAAGCTATAGCCTTCTAGTTAACTCTGCTCAGCATCTTCTTCCAATTAAATGTAATCTCCTTTGTCATAATTCTCCCAAATATGGCAACTTAAAAAATATCTTTGATTTAGGGACTTTTTTTGCTACTTAATGGGAACTTGGCAGCTCAGGTTTAGTCTGGTTCTCCTCTTTGAATATCCTCTTCTCTGAGTTTTTGTTTATATGCCACTTAGTGTAACAATTTTGAGCAAATTTAATCACTAATACATATATTTTCCCTATTGATGTTCTAAGATTATTTTTTCATGACCAAAACAGATAAATAGGCATAATATACATTATCTATCTTTATCATTCTATAGTTTATTCCCCAACAGTTTTTCCCTTTCAAAAAGAAGTATTTTTCTTTGAATTATACATATTCAACCATTATTTAATTATAGCTATAGCATGTAATTGTGCCATATTCAAATGCATAAGGTTAACATAACTTTGATTATATATTGAATTCATTCAATATATAAATAGTCAATTCATAGATAACACTCCATTTATCTAGCATGTTATCAGAGCTAAGAACTGTTTAGATACATTTATAAGCAGCTACTTTGGTAGCTGTTAGTTTAGTTTATGAAGTCAGAAGAAAAGAATCTAAAGATAATTGATTACCAATCCAACAGTTTTACAAAGGCTCCACAGAGACTTTAATCAAAAGTTTCAAGGAAAACTGAAAGGGTTGTATTTGGTTTCAGTTTTATGGCTTTTTTAAATACTGTAACAAGTTAAAACAGTGAAAAGGCCCCAAGCCAGATAGCTCTGAGAACTTTTATTATTGGTAGCATGAAGAAATTGGCGACTTTCCTCTGGAAAAGTTGCCTAAAATTGGACAAAGTTTTTAAAGATAACCATTTTGGAGCATTGCACATTAACTGACCCATCATCAAGGCAAATAACAAATTTGGAGACATTTCAATCTTAAAAATAATGTTAGAACAATGGAATACTATGCAGCCATCAAAAGAAATGAAATCTTGCCATTTGCGACAACATGGATGGAACTAGAGCATATCATGCTTAGTGAAATAAGTCAAGAGGAAAAAGACAACTATCATATGAGCTCCCTGATATGAGGAAGTGGAGATGCAACATGGGGGGTTAAGGGGGTAGGAGAAGAATAAATGAAACAAGATGGGATTGGGAGGGAGACAAACCATAAGTGACTCTTAATCTCACAAAACAACCTGAGGGTTGCTGGGGGGGAGGGGGTTTGGGAGAAGGGGGGTGGGGTTGTGGACATTGGGGAGGGTATGTGCTATGGTGAGTGCTGTGAAGTGTGTAAACCTGACAATTCACAGACCTGTACCCCTGAGGATAAAAATATATGTTTATAAAAAATAAAAATAAATAAATAAATAACAACAAAAAAAAAAATGTTAGAATTTTGGAAAACAATGATGGCAGTCTGGGACCATTCCTCACCCTCTCTTTCTAGCTCTTTCCTAAGAATGTTTTCTTTCCAGCATTAGGATGGTTATGAAAATTAGCAGATTTCCTTAAAGAGGGAAGCAGGCTTTATTTGGGCAGAGTACAGGAAGCCTACAGCTTTGCCAGCTAAAAGTGGTCATTTTGAAAAGGATGAAGTAAACCTAGGGACTTGCTAACTAAAGTTTAAGGCACTACTTTATGGTAACCAATGGATTAGGCAGAACCTTTAAAAGAAGATCCTAGAAAAGAGAGAGCCATGTAAAGTCTGAGGAAAGTTTTCTATACATTTCCTGGCAGACTAGGAAACTGTCCATGAAAAGATGAGACCCTAAGTAAGATGATGAAACATGAAAATCCAGAAAACTTCGAGAGCCGGCTTGAGTGTCTTGCCTAGCTCAAGACTTCTACACTGATTAGTGATGGCAGAAGACTTCTGGCTATCTGATGTTTAAGCACAATCCCTGTCCAACATTGGCTGACTAATTAGAGATACAGTGACAACCTTTGGATAGATAGGCTGAAAATTAGTCACACTAGGTTTTTAAAAAATCTAGGGAGTTAAGTGAGTATGTGAACACAAAAGAGACCAATTCTAGTTTAAGTGTAGGCAAGTTACTTTAAAAAAAAGAAAAGGAACTTTCAGAAAAAAAGATTTTTTTTAAAGATCCTGAGTTGCTCCAATAGGTTATCTAAAATATTCTGTTTTTAACTAAAACTTCCTAGATATATAAGGAAATAGGAAAGTGTGAACCATGTTTCACTACAAAAATTTGAAAGAAATTGATCATAAGGGATTCTGGGTGTTTGATTTTGCAAACAAACACTTCAAAGCAATTATTATAAATGTATTCATAGAGTAATTAAACTATGCTAACGATGAGTCAACATATAGGAAGAAAATACCAACTGTAAAAAAATGAAATTTAATTTTGGAGATCAAAAATACAAAATTTTATCAAAATCAAAAATTTTGATCAAAATCAAAAATTTTAATTTAAATAAAAACTCATCAGGCACACTTAGCCACAGATTTGAAATGACATAAGAAAGGATCAATGAACTCGAAATCACTGAAAAACGTCCAAACCAAAGGAGAGAGAAAAGAAGTTTAGAGAAAGATTAAGAGGTCGACTGACGGTTGAATCATTCAAGTAAGCATTCCAACATAAACTTAATGTGAGTGCCAGAAAAGGAAGAAGTATTAAAAATTGCAGAAAAACTACTTGATAAAATAATTGCTTAAAACTTCTGAAATTTGATGGAAAACATTAATCTACTGATGCTATGAGCTCAGAAAACACAAAAAGAATCACACCAAGACACATAATAATCAGACAGCTGAAAGCCAGAAACAAAGAGAAATCAGCATAAGACTATAAATCCTAATGTACAGAGAATAACAATGTGATTAAAAACAGCTGGCTTCTCAGGGGAGAGAAAAAAAAAGAAGGAAAACAGTGGAATAACATATTTAAAATGCTGAAAGGAAAAAAAAAAGATCTATCAACCAAGAACTCTAACCAACTGCCGCAGAATGCACTTTTCCTATCAGGTGCATACGGCACACACTTAAGGATAATACAAGTCATAAAATGTTATTATGTCGCATTTAAAATTATGAAAATATATTCTCTTATCTTAATAGATATAAATCAGAAGTCAGTAGCAGAAAGAACTCTGAAAAATTTCCAAGGATCTAGAAATTAAATAACTCAGTCCTAAATAACCCAGTGGAAGTCACAAAGGAAATCAAAAACATTTTGATTTGAATGAAAATGAAAAATAACAATATACTGATGTATATGGAATACACAGGTAGAGTAGTGATGAGAAATATTTGCAACATTTGGCACCTGCTTTAAAAAGGAAGATCTATAATTATTAACCTAAGCTTCTTTCTAATGAATCTTGAAAACCAAGAGGAAATAAAATCCAACACAGATAGAAAAGAGTGGGGGAAATGTCAAAGTAAAAATCAGTGAGATAAAATATAAAATAAAAAATCAATAAAACCAATATTTTGTTATTTGAAAAGATTAACAAAATTGATAAATCATTAGCCTGGAAAGGAAAGATACAGAGAGAAGAAAGAAAGAAGAGGAGAGAGATGGACAATAAAAGAAATATGAGAGACAGACACAAATTACCAAAATAAAGAATGAAAAGAAGTTGGGTGCCTGAGTGGCTCAGTGGGTTAAAGCCTCTGCCTTCGGCTCAGGTCATGATCTCAGGGTCCTGGGATCGAGTCCCGCATCAGGCTCTCTGCTCAGTAGGGAGCCTGCTTCCTCCTCTCTCTCTCTCTGCCTGCCTCTCTGCCTACTTGTGATATCTCTCTCTGTCAAATAAATAAATAAAATCTTTAAAAAAAGATGAAAATAAGTTCATTGATACAAATCCTAGATCATTTAAAAGATTAAATGGCACTATTATTTTAAAATAACCTTACCCCAGCAAATACAATAAAGTGGACAAATTCTTAGAAACAACAAATAATACTTACAGATTTATCAGGTAAATGAAAGTGTTCTTAAACTTGTATCAAGAAAAGACAAAAATTTAGTGCAGAAAAATCTTCCCATAAAGAAATGTGCAGGCCTAAGAATTCTGTATAAACACTTAGAGAAAATGGAGGAAGAGGAAATGCATCCCCACTCATCTCATAAAGCTCATGTTACCCGGATAACCAACCAGATAAAGACATAACAAGAGAAATAAACTACGGATAAGCATTATCTCTGAACATGAATTCAAAACATCTTTAAATATTAGAATTTCAGGGGCACCTGGGTGGCTCAGTGGGTTAAAGCCTCTGCCTTCGGCTCAGGTCATGATCCCGGGGTCCGGGGATCGAACCCCGCATCGGGCTCTCTGCTCAGCGGGGAGCCTGCTTCCTTTCCTCTCTCTCTGCCTCTCTGCCTCCCTGTGATTTCTGTCTGTCAAAATAAATAAAATCTAAAAAAAAAAAATTAGAATTTCAGCAACATATAAAAATTATCATGTGTCATGAACAACTGGTGTTTATCCCAGAAGTGCAAAATTGTTTTGATATTCAAAACACCATAGTACACCATATTAAAAGAATAAAAGACAAAACCCTTAAGTACATTTCAATGGAGGCAGAAAAATCACTTGATAATACTTAACATTCATTCATAATTTAAAAAATATATCAGGGTTCCTGAGTGCCTCAATCAGTTAAGTGTCTGATTCTTGATTGTGGCTCAGTTCATGATCTCAGGACCCTGGGATCCAACCCCACACTAAGCACAGGAGTCTGCTTGTCCCTACCCGTCTGTTCTTTCCCACTTCTCCTGCTCATACACTTAAACACTCTCTCTCTCTCAAATAAATAAATAAAATATTTTTTAAAATGTATCAATAACCTGGGAATAGAAGGGACATGTGCTAACCTGATACAGAGCATCTATGAAAAACATACAACCAACATCACACCAAATGGTGTGAACGCTTTCCTCTAAAGACTGGTAAAAGAGTAAGGGTTTTCACTACTGCCAGTTCTAATCCCTTTGGTTAGGGATGATGAGGGATCATTCTGGAGTAAAGGGAATGATCTAAAACTGGAATATAGTTATGGGTGCACAACCATAGCAATGTATTATAACTCATTGAAATGGAAAGTTAAAATAAGTGTAATTTGTGGAATGCAATTTTTGCCACAATGAAATTATTTTTAAAAGGGGAAAGGAGTCATATGAATATAAATAAAAATATTATCTGAAACAAATGACTGAAAGAAAAGAGAGATAACAATCCTGAAGAATTCCCAAATGTGACATTGAAAATGCTGAAGCAAACAAAACGAAACCTATAATGTTATAATCAGATCCAGTTTGAAAATATATCTTTAGGTCAGAAAAAATAGACTTAAGAGATTATTTTAAAATTACCCCAAAGAGATTTTTAAAGTGCTAGAACATTAGCTCTCCTTATAGACATTTTATTCTAAACTTATTCCAAGGTTAGAAGCACAGTATAAAGTCAATAAATAAATTTTGATTGAATAAATGAAGAAAAATAATTTGCTACTTCCATTTAAGTCTCCAGTGATTTAATTTGGACTTTTATCTAACTCCTTATTATATATTTTCATGCATTTGTTAGAAATATGAGGTGACCTTGAATACAACAGTAATATCAGCACTAACCATAGATTAAAGTATAAATATATTTTGTTTGCTGTTATGTTTTCATTACATCTGAAGTGGACTAATAAATAGAAACCAATTAATTGCTTCACTTGCTTGCATGAAATAATATTCTCTAGAAAATCACTAGGGCTATGACTAAAAACTATTTAATTTAAGCATTATGCCTTGTGTGATATATATCACCAATTAAGTAAGAACAAATCATTACATTATTTTAAATTAAATATTTTATTTCTAACTATAGATGTCCCTTGCAATGATTAAATTGAAACTTTTATTAGAAAAATATATTCTTTCTGGGTTTTGATAAAAAAGAACTTCTTTTAAATTGGACAATATTCATATTATCTGCATACGTAAAGCCATTTTATACTTTGGTCAATTCAAATAAACCCATAAAACCCAGATCATACTTACCTTTTGTTTCCAAAGAGCATTGAAATTTTGTTGTAAGACAGTTTGATTGGCAATACTATATGAAGAGCACCTGGGTGGCTCAGTACGTTAAAGGGTTTTTTCCTGTTCAGTTCATGGTCCCAGGGTCCTGGGATGGAGCCCCACATCTGGCTGTCTGCTCAGCAGGAAGCCTGCTTCTACATCGTCTTCTGCCTGCAGCTCCCTCTGTTTGTGCTCTCTTTCTTTCTCTCTCTGTTAATAAAATAATAAAATGAAATAAAAATAAATAAAATCTTTTTTTAAGGAAATACTATATGGAAGTAAACTATGAAAAGATATCCTTTCTCAGAATTTTCTTGTAAACATTTTGTATTCATCAGTTTGAGATATGCTTTTGGTGTTTTACTTCTCCATAACAGTAAACACAATTAACCATTCCTTCTTTGACATAGTTCAGGAACATAGGCTTTAATCCAACTGCCTACTGGCTAAGCCTCTAGACTCAAGGACTGAAATAGTTCAAAATTATTGATTCTAGGATAATGACTTTGACACTTTATTCTTCTCACTCTCTGTAAGTACTGCATATGATTAAAACATTTTTACTGGCTTTAATAGAATGAGTATAGACTTCTATATAATGATAGTAAAGAGCACCTCTCTCTTGTTTCATGACAATGAAATTAGTTTTGATTAAAACATTCCTTAAAATTTCATTTTTTCTTTGTATGCCCCAGAATTGAGGGTATAAAAAACATTCCCGATAAAGTTTCTGGTTAACAATTTTAATTCTAAAATAACAATTAAAATTAAAGATCCCTTCCTTTATCACCATTTTTTAGAGATTTTATTTATTTGAGAGAGAGTGAGACAGCAGGAAGGGCAGGAGAGCGAAAGGTAGAAGCAGACTCCCTGCTGAGCAGGGAGCCGGATGAGGGACTGGATTCAGCAACTCTGGGATCACGACCTGAACCAAAGGAAGTCCTTTACTAACTGAGCCAACCAGGTGCCCCTATCTATCACCATTTTTCATTAATGACATTAACATTTTCTGTTGTCATCAGTTAATTTCCCTGATCTCTGAGTACAATGATCTACCACCATCTTGAAATTAACCAAATTTTGTATTCATTGACTCATGCTCCATATATAGTAATTGAGCTATATACATACATATAAATATATATGTAAATATTTATAAAACAAGATGATAATGATCTTTTAAAGAAGTGTCTAGACATTCCATGAGGTCAAAATTCTGAAAAAACAGAACAGTGACCACTACAATAATCTGACTGCCCTTGCTCTTTCCTTCTGAAGGGAGTCTTTTGGACTCACCATCACAGTTGACAGATACATGTCCCAGTCTTGAAATTTACATATTTCCCACCCTCCCTTACCTTCCATCCAGTTATCTATGAATTCTTACATCTCCCAAAGTTTGTACTTCCCCTGGCCCATATTGATTTTATTTACTTGTCTGTCTGGATTTATATTTGTTTTCTTACATTTATTTGGTGATTTCATCATAGCAATTCCACAAATATTATAATTACCAATATCTATTGTATATCTGGAGAATATTGACTCTGATAGGAAGAAAATTTGGTTCTGTTATAAATAAACTACTTAGAACGGTCATATAGTTTTCTTTTAATGATGAAGAATATGTAACCCTTTTTAGGCACTGTGATATAGAGGAAGCCTGAGATCTTTAACACTAGTGCTAATCTGTTCCTTAGTATTTCACCACTCTTGTATTTCATAAGAATCTCTGAGAAATTCAACAGTTAAAAACATGAACATTCCTGAATAATGGTTATGAAATTGTAAGTTAAAAACAAAACTCATTTGAGAAGGTAAACATTTCAAGTATGTATTTCTAAACTCTTATTCTAAACAATATGAATCATTTTAAACATAGGTGTTTGGTATCCACAGACATGAACTTTGATACAGGAAGACTAACTGTTAAGTGGCTCAGATTTATCCAAAATACAAAACAAATTACTTGTAATACAAGTATTTTTTTGTATACAAGTTTAATTTTGTATTACAAAATACAAAAGGAAAGCATTGTGGTATATAAGTTTATTTTGGATATTTTTCAGAAAAAATTATAAATGAGTATCACCAGTAAATACAGCACTAACATTATTTTAAATACTTACCCCATTAAATTCTTCCAGCCTATGGATTTAACATAGGTTGAATTCTTTGTAATTTACTTGTAAAACAATACAAATTTCATAAACTCTGTAAAAATACTTCACTTCTTTGAATTCACTTTCTGGTCTTCACTTTGGCTTATTTTTATTCACTGGTAAAGGGCAGCTTAACTTTATAGCACCTGTCAGCATTGCAGGTGATATGTTTCTCTCAGTACATTTGGATAGTAGTGCATGGAACAGTTGGTAGGTGATATTGGTGCATTGTATAGCCAGTCATCCTTTTGCCCAGAAACTTACTAAATCCTTTTTATAACACACTTCATCATTCACATCCACAGGCCTGATACCTTAAGTCTGTTGCACTAAAATGGTATAGTTCAACTTTTCAAGCAGGCTTTATCACAAATAGAACTAATAATGTACATTCAGTGGAAGATGGCTAGGAAATAAAATCTGTAAACATTCCTATCATTTATTTGAATGTTACATTTGTTTTCACTGAGTTTGTGTGTATAATATAAATGAACACATCTATAATGTGTGTTTGTGTGTGACTGAAAGGTACGGTAGGAAAATACAAATTTTAAGAGTCAAATATTTCCAATTATGATCTATTTACATGTACCTTTTATATGTTATACAAAGATTATATATGTCATATATATTATATACTTGAGTTTTTATTGAAATGTATATTATTAGTAAATATAAAACATTTGGAAGTTACATTAAGAGAGATTTGGAACTACCCAATGAAAACCATCAAATTAAATATCATAAACCTCAAAAGATGTACTAATGAAGTTATCTGAATGAAAGTTGGGGTAAAATGTTTATAGAAGTTACTTATGAGCAAATAAAATATGGAAAATAGGAAAGGAAAGAGGGAATAAAGTCCAAAATCCTTCTATTGGTTTATATATCCATACATGATTTGTATTCTCTTTAATTTTCTGATGGCAACTCCTGTTAGTCTCTCCTTTATTTATGAGTCTCTGATTATATAGCTTCCTAATTCCTAAACATCTAAGTTTGTTTTACCTTATAGCTCTTGAGCTTATTGTTTACTCTTTTCAAAAAAAAAAAAATGTTTCTTTAGGTCTTTGTAGTCTTTGCTTTACTTGACATTACTTGGACATGTTAAAAACATTTAAAAATTAATTTATCTCTTTCTCTCTTTGTATCTCTCTCTCTCTCTCCAAATAAATAATCTAGTCTGAATCCATAAGTCTTATTTGGAGGCAGAGCAGTACAATTTCCACTTAAAAAGCCAAAATGACCAAATAATTGCTTTCCTAGCTAAGTTTTCAGCTTAATTATCATCACATGATATAGAGAAGGCCAGTGAAATGCTGTGGAAAATTCATTCTATTGTTTCAAAAGGCTAATTTCTATAGCAACTCCAAGAGTTCTGTAGTTTATTTATACAAAACCCAATCAGTAAGTGACCTTCTTCATGGTTGGTCTAGTGGCAAGAACCCTCCACCTTATAGCTACACAACCCATGACTTGAAATCCTCTCAAATTAGAAATATAACTGGGGGGGGGGGTGCACGGATGGCTCAGTTGGTTAAACAACTGACTCTGGATTTCATCTCAGGGCATGATCTCAGGGTGCAGGGATTGAGCCCTGTGCCTGGTTCCACACTCAGTGCAGAGTCTGCTTGTCTCTCTCCCTCTGCCTCCACCCCAAACTCACTCTCTCTCTCTCTCTCTTTCATAAATAAATAAAAAATCTTTAAATTAAAAAAATATATAATGGAGGATCATCTGTGGAAGTGGTGAATACTTTTTATGTACACATCCCCTTAACTAGAACACAGTGGCATGGCTTGGTCAATGTAAAGATAGCTGGTAAATATACTTATGTGCAGAAGAAAAGGAGGGAGAAAATTTAGTGAGCAAATACAGTATTTATATACATATAGAGAGAACAGTAATCTATCCAAATTTATTTATATACACTATTTACACTACAATCTCATTTCTTCAAATATGTCTTCTAAGAATGTAGTGACACTATATCCTAACACAGTAAATGGTATCCAGAAATGTCAATGACAAGGAATGTATTAATTGTGTGAATGAAATGTGTTAATTGTGTTAATGTCTTAATTGTGTTAAATGTCTTAATTGTGTAAAATGACCAGGATTATCATACCCAGCAATCTGGCCAATAGAGAGCTCAAGTGATAGAGCTACAGAATCTAAATACCTTTGAGTCATAGCTGTGATTTGGCATGTGTCATCTGCTAATAATTGTCAATTCTGGCTTAAATATTGATGAACAAATTTCTGGGACTTGTGCTCATCTAAGATTTCCAAACATTGGCAGCTTGTATAGATATTTTCCTAGTAACTAACACACATTTTGTTAATCCAGTCCTGACAAAATATATGCAACAGAGAGTACTGTAGTCCAGGAGCCTACTTCAAGAATGAAAAAGGGTTAGAATCCATTTTCCAACTCTGTTATATCCAGAGTCACATTGTTCAGACATAATCATTGCACTGAGCAGTCAATCTAAAAGTCACTAAAAGTAAAAGATCTTTTACTTTTTTCTTTTTTTCCCCTTTAAAGTCTTCAAAATCTGATATGTATTTTACACTTGTAGAACTACTAAAATCCAACGAGGTATACTGCAAGTGCTCCATAACCACATGTGGTGAGTGACCCCTATGCCAATAGCACCGTGTGAGGTCTAAAGGTAACCCTGTGGCCCAGCATGGCACAAGGAGACAGTGTGGCACCCATGCATCCAGTGGAATCATCAAATTGAAGGAAGAGAGACAGCAGACTTATTGAGAATGAGTACAAGAAGGTGCAGTGGATGTATCTTGCTGGGACTTTGCCACTGGGTGACCCCAAGAACTTGAAATGAAACCAGAAGAGGTAACAGACTAAACTAAGGTCTCACTAATTCAGCAAAATTAGGGTTTGCAATAGACACTCCTTAGCTGTGGAAAAATAATACAAATTATGATTCCTAGATTGAGATTTACAATTTATAGTTCATTAAACAAAGAAGAAAATCTAAAAGTGTAACACAAACTATTAACCAAATAGGTTGGGACTGGAAGAGAGGACATTTGCCTTTTGCTTTTGCTTTATGCTTGACTTATTTCGCTAAGCATGATATGCTCTAGTTCCATCCATGTTGTCGCAAATGGCAAGATTTCATTTCTTTTGATGGCTGCATAGTATTCCATTGTGTATATATACCACATCTTCTTGATCCATTCATCTGTTGATGGACATCTAGGTTCTTTCCATAGTTTGGCTATTGTGGACATTGCTGCTATAAACATTCGAGTACACGTGCCCCTTTAGATCACTACGTTTGTATCTTTAGGGTAAATACCCAATAGTGCAATTGCTGGGTGTTAGGGCAGTTCTATTTTCAACATTTTGAGGAACCTCCATGCTGTTTTCCAGAGAGGTTGCACCAGCTTGCATTCCCACCAACAGTGTAGGAGGGTTCCCCTTTCTCCGCATCCTCGCCAGCATCTGTCATTTCCTGACTTGTTGATTTTAGCCATTCTGACTGGTGTGAGGTGATATCGCATTGTGGTTTTGATTTGTATTTCCCTGATGCCGAGTGATATGGAGCACTTTTTCATGTGTCTGTTGGCCATCTGGATGTCTTCTTTGCAGAAATGTCTGTTCATGTCCTCTGCCCATTTCTTGATTGGATTATTTGTTCTTTGGGTGTTGAGTTTGCTAAGTTCTTTATAGATTCTGGACACTAGTCCTTTATCTGATATGTCATTTGCAAATATCTTCTCCCATTCTGTCAGTTGTCTTTTGATTTTGTTAGCTTTATGTTATAAAATGTGAACATCTCAGGGAAAGTTGTGGGGAATTAATCATTTTTATTTTTTTGAGAAAATTATTTTTTTTAGTGTGCTTCTGGCTGGTAACAACTGATATAGTTCTACTTTTCTGTTTAGAACATGACCTGAATATTTTAAGGACAGTGTTGTTAAGTAGAGTTTTAATTTAATTAATATAAATTTAAAAGCAAAACCTGTAGTTTTTCATTCTTCTATCAGCATTTGAGTATAAGCAGAATATTAAATGTAAAGGACACATATTTTATCTAGAATTATTTTTATTTATTCATTTTTTGTTTTCTTTTTCAGTAACTAGTAAAATAATAGAGCATATATGTTTTACTGAGATATTTTTGAGTCTTTTAAGTTATTAATCTTAATAAAAAAGAAATGTTTGGCCACAGGCTTCAAGTCACTTCTCAATAGAATAAAACTGGAGCAATTCAAACTAACTAATTGAATTTATGTCATTGGCTAGGATGTAAAAATTCCTGGTTATAGTAGTATCTTGTGGAAGATATCCACCCTCAACATGCAAATAAAAAGGTACATCACTATTTGTTCTTTTAGTAAAGCAAATAGCACGAAATGTAAAATTTATTTTGTATCTTCATATGGACAAAAAAATAATCGGTCTGACTGTTCACTTATAGTTATTTGCTTAGTTATTTATATCAAAGTCAAAGTTGTATAGATAAATTATTTCATTCTACAGTTATGATAAAGAGTATCTTTTCCTAAGTCAAAAAATAAATGTAAAATTGACAGGGTTTCAAAGATGGGAAAATACTGGAAAAGCCTATAAAATGATCTTGTCTATACTATACAATAACATCTGGCCATATGTTGCTATTAAAATTTAAATTAGTTAAATTTAAATTTAATGGGGTGCCTGGGTGGCTCAGTGGGTTAAGTCTCTGCTTTCAGCTCAGGTCATGATCTCAGGGTCCTCGGATCAACCCTGCATCGGGCTCTTTGCTCAGCAAGGAGCCTGATTCCCCTCTCTCTGCCTGCTTCTCTGCCTGCTTGTGATGTGTCAAATAAATAAATAAAATTAAAAAAATTTAAATTTAAAAATTCTGGTCCTAAGTTACTCCAACCAGATTTTAAGTGCTTAGTAGCCACATGTGTGTAGTGGCTACATTTTATACACTGCAGATCAGAAACATTTCTATCATTGCCGATAATTTTATTGGACACCACTGATATTTTTATTGGACACCACCACCATCTCTAACTATGTTTATCGCTTTACTGGGAAAATATTAATTCTTTGAGAAAGAAGTAGAAATCATGCAAATTTTTTTCATGGATAATCCAGATACAATATTTCATGAAACCCATAAATACAATATCACTAATAATAAATATAAGACAACAGAATCTTTTTATACTCATTAAGTGGTAGAAACAATGGGAGGGAATCTCTGTTTCCTCACTATTTCTCTAGGCATATAAATCTTGGTCTAGGAATATTTCAAGTTATCATTGTTGTTTTAGTATATCGCTATGTCATTCATCTTACAAATGTGAGGCTTTATTGTTTTCAAGGGTATTTTTCGAGAAGAGTTGAGGACTTACACACACACACAAAAATGGATTTGAGAGAAAAACTGTTAAATCTATAAATCAATGGGATAGGAAATTTTCTCCTCATTTAAACAGTGAACAGATCAATGGAAAAATTCTGGAATAAAGTTGATATTCACTACCAGGAGCTAGGATGAAAACTGGACAGTGAAGCACCGCCACAGAGATAGATAGATGATAGATAGACAGATGACAGATAGATAGATATATAGATAGATAGATAATTTTCCTGGGATGTCCTATGGAATGGGCCACAAAGCCTTTGAAGTTTTTTTGTTTTGTTTTGTTTTTCCCTAATTCAATCAGAAGCTCTTTTTTTGTAAGTTAGATAACTTACATTCTTGGTATTTCACTTTCATTCCAATTTGTTGAAAAGATTTTTGAAACTTGTATCTGGTGCAGCTGTACAAAGGATATAAAAATCTGGACTTTGTGTGTATTTAAGCAAGGCTTCCAATGTTGAACTTCACCAAAGTCCAAAAATGAAAATATCCAGTCCTCACTCCCAGGATGTTGCTGTGCCCACACACAGAAATACTCTTTCCAGTACTAAAGCTCATTGATTTTGTGTGTGTGTGTGTGTGTGTGTGTGTGTGTGTGTGTGTGTTTTTACAAAGGAAATTCATTTTTAGAAACATATACCTAGAAATTAGTTTATTTTCCTTGTGACTTTCTTTGTATGCAACAATTATCTGATAAGACACAAATTTTACAAGAAAATAATTAAACAAATCTAAATTGAAGTAGTATATCTGTGATAATATCTTAGAAATATAATGCAATTTCTTTTATCCCCACACAAGCCATTTCTATTATTTTTCATATTAATATGACTTAATAGCATCTTTCCCATTTCTAACAACCATAAACATCTGAATAAACCAATGTGCTCTGTCTCATGTACTTTCTCTCGAAGTCCAATTATTCCTTGAATCATCAGTTAACTTCAAAATAAAGCTGATCACAAATTTACCTCAGAATTTTGCTAATACTTAAGATGACCTTGAGCAGTTTTCTAAGACCACAGGAATACTGCATAGCCATGGAAGTTTTTAAAGGACTCATTTAATAATAGCTAATTATGGAAACAAATATTTGTACCTTAAACAGGTATTAAGTATGTTTCACCACTGTCTTATTTTTCCCTTAAGGTTTAATTATTAAATATATCAATTTTTTTAAGATTTTTATTTGTTTGAGAGGGGGCATGCAGGAGAAGGAGCACAAGCAAGGGGAAGGACAGAGAGAAGCAGACTCCCAGCTTAGCAGGGAGACCAAGGCCAAGCTTGATCCCAGGCCCTAGGGATCATGACCTGAGCCAAAGGCAGAGGCTTAACAACTTAGCCATCCAGGCACCCCTAAATGTATAATTTTGGTTTACTGTTGACCAACGGTATTTAACAGAATTTTTTTTCCATAGCAATGCTATAATTTATTATATTTACTGCTTCTCCCCTCTAATTTTCTACTTAAGTTACAATCTAATGTTACCTCTAGTAAAAACAGAGAAAAATAATTATTTCAGTGGGAACAGCAATTGTTAGAAGCTTTTACTCAGTTTCTTGAATTTTCTCTATTTAAAAGAGTAACATCACACGGAAATGTTTAATACATAATTGGCCTTGTGCTGCTTTGGCTTTACTCATGTAATTGAGTTCTCCAAAGCTACCACCACATAGGCATTATGATTCCCTTATGCAAATGAAGAAAATGGATTACAGATGTTAAATGCACTCCTCAGTTAATGATGATGATGGCAGCACATGACTTAAATATCTGTATCTTTATGTTCTTCAAGATGATAACATGTAGGAAAGTATCTGAAATGGTCAACTCTAAATTCCAAATACAGTTAGGTGCTGATTATAAATGGTGAAACATACTGAAGGCCTTGGGAGCCTGCTTTCCTCTTATTTCCCATTACTTCCTATTATTAGAAAAATTCAAAACTAAAAATGGAGTGGATTAAATCCATATGCTCCATCCATGTAGGTTTTAATATTAAAACAAAGTGTTATATTTTTACTTATAAGATTAATTAAATAGCATTATCACTTAAAATCTTAAAATTATATATAATCATGATTCTATAAAACAAGACAATAGTAATTTTGAACACCATGTCAAAGAATTACTGTACCTGACAAGTGAAACAGGCTTTACTCAAGATTGTTACAGTAAGTTTGGGAGATTGAACTCAACTTCCATGAAACAAAAGGTGGGAGAATTTTTAAGAACATGGGGTGAGCAAGTGGAAAGTACAGGAAGACTTTAACTTTAATGACAGGTTGGTATGATTAGTCATTCTATCCTTGTTATTTGTCCCCTATGGAATTTCTTATCATAGGAACCAATCGGGTCCTACCCAGCCACAGTGACTGGGACGTAAAGGAAATAATCTTTGATGGTAACATTTCAAAGGGACAGCTTCCAGGTCCTTAGGAAAGACATTCTTGGGTTATAAAACTGGCAAGAAATGGAGAAAATTTGCATCTCGAAAACACGGAGCAAGACTTTACCATAGAAAATTTATTGAAGTAAACGCTCCAAGAAAAGGGACATCAGGGGCCTAGAGTCTGGAAGAAGCCTGTTTAAAGTTCAAGCTGAGGGAAATGTGAAGAAATATCAGATATGGTTAATATCAGATATCTGCTGTTGCAGTCTTTCTTTTCCTTTCTAACTTTTTATTTTGACATAACTTTAGGTTCCCTCTGCAAAATTTGCATAAATTATGCAGATAATTCCCAGTCTTCTTTTCCAACTCTTCTTACTATTATTAACACAATACTATTAACCACGTTATACATTTGAATTTCACCAGTTGTCCCACTAACATCTTTTTTTGGTTCAAGTTCTCCTTTAGCTGTCACATCTCAGTCTCCTTTACTCTTGTGACAACTCGTCAGTCTCTGTGTGTCTTTGATGACCTTCAGACTTTTGAAAAACAGTAACCAGGTTTTTTTGTTGTTATTTTGTTTTGTTTGTTTGTTTGTTGCAAACTGTCTCTCAGTTTGTCTAATGCTTTCAGATGATTAGATTGAGTTTGTGCAATTTGCCCAAGGTTGTCACTGCAATTATGTTGTTCCCTTCTCCATGCATCATACCAGGGTGTACTTGATGACAATATTTCTTATTACTCATGTTGAAACTTTGATCACATGATTAAGGTGGTGTCTTCCAGGTTTCTTCACTGTACTTGGTTTTCCCCTTTATAAAAATTAGAATCTTTTGAGGATATACTTTGAGGCTATGTAAATATTCTTTTTCTCATTATATTTTGCACATGAATTTTAGCAACCATTGATGGTTCTTGCCTATTATAGTCACTATTCATTAACAGTGATTTTCATTTTTTACTATTTCTCTTCCATTAATTTATTAAAATTATATAAGGAAGAATTTTCCTCTTCCCTCAATACCTCCTACTTTTCATTATTCATAAATCTCTGTAAGATGGACTTGTGGATACTTATTTTATTCTATTGATTTGAACACAACACTATCCCTATTTATTTTGTTGTTTATGTCGCCAACAGTCATTCCACTGTGGGAGACTTGGACTTAAGTGGGCTGAGAGGAATACAGGAATCTTTCTACCCTGTGTTCACCCTGTATTCATTGAATATCTTTATTGCTCTAACAAAGATATAGGTTTATTTCTGATGTAACGATACAGTTTTAGGCACTCCATGACTGGTATTTCTTCTGTCTTCAACAAATGGCTTCTGCTTGTGGGTCTGGGAAAACTCTACTACCCACCTCATCTTTCCACCAGTAGAAAGAAGGAAAACACCAGGAAAGTGCATGTCTAATTGTTTTCAAATCTCATCAGCCAGAACTGGTAATATAGCTGCCTTTCTCTGCAATTATTGCTAGGAAAATTAGTCTAATCAGGAAATGTAACTCCAGCATATGTAGAGTGAAACTATTGTAATGGAAGAATGAAAAAGAAAATGGATATCAGAGGACAAATGATTGTCTTCTCTAATCGACATAAAACACAATAATGAAGTTCACAAATGTACCATCATTCTGGACAGAAATTTTTTGTTATTGAATTCAGTATAGTAGGTTAATGGGTACATCAAAGGATATATCAATCACATATTCTTTGTCTGACTGTTACTGCATGAGAGATTTTAAGTGAGAATTGTTTAACTTGAGTCCTTCCCAAATTCCTTACTTACAGAAATTATGAGATACAATAAAATGATCACTGTTTTAAGCTACTAAATCATGTGTTGATATTCAAAGTGTATCCTCTAACTAAGGTCTTACTGGTTCACCTCTAAAACTGCAGTTTGTTTCCCTGCTCCCACTCCTTATGCCCCTTACCTTACTTAAGTTTCAAACACAATGTAACATGCCATATATTTTACATATTTTTTTTTCTTCTTGTTTCTTGTTTATGTCCACTAAAATGTAAACTCCTTTTGGATGTAGGCAATGATTTGGGGCCAATCTGTTTACTGCTGTAGTCCCAATGCCTGGAAGTATATATGGCACTTGAGGACCAGTGAATAGGATTTATTGAATAAATAACTGAAAGTTATGAGTAAGAGAGGAAATGGGGAAAGGAAAGAAAAATAGTGAGCTACATATAGGTAGACTAAATGAAAAATAATGACAACATTAAAGAATACGTGGCATAGATAGTCACACATTCATGTGTCCAACAAGGCTTGACTTGGTTCCTCTGAGCCCATCCAAAGCTCGTCATCTATTTAAACCTTTACTTAAGTTTATTTTCATTATTGCCTAAGATTAAGGAAGTTCTTGATAGAATATATTATTCTTTCTGTGAGAAATAAAATAAATAATAAGAAGCTACTTCATGGTAAGTAGGTAATGGAGAAATGATACTGAAATTGATTAACTACCTAGTTTCAAAATAGTATTATAACAGTGATTTTTATTCTTGTTGTTTTCCTAAAACATACGAGCATGACATATTGGCTTAGTGTATAATGTAATATAAATTTTTTTTTCATTTAGTTTGATTAATGCCAACAGGACAAAATGGTGGCAGTGAATTTTCCCACACCTAACCCAAGTGTAGCTATTGCTGCAGATGGAGAGTCTCTAAGGTCTTAGTGTGCTTCAGCACCCTTCTTTATTCATGAAAAGGTAAGACTTCACATTGGTCACCCATTGCATCTGTATTTTTATTATTTATCTGAAGGCTCCAAAAGGTTTTTGCTTTCCAAAAATACATGATTTTCCTTTAAATGGTTGTCAACAATTTTACCTTTCTTACAGTAGAAAATGCCCATTAATTTTCTTCCTCATAAATGCTACACACTACCCAGAACAATTACAGTATAAGAAAACTGCCAAAAGAAAGAGCTATTAAAAAAAAAAGTCAAACATGAATTTTTAATTTGCTCCTATCATATCCTTACTTTCCTCCCCTGAACCTCATTGAATTATAAATGTTGGAAGAATTTTGGAAATTATTATTTTACATGTAAAAAAATTAACTCCATAGACTATCTTTTTTTTTCTATCTTTAACACAAAAATAAGTAAATGTATTTACTAGTATTAGTAGCTATTTTTTGTCCCAGACAACCAATAATGTAAATTCAAATACAGACACATCTGGAGTCCATATATTTTTCCACAATTTAAAGATTTGTAATTTTATGGGTTCAATATTTATTTATTTAATTGCATTTTGTCTATTACTCTACACCGCAGGTGATGTTCCTTCCAAAACTGAATACATTCTAGTTCTTATAAAAATGTGATCTAAAAAAAAAAAAAAAAGTGATCTGTTTCTCAGATGAACATGGGTAATCTTATAATCAATAGCTAACTACCTTGCTTGGAATTTAAAGGCACCTCCTTCAGTGTTAAATCACTCTTGTCACTTAAACCTAGAATTCCTTACTACAAGTCTATATTTAGAACACTTTTACAGGTTTGTAGTTGATTTATTCAATCTGTTTCTACTTTTTGTGTGTGTTTCAAAAAATTTCGGATAGAGGAGTTAAATTTTTTATTCAGGCAGACATTATTGAATTTGTGATATTATGTTCTTCTGTGAAGGAAGAGATTTTGTGTAAAAATATTAACTGTACAAATAATCCAAAGACTCTTAAATGATAAATATAAATAAAAAGTTACATTTTCATTTTATTTATCTCATTCTAATAGAAAAATAAAAACTTTCTTTAAAATATTCTCATATCACTTTCTACATGTAGTACAAATGATCAGCTCTGGAACTCAGGAACCAGGATTAGGTTTTAAATACAAAGAAAATCTTCTCATGAAAGGGACATTATTTATGGGAAAATCTATTTCACAAAAATTAAAAATTGGCTATATTTTTCCCTGTAGGAGATCTTGAATGAATTTAGTAATTGTGATCTTAATTTTAAAATGACTAATGTGGTGTTTTTATTCCAAAATTATGATTATTTTCTTCAGTATACATATAATTATCTAAGAAGTTTGTTCTCTGGACTTGAGAAGCATTTACAAGCAAGATGCTATGAAATTAAAGTGGTTTACTAGTTTAGACAGTATGGTGTATGAAAATGAGTGTCAAAGGAGGATTGAATTTATGACTTTTTATGTTTATACATCTTCTCCCCAATAATCTTTACTTTTCCTTTAGAATATCTACAATAAGATGATGCTATATTCACTATGTTTTCATATCTTACCAATATAAATAAAATATGCTAACCATCCCCTTAAAGTTATTTACTAAATATTTCCATGTATGTATTATTTTCCCATTGTTGCTGTTACAAATGACCATATTTGGTGGCCTAAAATACAAATTTATTATCTTATAGTTCTTGTGGTCAGAGGTCTGAAATGAGTTTCACTGAGCTAAAATCAGAGTGTTAGTGGGTTGCATTCCTTTCTGAGAACCATTTTCTTGCCTCTTCTAGCTGCTGGCATCCTTTAGTTTCTAGCCATCTTCCATTTCTCAAAAACAGTAATGGCGAGACAGGAAACAACATGTGTTGGAGGGGATGTGGAGAAAGGGGAACCTTCTTACACTGTTGGTGGGAATGCAAGTTGGTGCAGCCTCTTTGGAAAACAGTGTGGAGATTCCTCAAGAAATTAAAAATAGAACTTCCCTATGACCCTGCCATTGCACTACTGGGTATTTACCTCAAAGATACAGATGTAGTGAAAAGAAGGGCCATCTGTACCTCAATGTTTATAGCAGCAATGGCCACGGTCGCCAAACTGTGGAAAGAACCAAGATGCCCTTCAACGGACGAATGGATAAGGAAGACGTGGTCCATATACACTATGGAGTATTATGCCTCCATCAGAAAGGACAAATACCCAACTTTTATAACAACATGGATGGGACTGGAAGAGATTATGCTGAGTGAAATAAATCAAGCAGAGATTCAATTATCATATGGTTTCACTTATTTGTGGAGCATAAAAAATAGCATGGAGGACAAGAGGAGTTAGAGAGGAGAAGGGAGTTGGGGGAAATTGGAAGGGGAGGTGAATCATGAGAGACTATGGACTCTGAAAAACAATCTGAGGATTTTGAAGGGGCAGGGGGTGGGAGATTGGGGTACCAGGTGGTGGGTATTATTGAGGGCACGGATTGCATGGAGCACTGGGTGTGGTGCAAAAATAATGAATACTGTTATGCTGAAAATAAAAAATAAATTAAAAAAAAAACAAAAACAAAAAAACAGTAATGGCGGAGAGAGTCTTTCCAAAAGCTGATGCAGTCTCTCTCATATCACAATGCATCACTCTGACATTGGCTTTTCTGCTCCCTCTTCTATATGTAGGGAACCTTGTAATCACATTGGACCCCTATGGATAATCCTGGATAATTTCCCTATTTTGAAATCAGCTGATTAACAACTTAATTTAATCTGCTATTTTAGTTTCTTTTACCATGGAATGGAACAATTTCACAGGTTCCAGAGATCAGGATGTGGGCACATTTGGGAAGCCATTATTTTGACTAACACAATATATTTTAATCAAAGTAATAGTCTGAAGATTATAACTATAAGGAATTGGTTGTTGTCAAACTATTTTACCAATGTTCTGGTTTAAAGAATTAGAATACAATTAAATTCTCCCATTCATGGCTTCAGATTCCTTTCTCAGATTTTTATTTATCGGCATATATAAAATGTAGTACTACTCCATTACCTTATATTATGTAACAAGAGAGAATTTAGGTGGAATTTGGCTTACATATAAGTTCAATTTATTTGCTAAAACAGAGAATAACTAAAATGTTCACTTTACAGCTTATATAATTAACTTTAGATAATTGAAAATAGTATGAGAATTGAAAAAAATTGGTATAATTAATTTTATATGTTTGCATGCACATTTTCATTTCTGGTGAATATTCAGGACACTTAGATGCTTCTTTACGGCCTACTTTTCCTTCTATAGTATTTCCCACAAGTCAGCAATCAATCTATTCTTTCAAATTAATGTTACTTCTAACAAGAGACCAAATCAAACAATGGCCAAGTTCCAGGAATCTGATTTCCTGTTTTTATATACTGTATTGAGATTTATTTACAACTGCAGCATGCTGATGGCAGTAAATCTGCTTATTCAGAAAGAAAATAATGGATGTTGTGTAAAGACAAACACTTATGGGAAAGTGTTATGTGAATACAATTTCTGCTGTGATCTTCAGGTGAAATATTAATGGACATGTTTTTCTAATAATGTTGCTCATTGAAAAAGTAATTAAAATAAAATTGTAACTCTCTGTCAAGTGTTTATAGTTGTTTGAGGGTTATGTTAATCTGAGTTCCCAATGTGCTATTTTCATACTGCTGCTTATACAATACAGAGATTAAAGGCGAGTATTGTTCTTTTGATTATAGTTCACATATATTAAAAGAATCATCTGATTGCTTGCTTCAGAGACACCCCATTGCCTGAATGTCCTGCCTTATGAATATTTCCCTGACTTACTATTTAATCAAACTTGTTAGCTTTATTGTTTTAATGACAAAATAGATAAGCCAGGACAGATATTATTTTTAAAATTATAAAAAATTTATATAACTTATAAAGAATTGTTGGGGTACCCAGATACCTCAAAACATAACATTTGGAAAAGGAAAGTTGATGAACCCCCAAAACAGATAATCCAGTTAAAAAATGGGCAAAAGACATGAATAGAAAATTTTTCAAAGAAGACATACAGATAGCTAACAGATATATGAAAAAATGTGACCATTTTTTCATCACTAGACCTCAGGGAAATACAAGTCACAACTACAATGAAATGTGACCTCACACCAGTCAAAATGGCTAAAATAAAGAACACAGGATAAAACAGGTGTTGGCAAGGATGCAGAGAAAGGGAAGCCCTCTTACACCATTGGTGGAAATACAACCTGGTACAGCTGCTCTGGAAAACACAATGGAGTTTCTTCAAAAAGTTAAAAATAGAGCTACCTACGATTCAATTTGAATTGTACTATTAGGTATTTACCCAAAGGATACAAAATAATGATGTGAAGGGATACATACACCCCAATGCTTATAGCAGCATTATCAACAATAGCTAAATTATGGAAAGAGCACAAATGTCCGTCAACTGATGAAAAGATAAAATGTGGTGTGTGTGTGTGCATGTGCATACTTGTGAAAGCATGCAATCTTGCCATTTGCAATGACATACATATAGCAGCGAGTATTATGCTAAGCAAAACAAGTCAGTCAAAGAGAAACAAATACCATATGATTTCACTCCTATGTGGAATTTAAGAAAGAAAAAGGATGAACGTATGAATAAAGAGAGAGAGAGAGGCAAACCAGGAAACAGATTCTTAACTATAGAGAACAGACTGAGGTTTTCTGGAGGACAAGAGCACAAAGGGGTGGTTTAAATGGGTGATGGGTTAAGGAGGGCACTAGTAGTGATTAGCACTGGGTATTGTATGCAAGTGATAAATCACTAAATTCTACACCTGAAACTAATAGTATGTTAACCAATTGGAATTTAAATAAAAACTTGAAGAAGAAGAAGAAAAAAAAAAAAAAAAGAAGGGGCGCCTAGGTGGTTCAGCAGGTTAAAGCCTCTGCCTTTGTCTCCGGTCATGATCCCAGGATCCTGGGATTGAGCCCCGCATGGGGCTCTCTGCTGAGCGGGGAGCTGCTTCCTCCACAGAGAGCCTGTTTCCTCCTCTCTCTCTCTGCCTGCCTCTCTGCCTACTTGTGATCTCTGTCTGTCAAATAAATAAATAAAATCTTTAAAAAAAAAAAAGAAAAGAAAAAAAAGAAGACTATGGGAAAAAATTAAATGAAAATGGGTGACTTTATTCTGAATGACATAATGAGAAAAGCAAAACACTTTAAAAATGCAAACTAAGCTAGAATTAGGGTAAGAGTTCGGGAGTACACACTGAAGGTTTATGGTAAATATGAATCACCATTTATAAAAATAAATACTATCTTTGTCACAAGACACACACAGAAAGCATGTATTTATATTTAAAGGTATTTCATATTTCTAGTATCACTCCCCAGTATATTTCTCGTCCAGCAACCAACACATCAATATGTAATTGTTTACGTGCATGAGTACAGGTTAAAAGAAGCTCTGATGTGAATGAAACAATAGATAAATACAGTAAAATTTATGGGACCCAGTATGAAGTAGAAGAAAAGGGATAGGCTCTGTGGTTTGGATACTACTCTGCAGTTGGGACGTGTAGCTTGGCAAAATCTGGATGCAAAAAATTAAATGGATAATAACCCTGAGGTTTTAGGTCTCTACATTTAATTTTTTCATCACATTCCAAATTTAGAAAATATCCAGGAGAACTTACATTTAAGGAAATCCTCATTTACAACAATAAATTGTGTGACTTAAAGATCTCTACAAAGTGAGATAGTCATCAACTTGTCCCATAGACATATTTAGAGCAAACAGATAGATTAGATAGATAGATAGCCTATGGAAATAATTAAAAGATAATTTCACTGATGCTCTGAAAATACTTTTGAATAACTGTCATATGGAGTTTAATAACTTACATATTCAGATTTGTTCCTTCAGTGTCTTCTTCTTTTTTTTTTTTTTCCTTATTTCAATCATAGAAAAACATTCTCAAATGCTTGGGATATGGCTTCCTTTTTCTGGCATGCTGCAGGCTTCTGTTAGCATCTTTATTCTACAGAAAAGAATTCATTGAATTGACTAGATTGAAATGGTTTTGCATATATGCAATACGAAAGGGAGAACTCTTGCCAACCTTGGGAATTTCTAAGTTCTTTGGTCTTTTTAACAGTCTTTCACATGGGTTAGTTCTACAGATGGCTCAACTTTTGTGGAAGTAATTTGCTATAATCCTCCTTAGACTGCCACATAATGCTTTTTTTCTGCTTATCTTGGAAATAAATATTCTATGAACATAAAATAAGATACTGCTTGTGAAAAAGTTTTAATACTCTAAGTCTAACCTGAAAAAAGGCAGATGCCAAATATTGCAAAAGTGGGGATTCTCTCAACAAAACAATAGTTTACCAAATCTATTATGAAGCATTTAAATATTGGTAAGGCCACATCCTACATAAGTGCCCAGAAAAAAGATTAGTATATCCAGACTTTGTTAAGGAGGGTTGACTAATAACCAAAATCATATGAAGCATTTTGATTCTATAAATTAATCTATATTGAATGCTATATTTCATATTTCTAAAATGCTTTGCAGTTTAAAAAATGCATTCTTATATATTATTTTATTTAAATCACAAAAATCTTATGGTGTATGTAAGCTAATAAAAATAAAACTACTACTAATAATAACTGTTATTCTTGCTATAATTCTTAATTTATCTTAATTTATTGATAAAAATTACCAAAATATGTTAATTGACTAGCCAATATTATTAGACTAATAAGCAAAGAAACATAATTTTATATTCCAAAATTTATGTTTTAACCATAAAATGCACCTCTATTATAACTACGTATGAGAAAAAAAAAACCCTCAAAATATATTCTTTGAAAAATGCAAATAATACACTGAAAATGTTAGTTGGGGTCTGTTATGTGAAATAGATACATAAAACAATCTCACCTTTATTTTGATTCTATCAATACCTATGTTTTATTAACCAACTGGTTATTCAAAAAATAGCCACTACAAATTAAAATATCAGATTTAAAAATATAAGCACTAAAATAAAGAGGAAAAAATTCTGTGACTCCTCTAGTCATTAAATTTTCAAAAGTAGTGCTTTAAGCTTTTTTAAAATCCTTGAAAGAAACATTAAATGAAAACAAATTATATAGAGTGTTCTCTTCTGGATATAGGTATGTGTGTGTGTGTTTGATTTTGAGAGCTTCTAAGTCTATAATAAGTAAACAAGACATAAATTAGAAAACTGAAATTTAAAACATCTACTGAAAGAGAGTTTTATCTCTAAGAAAACATGCTGCTGGTTAAATATAGATTGAATATATACCTATAAGGAAATCATTTCTGTGAATTTACTCCAGTTTTCATTGGGATTTCTAATTTGACTTTAATAAAAATTCAAGTTAGATTAAACTTTGAGGAGTATTTAAGATATTTGACTATGCTTATGTACAGTTAAAACAACACACAATAAAATCATTATTAAATTAATTATGAAATAGAATATTATTAAATAAATTTAAATTAATTTTGAAAGAGTCATCAATAATCATTTAACAGAAGCTCTTAAAGATGAGAGGAGTAATATTTCAGAATTGTTAGGAAAGTCTAAACTATCACCTTAGTTACCTCCAAACATGTAAATTATACTTAATTCAAAATGCATAATCTCATGTATTTCAAAATAGAAAGCTCATAATTGTTTTGTGTACCAGAATGTGCTATACTACTGTTAGCATTTTTGTTCTATCTAAATTCTGTTAACTTTTCATTCACTTGTACTACAGTGATGTTCTGGAATAGGAGTTTATAATGATACAGTACTGTTTTTTAAAAAGTGATTTTTGTTGTTTCTTACTGTCTGAAAAGAAAGCATTTAATCAAGTCCTTAGTGGTAAAATATTTCTATTTTAATGTGATAATTATGCAAATCTAGATCACATGGAAAATAATTGATAATACCATAATTATCTTAATGTACTAATATTAATTTAATGTACTAATATTAAAATAAACTTATTTACTTCGTGGAAAATTTAAAATGATGTTATGGGCATATGTTTAAAGAAATTGTGCACATTTATAAGATGGACATGAAACCATTCATTATTACGTTTACCCAATTATTATCAATGATCATCTCTGAGTAATGAGCTTATGTTCATTATTGTATATAATACTATTATATATATTAAAAATATATATAAGTATATGTAATATCTATGTATTATATATTATAATTTATATCATATGATATATAGAATTATATAAATATATAAATTATACAATTTATATGTAAATTTGTACATGTATGCAAATGCATATGTATTTACATATGTATTTTGTATATTATAATTTCTTATTGTATATTATAATTTATATCATATATGGCTATGTTTCTACTCTGTTTAAAAACGTACTTTCTTTTTTTCAAGTTACATAAAATTAATAATGAAAGAGTATTTGTCTTACATTACTCATGGCCTTTAAAGAGCATATTGGCCTCATTTATTGCTCACAGCAACTTTGTGGGGAGTTTAAGATATAATATATAAATTAGCACATTCTACTGCTGTCAAAAGACACTGAAATCTAACCTTCTTCTATCCAAGACACTGAAATCTAACCTTCTTCTGTCCTGAAAGCAAAACAATTCTCGTCTTTCCGGTGAAAAATAAACTTCTTCAATGTGGAGGAAAGCACTGTTCTGTCTGTATAACAGCCCTGAAGATAAGTCCAATCTGTTTTAAAGGACACAAACAAAATGATTTGTGAATTTTCTTTGGAAAATTCTGGGCATCAGTTCACACCAAGTTAGAATGACTTTTATTAGGTTTACCATTTTCTTCCACTTTTCACTTATCTCATATCTCAGTAATCAGCAGGAGACAAGATAACTTCCCTTTTCTCTTGTATTTTATACAAGATACATTTTATACATATTTTATATGTTATATATATTTTATACATATTTTATGTTATATATATTTATCTTAAATATAAGATATTTTATACATTCTCTTCCCTTTTCCCTTATATTTTAATGGGGGTTTGGATTGGGGGATGTGACAGCAGAGACAAGTGGACAATAAGCAAACAGATCCGTAAAGCAATGTGATAGCAGACAATGACACATCCCTGGAAGGAAAGGCATCTGAATGAAGGGAAACAACCTGAGTGTTCTTCCAGAAAGGCCGTTAGGAAAGGCCTCTGAGGTATGACCCTCCAGCAGAGGCCTGGGTATGATGAGGTTGCCAGTTCAGTAACATCTCTGGAGGAGTGCTTTTCACCGAGACTTAGGCCTGCTGGCCCTGTTACAGCAACACAAAGGAGGCTGGTGTTGCTAAGACAAAGGGTGACAGCAGTAGGATTTGAGGTCAGACAGGTGAGCAGGCTTAGGCAGGGTCATAGGGGGCCTCGGAGGACATGACTGTTAATTTCCATTATATCCCCATTAAAAAGATTTGCAGGAGGGAATGAAATAATCAAACTTGGAGAACGAATTGGGTTGTGGGGATCTGGAGGGTAAGGAAAAGGCAGAAGCATGGAAATCAGTAGGGAAGCTTTTGCTGAAGTCCAGGTAGAATGTGATGTAAGCCTGTTTTCATAAAAGTATGGCCATAGGTTTGGTGAGAAATAGTGATATTTGAGACAAATAATTACGATTATATACTGATGAACTAGATGTTGGGTATGTGAGAAAGATACAAGTCAGTAAGGTTTCTGTTGTGCCCAGATTTCGAGACCCCCCAAAGACGACCACCGAAGTCCAGAGTCAAAGCCAAATAGCAAGGGTTGTTTATAACAAGTTGGAACCCGGACCTCTGCGCATTCATTGCCGGTGACGCTAAGAGGTCCCGAGCTCAGGATCACAACACTTTTTATACACTATTTTTGGGGAGGCAGGGACTTAGCATACATCATTATATCTTGTAACAAATCGCCACATACCGTGAGAAAATCAAAAATGAACTCTATAATATGACTGGGGCACTACAGAGCGGGAGAAGTTTGGGAACAGATTATTGGTTAGGGCAAAGGGCTCTTCAAACAAAGGGTCATTCTTCAAACTGCTGAGTTGGCGCCTCTAGGGTATGTATCACCTGGGGATTGACCGGGGTCTACCTGTCAAGCCGCGGGGCACCAGATGGTTGTTATCTCTCGGCCCAGAGCCAGATGGGGGGTCCAGGAGCAGTCATTCTGTTATGTCCAATTCCGGATGGGGGTTTCTCTGGTGTCAGATGGATGTTATCTCTTGGCCCAGAGCTGGAGGAGGGGTCCGGGAGCAGCCATTCTGTCAGGTTCAATTCTGGTTACAGAATGTCTATAGAAAGTCTGCTGGTATTTTTCCATCTCCTCATGGGTTAGCAAGTGAAGGTACAGAAGCAGAAATAGCGGTAATGGTTATAATTTAGGCATCTCAGTTTCCAATTTTGAGGCCTGGCTAACGAGGTATATGACATCACCAGAGATATGAAATACTAAGAAAGAGGTAGCCTGGTAGGGTAAATCAATGCCAAAAGCATAAGTTATCTAATAGACATGGAAATAAGCCAAACATCCATTTGAAGAAACACTTCAAGATTTAAGGATAGAAGCCTGCATTGGATAAATCAACTGAGTCCTGTGGGTGAATTGTACCAAAGTGGAAAAGTAGAGGTTGGCTTTACAAACAGTTTCATTTGAGCACTTTAAAATAGTTACAATGATACAATTTGGAAGTGTTTCTTATAATTTGGCCAATATCAATTTTGATATGAAGACTTAATTACAAAGTCGGTGGAAGATTTGGCATTGAGTTAATCTGTGTGGTTTTTAAATGCTGAATTATATCAGTGTGGCTATAGTCTTTCATAAGCCAACAATCAACAACCCTTCAACTGCTCCCATCAAAGTCCAAAGAGCTAAGAGCTCTCATTGGTCTGATCTGTCTGTCCTACTTGGTGTTTTCTGAATATATTGAGCACATTTCTTGGCCAGACCTTTGCACTGGCTGGTATCTCTACTTGCAGTGCCCTCTCTTGCTTTCCATGGGTCTCTTAAAATGTTACTTCTTACTCTTAACTATAGGAAACAAACTGAGGGTTGCTGGAAGGGAAGGTGGGGGGTGGGTAATTGGGTGATGGGCACATGATGTGATGAGCACTGGGTGTTATATACAACTGATGAATTATTGAACTTTACATCTGAAACTAATAATGTACTATATGTTGGCTAATTGAATTTAAATTTTAAAAAATTTAAAATGTTGTCTTTTGAGATGCCTTCTTTGACTGTCCTATATAAAATAATACACTCTAATTCTCATTCTCCTCCCTGCTTTATTTTGCTTTATAACATTTTTAACATTGGTATGTTATATATTTATTCAGCTTTTTTATGTCTTTTGTTAGCTCCATATTTATAAATTTGTATCTATTATATCAACAGAGGTTAAAGAGTTCTTAGCACACACTAAGTGTTCTAATCTACAAATATTGTTGAACATGCACCATAGTGAGGTCAGTGATGAGCTCAAACATCCTTTGCAAACATAGTTAAATTACAGTGTTTTCATAGTACACATTTGATAAAACATTCTTATTAAAATAACATTTATTATTTCAATGGGGCGAGACAGTAGACTTTAGATAATTATTAAGACTGATCTTTCAATATCATTGGAATAGACTTAGCAAACAGAGAAAGAGAAATTCTGCTTTATGATAAGAAATAGAGAAAGTTCAGATTCACCTATAATGATGTTCAGTGTATAAGTATTTGCTAATCTTCTATCTAAACAAGTTTGATTTTAATTTAGGATTTTGCATTTTCAAATACATTTTTATACTCTAAAGTTTCTTGTCTCTGAGGCTTATAGCTCCTTTTCTAAATTTAATTTTAATCAAAACTGTATTAAAAATAGTTAATTTGTATATTAACTGCTATTGTAAGTCATATTATGTATGTTCTGATGCAAGAAAGTGTTATCAAGAAAAGATACAAACCAAAAACACACAAGATGGTGTATCCATTTCATGATATATTATAATCACTAAATTATATATCTCTTTCCTCCTACTAGAAATTAGATATTCATATGGACAACAAATTTCTCATTATTAAACAGTACTTTTCATAAAGTAAGGTGCGTTAATTTTTTTTCTCAATTATTATCACCACAAAGTATGTTAGAAGCATACTGATTTATATTGATATTAAATTAAAACAGTTTCTTACTTCCTACTATTAGTTTTGGGAAAGAGAGTTACAAAACTACCATGAAATGGTAAAATGATGTGTCGATTAGAAGTCTCGTTAAACTTTCTGAGTCTGTTGTTTTATTGTCTTCTAAGCCACAATTGACCTTCATCACAATTGTGTATATAAAATGTATAACTGCTCTGAGAATATACTTTACCTTTATTTAGTTGTACGGTGGATAATCTATATTGAAACCATGTTCCATTATTTATTGAAGTAATTATTATATCTATTTACTATGGGTTGAGCTTAATTAAATTCATTTCAGCATTCATATGAATGTTCTGAACTTTTCTACTTTGCAAAAATGTTGATCACCTTTTCATTGGACTAAGAATCTAACATAGTGGTATCAGTTTTTTTTGTTTTTTTTTAAGATTTTATTTATTCATTTGACAGACAGAGGTCACAAGTAGGCAGAGAGGCAGGCAGAGAGAGAAGAGGAAGCAGGCTCCCCGCTGAGTAGAGAGCCCGATGCGGGGCTCGATCCCAGGACCCTGGATCATGACCTGAGCCAAAGGCAGAGGCTTTAACCCACTGAGCCACCCAGGTGCCCCGGTGGTATCAGTTTTAAACAATAACAAATACATCTCTGTTTTTACACCTTCTCTACATTGCCTATAGTACATAAGCAGAAAGAAGAAAAAAAAAGTGATTATTTTCCTAGCATGCATCAACTCCTGCACAGTACATTTCAGAAAGAATTAAATATGTGGACTCGTTTTAAAACATGTATTTATTGAAGTGAAGTGAATTTACATTGTAAAGAGGTTCAAATTTGAAGCATCTGGGGAAAAAATGTATTTATTTGCATCCTTATTTCCTTTAATGGAAGCAATCCCTTTTGGAAATAGAGATAAAAAAAAAATAGCCAGGACTGTGCTGAGTCTATTTCCCTGTGTGGCTATTTCATTTAAAGTAACAAATCCTTTTAAAGGCTAATATGATACTTGATAAGTATCTTGAAAGAACATTTCGTTGTTGCCACCAAGCTACATTTCAAGCTCATCTCTTTCTTGTCTATTTGGAACCATTTGATATAATTTTTCTTCCTTAGAGTGGAATGACGATATTTCCCAGAATGTCCTGGATTATGTATCATATATTTTAGAGTCAACTGAAAGTTTTACCCTGCTTGTATGCACTTGCTGGTATCTGAAATTTCTACCAACTATCATATTTGAGCATAGGTTCACACACCCATGAAGTTCTTTCCCAAAGGTCACAGATGAGACATTGTATGACACACAAAAATGTTCCTCCTTACATTTTCATTACAATGTATTTAAAATTCAAATACCATTTTTTACTGGGGCTCCTGGCTGGTTCAGT